>NC_059187.1:9617764-9970264 GCF_020631705.1 Daphnia magna
CTCAATTGTTTTCTTTTTGTTTCAGCGTGAATGCAAGAGGACGGGCTCTGAATGCAGCCATGAGTTCACTGCACAGTTTCGACCGATCATTGGACAAGTTTATGGCTTGGCTATCGGATACGGAATCAGCACTGGAGTCGCTCGAGCTCGAGCTAGACAGCTACGGCCCTGGCGTCAAAACATCTCGCGAACGCGTCCTGATTCAGCTCAAGGTAGGAATTCATCCGTCAAATAGAAATCTAGCAAAACGAGGCGTCGTATCTTGTTTGTGATCGTCAACCGTCTTCTCGCTAAGAATGTTAGATGGGGGACGTATTAATTCAATCTGACGTCAGAGACGACGTTGGGAAGCTGGTCAAAGCCCTGTCGAAAGACATCTCTTTAACCTGCTCATTTTATGTTCTTGAGGCTTCTGTCTCTTCTACTCCGGGCGGACAGGACATTTAAAAAGAAAAAGATGATGATGATGTGACTACAACACGAAGAACGAAAGAGAATAGAATCCTTTTACTTTATAGGGAGAAATGCGATCGATCCTATTCCTCTTTTGAACGATTATTCACTCGACACTTGTACTGCATGGGCTTAATTCTTTCTTTTGGCTGGCCGAGACCCGCTTGTTTGTGGACGCATCTCGTATCTGCGTTTCTGTTTGGATGTTTATATCGATTTTCGTCTTAACGTTTCTTGATCCTTATAGTCAAGAACAAACGACACGCTGTCTGACAATTGATTGTGGTCGCTAGAAAAGGGATTCATCATGTCGGATATTCTCTTGAATTTGAATCCCCTCATTTTCTTCTTCATTCCGGCTTTCTGATGTGGCGTACTCGAAAATGAATCGATCAACAGTTTGCAACAAGCGGGGAGTCGATTGCGTATGTGTGTGTGTGTGGAACAAGAGACGAATGCGCGTATTGGTAAAGTATTCCAGAAACTAAAATATTCGCTAATGAACGAAACCAAGTTGGCCACATTCGTTAGCCCAGCAATTGACCTGCTGTTCCAATTATTCCGATCCAGTTGGTACGTCACTTGTTTGTTTTCCGCTCCCGTCGATATAAAAAACAAAAACAGTTTCCTATCCCCAGAAGGTTGTAATCGATAGCAACTCCCCCGTTTGACCCTTCTCCCTCATCACCTCTTGAGGTTTGCTACATCCCTTTAACCATTGCGACTTGTAGCTGAATGCATGCCGCGTTCGGCCGTGCGCATATTTTGATCCAAAACATATTTTTATCTCTTTCTCTCTTTTTTTTTTCTTTAAAAAAGGAAACGAGGACTAAAGAGTTTGCCCGTCTATCATGTCATGGCTTTTATCTGCAAATGTCTCTAGCATTTGTAAAACACGGCCGTCAAGTGTTCATTTTGAAAATGGAAGAACATGACCGTATACAAAAGAGCGGAGTGGCGCGCTCGTGCTCCGACCCGTTTGCCCGCGCTCCCGGGCTCGTCTATCGAGGGTTTCTGTTTAACGTCACGAAAGATATCGAGAGTGGCATGTGTGTGTGTGTGTGTTTTCGCCGGTCTGCCGGATACAGGGTGAAGGAGGGGGTGGAGGTTTGGGGCGAAAGATCCAAAGTCAAGAACACGGAACGAAGAAACAAGGATTTCTCTTGTCGGTGTAGGTACAGCAAGAGCGAAAAGAGAGCGCGTCAAAACCGCACACGCGTCGATTCTCTGTGCCGTCAGGGGGATTCCAAAGGAGGAGGAAAAGAGAGAGAGTCCGCTCTCGATGGATATTCTTTTTCCTTTCCATCTCCTCATTCTTCCTTCCACGTCGTCGTCCTCCTATTTGGGTGGGAAGAGGAGCAGCAGAAGCAGCAAAGAGGACAGGAATCGATGGGCGAGTAAAAGAGACGAGAGAGAAAAGTTTTAGTGGCGCCGACGCCAGTCGTATGTGCGGAGGAGAGAGAGAGCGATCGAGAGACAAGGTTTGGCACGCAGAAGGGCCAAAGGATTGCCAGTCGGTCTCCGGATTCGGTGATGATCGTGCGCGTTTGCGGGTCTGGCGGGGAAGCGGAGGAGCAAGTCGTTACGTTCAGGTGCGCGCGGCCGCCGTTGGCATCGTGTCGCCTTGTGTCGCGTGTTCTTCGTTTGGTTGGATATCGTTTATGAATGCCTCTACTGATGAAACACAACGCCACTCTGGCCAAAGGAGGGGGATGCTCAAGAGAGGAGAGACTCGGTGCGAACATTGACGGAAGAGGTGGCGGATGCGAAGTCATTAGAGGACGAACTCCTATCATATTCCACAGTGAGTCGGGCTCGGATTCGTCGTCTTCGCCTCACGGATGTTGGTCGGACAAACAACAGATAGGCCATCATCAGCGGCAGCGGGCAGCATCGACTCGTCGGCCGCCCCCCTACCGCACCGTGCCTTTGCCTTGGCCGGAAGGGTCTTCGAGCGGGGAGGTCAAACCGGCGGCAGAGCCGGCAGCCGTCAGGGCCAGATCGGTGCCTCCTCAATCGGATGCCAGTGTCAGCAAGAGCCATGCAAAGCCGGCCAGGCCCAAGTCCCTCCAGCAGGAGCTCCTTGTCAATTCGAAATCAGTGCAGTCGTTGAAAACGCCGCCGTTGGCTTCGCAGCCGATGTTCCCTTCGCCGCACAATCCGCACTGCTATCCGCTTCGGCCGTCAGTCTCCGCCTCGGCGTTCCCGCTCAGTGTTAGCTTGCAGTTCGACTGCCTGTCGCCCGAATGGTCCACTTCCGAGTTACCTGTGCCCAGTCCAGCTCCGGCGGAAAGGCGGCATTTTGTCAGGCCGTCGAGAGCTGCCGAGAACCAATGCAATCCAGCCGTGCCGACTGGGCGCTCCTCCAGCGTGCCACGAGCTCAATCGCCGTCCCGCGGTGGCCTCAGTGGTCGCCCTGCTCGCCCCTTGTCGCATCCGGCTGGACCCGTTGGCTCCCAGTGGGCCCTCGGTTTGCAGCCGGCCAACGAGTTGCGCAGCCACGAAAGTCTTCTCCATCGAAATCCAACGAGCAGCTCGTCTTCCTTGGCCACGTCTCGAAGCCACGGTCACCTGGACCACCACCGTCACCGCCAGCAGCACTGTCTTGAACCTTTCGGCGCTGGAACAGCTCCCCGTTGGCCTCCCAATTGTTTGAACGGGTTCCAACTGGGAGCCACTCCGGCGCCAGCTCCATCCCCTTCGTCCACACCTAGCCCATCGTCCCGCCCACTATCCCACCTGCCCAACGACGCTTTACGAACGAATCATGGCATCAGGATGCTGGAAACGAAGCTGGATCTTTACGTGGACATCATGCATGCCCAAGAGCGATTTGTTCAGGTATCTATTTTTTTCGGGGGTAGGGGGATAGCCGTCTTTTTTTTTTTTTCAGAACTACCGATTCTCTTGGTTTTTATCGTATCGTCCCCTCTCTTTTTTTTTATCTTCCTCTCTCCCTCTTCCGTCGATTGGATGGAACTAAACCACTCGGCTTTATTGTCCTCTCATTGCCCATCTCACAACTCGGTGGACGAAGAAAAGGAGAGAAATTGGAGCGCTATTGATGCGGCGGAATTTCTATTAGGCGGATGTAAAGAGGGGGACGGAAGTATAGGAGGAAGTAAAAAAAAAAAATGTGGGTCCATGAGAGACGAAATGAATCGCTTTGATGGACGGGGTTCAGGTGCACAGGCAACAAATTTAGGCCTTCTGTCTCCCCCACCCACCACGCCCTCCCCTGCACGTCTTGGTGTGTTTTCTTGTCGTGTTATTTATTACTCACGTAGGCGGAAGATTCAAGTGAAATAGATGGGACGTCGATATTCACCTAGCAATGTTGAACGCGAACTGAATCCGCAGTCATTTCTCCTTATCTTGCCGCCCCACTTTCGGAGTACATCTCTGTATATGTATTCCAATAAGGTGCGGAATTGAAGAGGGAAGAGAGAGAGCGAGAGAGCGAGTTGCATTTGATTTCCCTACCAAGTTAGAGTATTGTGTACACATACGCTTTGGCATTTCCATCATTGCGGCACGATGGAAGAACGGGCCAGTTGATCCGTAAAATGTTGTGTGCGTGCTGGCTGCCTCCACGTCGTCGTCTTCGTCTTGTTTTCATCACGTTGGAATGCAGCCCTCCAAACGTGAATACCGTGAAACGCGGATGTTTTTTACGGGAGGGGTAAATAATAAAAAAAGAAAAAAAGGGGGCGGAGGGGGGTTGCGAGCCAGCCACCCCGCATATGTACAAGAGGCTTGTTGCGTGTTTCTCGATTCTTTTGCTCGGCGATCAAAAGAATCGCCCCGGGTTCGTGAGATACACGATGGCCCTGGCGATATTGCCCCTACTTTGTTCACGTGGAGATAGACGCCAGAAGAAGAAGATCCTTCTAAATTGATTTTGTGTAGGCACCGACGTTTTTCATGTCATTCCAGCCCCACCTCATCTTATTTATATTCATTTTCGTCCGTTCCTTTCTTTTCCTTATTTTTTATTTTATTTTTTTCATTTTGAATTAGTTTTTGATCCTGTTGCAGGATCAGGACGCCGACATTATTTCTCGAGAGTGAGCAAGATGTTTGCATTGATTGTGTTAAAAGAATGTCGATACTAGAAGGCGATTAGAGGCACGTACACAGAGAACAACATTTTCGTCTATAATAGGATCAAGTGTTTTATCACGTAACGTGTCACATTTTGACATTGACTTGAAATTCATTCGAATTCCTTATCCTTTTTTTTTCTGTTTAATATTCAGCTGCTTCCTTTGTCCAATTGTTATGTCTTCTCGTCCAGTTGATGGCTACGCGAGGACATTAGCGTATTGTGTCCACAGATGTTTGGGTTGCGGTGTGGGTGGGTAGACATTTGCGTAATGGAGATGTTTTCTCCTGACTGCGAAACAGCCAATGTCTAAAAGGAGAGGAGGGGGAGGAAGACTGGCGCGCTAGTTCACAAGTGCACATTGCAACGCTTCAGAGAGCAGCCAACTCTGTCTGAAAAGTCCTTGTTATCTCGAACGGACGTTTCTTTTCTTGAAAACTGGGATCCCTCGGCGAGAAAGGACCCCACTTAGGTTAATGGCCAGTGCACACCAGCTTTTCGTCTGTATGGATCCCGTTCGAGAGCTTGTGGCAAGTAGGGAGGTGTAACGTAGCGTAGACAACATCAGTGTGTCAGCCAAACTTTTCACCTAGCCAAATACTGTGCGCCATTTGAATTTATTATTTTATTATTTTTTTTTTATTCCTTTGCTTTTTCTTACTGCTTTCTTCACACATCGATCTACTTGAAAGATTGATGATCATTCGCTAGGATTACGCTTTATTGTTGCAGCAACAGCGGCAGGAAGAGAGAAGCAACAGCACGGGCCAGCGAGTAGCACCTTCGATGCCCGTCTTTTTTTTTTTCGCTGCATTATTCATGGAATTGCAAAGCTATATTTTGTGCCAACCTTCGAAAGAGACTGAATCCCGAGAAAAGGTTTATTATTATTATTTTTTATTTTTTTGAAGGTGTTCAGGGCCTTTTGCTTTCCGCCTGCCGCTGTCGTTTTTCCCGTTAGGTACTTTGCCTTTATCTATTGAAAGTCAATCTTCTTTTCTTGTGTATATGTCACGGAGACAATCTCTGAATTTTTATGCACGGCACTTTCGTTTACGAGCCGACTCCTTTCTCTCTCTCTCTCGCCCTAAGGCTGCCTTGTCGTTTGATTTCATCAGTTCAAATAAAGAACAGCAAGGCAGCAAAGATGGAGAGGGAAAGGTTGTGTATGTCAGACGTTATCCATTTCAATCTTGGAAGTTATGATTGCCGGTTAAAGTAGTCCTCTTGTAGGCTCGATTGATGTTTTGTTTTGTTTTGTTTTAATTTAAACAAAAAATGTCGGGATTAGATTTGTGCGATCGTTGAGGAGCGGAGCCGCCAGACATCTGGCATCTCTTTGTCTACGACTGAAATCACGTGGCCTTGTCTCTCAGTTGTTCAGTTGTCAATTTCACTTATTGTATCCGTTGGAAACAGCATCAAACAAGATAGAGTCATGCAACCGAGTCCATGTTCGACCGACAAACGTGCATTGTTCGGCCATTTTGAATGTCGTGCAACGATTGCAAGTCCCGGCATGGGCTTTGTTCTCTGCTGCAATCATCATATTGCAAACTGCAAGGTAGACAGGCGTGTAGTAGTGTACAGCTCTACAGCTCTGATGCAGCATGTTCATCGAACGCAGATGGGCAAGAGAGTCATCAGTTGTTGGGATCTGGTTGCATCCGCCTTTTACCCCGTCAATCGTTGATTCCCGTCTTTTCGTCCGCACCAACCCAACTCTCCCGTTCTTGTTTGAAGGAGGGGCCGACTGTGGCTGTCGTTGTTGTTATTGTGTTTCTGGCTTATTGTGATAGCATCCTATTTAAGGTGCGAGCGCCTTCCGAGAGATTGAGAATGTCAATCACGCGCTTGTCTCCTCCGCTTCAATGGGCCTCCTGATGAAGGAGGAAAGGCTCTTTGATGGGTTCTTGTTGCTTTCGAAACCCCCAACTTTTCTTTCCCCCACCCGCTGTTCCTACGCCACGTTACGATAGTTGGAGTGTCATAGTTACATAGTCTCCGTTCACCAAACTTGTAGCTGGGCATGTCGCACTCGATATCCGCCTCGTTGTTGTCCAGCGGATCATAAACCTTGTTGCAACTTGCAACAAAAGGTTCCCTTTTTTTTCTTTTCTTTTGCGGGCATTCTTCCGGATGTGTTTCTGGTCACATTGACCTACTGATTTGTTGTTGGTTGTATTTCTTGGTCGTCAAATTCGTTGTTGAAGGGTTTCAGTTTGCCATCACTGGACGAAACGCCAAGGAGATGAGGAGCTAAGGAGAAAGTGAAGCGAACCGAGCTGGAATGATTGGATTAGATCGATTTCAATCTGTTTCCCATTTGGCGGCTGGCGACGAACGAATGCAACTTTAGGATATAGCCTTGCCAATTCTCACCGTTTGTTGTGTTATTCACCTATTAAACTGTAACGCCTTATTTTTTTGAAACTGAGAGTGGAACAATGTTGTTTCCCCTCGAGTCATCCAGGCTAAACAATTCACCGCTTTTAATTGTTTGTTTTTTTATCGTTCGCAAACTTACAATTTGTTGAAGTGCTTGGCTATTCAGACGACTATGGATTTTTATCTGTTGTGTCGGTTGCGCAACTTTGCTCTTTCGCTTTATAGTTGTCTTTACACGAGTTGTCGGCTCCTCTTATTGATTTCGGCTGGTAATTCTGCGTTTATTCGCCATCTGTGGATGGAGTTAGACTCGTGGTTCGGTTATTCACTGATGCCGTGTAGGATGAAATCGTTTCAGCACAGCAAGACGTCGACGTGTCGGACGGACAATTTCCTTCTTATTTCCTGTTCGCTTCCCACGCGTACTATATCCGTTCCGTGTCCAACGTCATCTTTGCGGTGTCAAAAACGAAATGTTCTTTAGTGAACGAAAGGCTTTTAGCTTCATTTGACATTGACTCCCTGACGTCAAGTCTAAACCGAAGCCATTTCCATGTTCGTTTGTATAACTCGGATCTTTTTAATGCGAGCAAACCGACGAGCAACTCGGTTATAGTTGGCTGCATGGCTGGTTTTATTTATTTTTTAATCATAATTCAATCTTGTGCGTCAGGGATTGACATTTTTGCATACGACAGATCTCTCTCTCTCTTTCGTTGCCATCGTCTTTAGATGTTGTCATAGCCGGATTGTTGACATTCTATTTTCTAAAAAAGAAGGACGGCAATTTGTGACGAAGCGCGTGACCGAATTAAAACAAAGGTTTGAATATAAACTTAACGTTTTATACCTTGGGGCTGGGAACACACGTTTTCGGAGGAGGACGGTCCGACCTTTATTCGATCTGATGTTCTCTTTTCGTGAATAACCTTGTCAGGCACCCCCGCCCGAACGGAAACAAACTGTTTTCGATTTTGTGGGATCTGAAGATGCGCTTTTCTCTTGAACGTGCCGACACATATTCGCAGCGCATAAAGTTTAAGAGCTTTACACGTTGACACTACTTAGCTGCTACTAATTGGTGAAGTTTAAAGTTCGCGTGAATAAATTATTGTCGTGCGAGTGCAGCTGTAAAATCTACGGTTGCACAATTTATGACTACCCCGAATTCCGGACCCGCCCTTCCTCTGAGCTATTTTGCATGATCTCAGCTGCTTCTCGCGCACGTTTTTCGGCAGCTCTTGTGCTGTTTTTTATTTATTTATTTATTTATTTTGTTTTCATTTATTCATTCATCTGGTCTCGGAACGCAAGTATCGATCGTTTTTCTTTGTTTCCATCCAAGTTTGATTCGTTTCTGCTTAATGCCCGTTTTTTAATCGTCACGTTTATTGACCCATTACCATTAGAATCGTTGTCTAATGTTAGCAATTTTTTTTAAATTGAATATTCAATTTGTCTACGTGTCCTTTTGATTGAATTTTGCTTTTCCGGCTCGTCACCTTCTAGGAAGGGGGGGGGGCTGGGGTAGGCGGTGTACGGTGCGTAATATGCGGGGTAAAAAGGACGCAGTGAATTCCACGTGGCAGTAGTCCCGCGCGCTGGATATCGAACACTGTGAACTAAATATGAGTTCGTTAAGTGAGTTTTCCTGTTTTCCGCCTGCGCTCACTCTCACTTGCTTTGAGTTTGCGTCCCCCCCCCCCACCCGACCCCCCCCACAAGCGTGTCGCTCACGAGCTCCATTTTATCCTGCGTTTGTCCGTAGTATATCTGCCCGTGTGTTTGGGGTGGATATTTTTTTCTTTGCCCCACTCTCCTCCTCTGGGGTCAGTTTGAATAAATTAGGTGGAGCACTTTAATATATAGAAGAGCATTATAGAATATGTTCCAAGTTTTTTTCTTTTTTTTTTCACTCGGATAAAACTGGCAGTAAATGAAGAAAGTCAAAAGCGACACACACTCAGTGAGGGCGGGGATGTTCGTAAATCCGGAAGCCTGTTGTGACAGTAGCTCACGATCAGCCGCGCACTTCCGATGCCCCTGTCAGCCCCGAAAATCCGACTGCATCCTGCGATCCAGAAAAGCGTCTAGCAATGCATTTGATAAGGCAAGAAGAAACACAAGAGGGAGCTTAAAAGGAAAGGAAAAAAATAATAATAATAAAGTACTGTTTGAGATTTATAAATACCTGTTTCGGTTCATTGGGAAAAAAAAAACTTTGGCTGGTGGGTAGGCTTTAAAAACAAAAAATCATAAGAGAACAAACGGATCAATACAGTTTTTAGAAGTCCGGCTGTCGGTCGATTCTCGTGTGCCATTTATGTGGATTCGCAGTCTCATTTTTTTTTTTTTTTAATAAATTAAATGTGCGCTCAAGTTGTTGAGAAGACTCTGTGGGAAGGAGAAGAGTGTCTTCGCTCAAATGGCGGGGCAAAGTTTCTTTTAAACAATTGACGGCCGCCGTTGAAGTTTGCAGCTCCGCTCGTCTCATTTCGCTCTGTTCCTTTAGATTGCGAGTAGCGCAACGCAAAACGCCTTTCCTTTTTTTTTATTTTTTCAATTAGATTTTCTATATATCTATATACATTTTTTCCTTCCTTGTTGAGACTTTATATGGCGCATGTCGCCGCTCGATAAGAAAACGAGACAACAACAACAACAAAAAATCACAAAATGCGTCGTTTGGCTGTTGCGCGCTCTATTGCATTTTGAAGGCGATGTTCGACGAGAAGGAAAGAATTTAAAAAATATTTACTAACGATTGACAAAAGAAGAGGCTCGCGGACATATCGGACCGTTAGCCACGTATTCACTCTTTGAATATTGATTTCGTGCTGTATGCGTGTGTGGATGGATGTAAACGCACGTCCTTGTCGCCGAACGAACGCGGCCTCGGAACGAGCATTGCTGCGAGCACAACGCTGCACCTCATGTTTTAGTTTGTCCATTCTTTTATTTTGTTTGCTTGTTCGTAGCCGACGGCCAATTCCGAAGTCGGATCTTGTTGGGATGTTGGTTATCCCATGCGGCCATTTTTCTTTTTCCCGCACGCCTACTTTCATCTGTTCTACCAAAGTCATTTGTTTCCATTGCGGTAAGACACACGCACCGGAAGAAGAAGAAAAAAGAAAAAGGGAAAATAACAAATAAAATAAAGATAAAAAAAAAAAAAAGACTTACTCAAGAGCTTCTCATTAAAAGGAACTTTTTGAGGGGTTGGAAGAAGATCCGGTCTTGGTGCTCATCTCACGTTCGGTTGGGAAAATCCAGTGCAAGTCAATACGAAACGACGATCCAACGGTTTTCTTTGGCCGACTAACGACATGCCCTTTTTTTTTCGTTTCTTAATAACCGACATTAGTGGCCTGATAAGTTCAGGAATTTAAAAAAAAACTAACGTCTTGCTTTTTGATTTCTATTAGGTTGTTTTATCGGCATTTCATTTTGTTTTTGTTTCAGACGGAATTTTATTTTGGGCACTGACTATATGCGATATGCTAATGAAATCCTTCTTTGGCTCCGGGATCAAAGGAGCTGGTCAGAGATGTTGAACAGCAGCGCAGGCAAATGAGAGAGAATGCGTGAGCGAGACGAGAGAAATGCGAAAAGACTCGCGAGGATTCGTTCGAAAGCGAATGTTTTTAAGTATCCGGCCATTGGGAGCGAAACGCTACTGAAGAAATGCATCGATCGTCCATCTTGTTGTCGGTCGTGTTTTGTTTTGTTTTTTTTTCCCGTTTTCCTTGGCTGTTTTTCGGAACGTTCCCGTGGCATTTTGTCTGCTCATTTGGACAGACTCTGATCCGTTGCTCTCGTCTCTTGCGAGAGACGCGGGGGGTCTCTTAATCTTCTTGCAGTTGTCGTAGACTTTGAATCGATCGCCATTTCGATTGATCTCCAGTGGTCAAAAAGAAGAGAGGCTTGTTGTTATACGTCGATGGCATTTTCTGCTGACGCGCGTTGCTTTAGCCACAACGTGGCCTATCACAGTGAGATCAGCCGTGTGCCCAACAACTCCTATCCGATGCGGATTTGAATAGAATTCGGGAGGAGAAAAGAGAGAGAGAAAAACTGATGACGTTCATTGCGGGTCTGGCTCGTTGCGCGACGTTTTAACACGCTGATATCTTGCTAGTTTCTTTGATGCTTTTCTCGACATTCTAAACTCGGAGAAACGGTTGGCTCGTATTTCTTTTTGTTTTTTTCGTTCTCGCCTACTTATTTTCCAGTCAATTTTTTAGAACGTGGGAATTTGGCAATATCTTGTTTTACCTTATAAAGCAGGCGGATCCTGGTTGATATCAGACCGAGCACTTTTAACTTTTATTTTTGGGGGGAGGGGGGGGGGTCTCCCATGAAGCAACTTGGATCGACCAGTTTCCTATGGGTTCGTGACTTGTGGATGTTCACAAAATCGAACGAAAAGAGAGAAAAAAAGCTTTAACGAGCACAAGAAGGAACCTCGTGCGGCCGTGAGTAGTGGCATTGGCTTTTGGCATTTAGCTGAAGAAATCCTTGATTTGCGTAGGAATAATGAAAGATGTCAGTTTTATTTTATTTTATTTTATTTTTTTTTTGAAATAAAAACTTCTTTTCTTCCTTGCCCTCTTTTACACGCGTCTGCTCTCTGGTGATCGTCACCCACTTTGACTTTGCCAACTCGAATGTGAACGACGAACGACGACAACCGTGATAGTCTTTTTCACGTTATTCGTCGACCATCATTTTTGTTTTGAAACGCGTTTGTTTTGTTTGTTTTTTTCACTTTATTCTTTTCGAATTGAAGAATAAAGAGAGAGAATAAAACAAAGCGAAACGAAACATAAAGCCAGACGATGATGATGTATGGATTATAGTCGAATGCCCGTGTTGATCAAACGTGAATCACCATCCAACGGAGTGACGGCGCATTCTTGGCGAAATGAATGTGCATTCTAGCAACTCGGTGGGCTCCTCATTTGCATCCGCAATCAACAGGAAAAACAAAAACAAACTGCCTTGCAAGGAAAAAGAAAAGGCAGAGTTGGTGTGTGGGACGTATCTTTCCTTTTTCCGTGTATGCCGGGTATCAATACTCACGACAGCCAGAGGCCCTTTCTTTTAAAACCGAAACATAACGGATAGAAAGAATAAAGCAGCGAAATGCACACGTTGGCATGTAAGTTACCTTGACCGGCCCATGTACGGGAGAGGCCAACGTATTGGAATAGACGAGGTATCGAACACAGCAACTCGAACCTCCATCCAGCCAAAAGGGAAAAGAAGAAGAAGAAGAAGAAGAAGAAGAAGAAAATGATGTCTAGACGACCGTTGTGAAGGTGTGTTGTTTTTCAGTCGATTGCGGGACTGGCCTTTGTACGCACGTCGTCCGTTTCGGCTGTTGCCTGGGTGAACTGTGTGGCACATTGAGATTTCTCCATTTGAATTTGTTTTTGTTTTTGTTTAAATTCCCAGTCAAGGAATCAAAAAAAGAACAGAGAAATAGGGTGGTGAATGTTTGTGTGATTTCCGCTCCTTCCGGAAAGGAGCGGATGCGACAGGAAACATGATGTTGCGTGTGTATGTGCGGCTGTGGTTATTGTTGTGAGTCGTTGTCGTCGTTGCACGATCCGCAAAATGCGTGTTAGCCGGTGAACAGACACACGTTATGGGAAGCCTTTGTGGGTTCGTTGCGCCGGCCAGCAAAATGGCCGGCGGAAAGGACACAGTTGAAACGGGATGGTCTCCGAGGACGCGGCGGGGCTTATTACTCCGCAAGCGATTGGCTTTTATACAGTCGATGGGTCGCTCAGACGCTCGTTTCGTCCGTTTCGTCCACAAACTCGTCCGTTTGATACGAACCATCGAAAAGGTTATCATGCGCAATTCCGTAGATATTTCGACGTGTAACCTTTGGACGTTTTGGGGTCATTCCGTTCAGCTCTACATTTGTACATTGAAAAAGAAAAACAAAAATATTAATGTCATTGTCTGATTGGTATGCAGGAATTGTCTGTGGAACTGGACGGACGGCGTGACGAACAAGCCGGATTGGCCGGGGCTGGTCAGCGCTTGATCAACACTCTGAGCGATGACGATTACCGCAACAACGGACAGAGACAACAACAACAACAGCAACAACAACAGGCCAATAACGACGATGCGCTCATGCTGAGACAACGTTTAGACGACATGAACCGTAGGTGGCACGGACTGAGAGCCAAAACAGTGGCCATCAGGTAAACATTTGGCAAAGAGACGCGGCCCAGCCTCTATGCAAATTAATGAAAACATCTCATTGATGCGCGTGTAGGAATCGGCTGGAAAACAACACGGAACATTGGAACGCGTTGCTGTTGTCGCTTCGCGAACTCATCGAGTGGGTCATCCGCAAAGACACGGAATTGACCGGACTGGGGCCCATTCGCGGTGATTTATCAACGCTGGTTAAGCAACAAGTAAGTCGAACCCTTTTCTTAACTAGAAGAAGCACCACACCACCAAAATCATTTCCTTTTGATATATTTTTTTTTTCTTTTCTTTTCCTCTTTCTCTCTCTCTCTTTTACTGTACACTTAACGACACACCCTTCGTCCGTTTTCAGGATGATTTCAGAGCGTTTCGAAGACAGCTGGATGATAAACGACCTTTGATCGAGCAGAGCATCTTAACCGGCAGACAGCTTGTAGCCAATGAAGCGCCACTCTCCGACGCCAGCGATTCGGAAGGTAATTCATCTTTCCAGTTGCCTCGTGTTACTTCATCTTGCCTGCGGGATTTATGATTTATTTTCTAGTTTAAAAAATAGAAAAAAATTAAAGAAAAGAAGAACGAGAAACGAGAAAAACATGTACAATTTTTTTTTTTTTTTGTCGATTTCTCTTTTATTGATTGAACGCGAGGCTTTGCGCGGTGATGAGCTGATCGATCAGCTTGCCCGATCGATTTCTTTCCAGTTGTGTTCTAGTTGAGGAGTTGCTTTTTCGTGATGTCTATTATTTGAAAGATGGTCTCTGGGCGAGAACATGGAGAGGGACAACTGCGTGTGTTGTGCGTGTTTGCAGCTCTTTATGGCTCCGTTTGCGTTCAAGACAACGGATGGTTTCTTTTGTTTCCTCCCGTTCGACAAAGATATTGAAGGGCGAGCAGAATGAGAAGAACGTCGTGAAAAGGAAGACTTGTCCTCTTCCCTTTGCCATTTTCAATTTGGCATTAAAGATCTCTTCAACCGAGCCCAAGAGCTTCACAAGTCTTTCATTCTTCTCGCTCTTTTTTTCACTCTCCCTGCCTATTTTGTTTTTGTTTTTGTCTCTTCCTAATTCATACACGCGCGCCACATTGAACCATACATTGGGAGACACATGTATAATCTCTCTTCCGCTTCGGCCCTTATCCTTTTTTTTATTTTTTCTCTTTGGGTAATTGGTGTGGAACCGGTTCCGAGGGGAATTTCGTTACGTAAGACGGGGGAGATTGTTATTAAACAGAATCTGTTGGTATTCATTCGTTGGGTGCGTTATTTTTGCCCTTAGGTGCTACAAATATCTTTGTTAACTGCCCTCGCCGCTCGCCTGATTCACGAAATTCTAAAGAGAAAAAAAAAATAAAAATAAAATAATAATACATTTTTTTTATTTGGTCATTTTTCATATTATTTTTAATAGTCGCCAACCGGGACCTGCTGCCCGGTGATTCGCGGGGTTACCGCAGCGCCGAAGAGGCAGCACGCGAATTGACACAAGGCATCCGCCGCGAAGGGACCAAGTTGGCCGAACGATGGGCTGCCCTGCGTGATCGCACCGAACGATGGAACGTCGACTTGGACACCACCACCAACGTAATTTTTCCTTTTTTCAAGTGTTTTCTCTATTGCCTTCTCCCTCTATTCCCTCCTTTTACCACCTTTTCATCTTCCCCGTTTGTTGGTGGGCACTCGAAAGTTCTTGGAAGCTTTTCGTGGAAGAAGGCCAATAACGGATACTTGCTCTCCATTTGATTAAGTCGGCTCTAGTCTTACATTTTGACTAGACGGTTCCAGTTTTATTTATTTACCCTCCCCTTCAAAAAGGCTGGTAGTTGGAGTAACACGTCAACGAAAAAAAGCTGCACGCACACACGTCGATTAGCAAATCACCGTAGTCTGCATACAATTAGTTGAACCCTGCAGTGTGCACAGGTGGTCCGATTGACTTAACGGCGATTTGACGTTCATTGATTGCCGCCTCCACGTCATTGGAACGTAGGGCGTAATCTTTTTACACACGGCCAATGTTTGTAGTTGTTTTGGAACAGTTGAGAGTAGATCCGTTCCACTCGACTGGACACTCGACACCTTGGTCCCCTTTTTTCTTTCTTCTGGAACCTTGAAGCTTTATAATAGCTGAACAACAAACATTGAGCTCGTTTGCTTTTCGTTTTGACGTTACATTTGGTCTTTTTACTGGCCGTGTAATCCGATCGGAACGTAAGGCGATCAACGCAACGAGAAAGGAAACAAGTGGGGCGGCTTCCTCCCCTCCATCGTCCACGGATCGACGGCCGCGGATGTTGTCGGTTGCCCGCTGGAAAACGTACTACAAAAACTGTGCAGTCGTCTGATGTTATTTCTTTTCCCAGATTTGCTTCGGCAGCAACAAGACATTTGGATTTGCTGGACGCCCGTCCTTGTTTTCTTTATTGTCAGCTCGACTTTGCCCAAGCTAAGACCATTGTTTTCCGTTTTCCATTTGATCGCCTACCACGACGATTTGATCATGTCCGTTTTGACAGAGACGTTCGTGTTCTTTCAGCTCTATCAGGTCTTTCTTTTTATTTTTTATTTTCATTTTTTTCCCGGTTTGTTATTGTGTGAGCGAAAGCAATTTCTTGGCTCGGTTTCAGCCCTATTGTCCGGAATAGCTGTAGGGCTGAAGGAAACAGTTTGAGGCCATTCGTTCCATTGGTGGTTTATTTATCAACGGTGTAGAGTGGGAAGAACCCAACCGATGATCCAATCTAATTTATACGACCTGGTTTTCCGTGCCACTGCTGTACTATCTTTTACGTAATTTTTGCATTTTTGTTTTGCAGCGAGTGCAGCAATTGCAGGCCAGCATGGACGACGCATCTAACCGCCTCGTCCCAGCCGAAACGGTTCGTTCCAAGTGGATCAATCCGATCGAATTGAGCCCTCAGCAAGTTCAACAACACATGGATCAATTGAAGGTATAGACGCCGGTTGAGTGAACTGGTCATTCACTGACACGACGTTTTGGTTTGAGCCCTACCTTTATCCACCTCTGTTCTCCATCCTTTACGGCAGTCCGTTACCTAACCTTTTGCGTGTTTCAATCTGTATTAGGAATTGAGCGATAAAATTGCTCCAGTTCAACTGACGATTGAGGAAGTCAACGACCAGGCGGCCCGTTTGGCCGATTCGGGCGTCCCATTATCGCACGCCAACCTTTCCAGACTGGACGATCTCAATTCTCGGTAAGTTCCACAACGGTATAGCTCTTCGACGGAAAGAAAGAAACAAAAACAAACATAATTGTTTAGCGTCGTTATTAAATTAAGGCCTGGCAAGAGGGGAGAGAAGATTGGGCTAATTGATTCGTTATATTTATGGCACGGCCGACTTAATATCGGCCCTAATATTTCCCATTAACGGCGTGTATCCGTTTGTTTTGTAGGTGGAAAGTGTTACAGTCTTCGATGGACGATCGATACCAACAATTGTGCGGTGTTACGCGGGACGGTGCGCTCACTGGCCCGCTGCTGCACAGCTTCCTGGCCTCATCGGTCGACCGGCCCTGGGAGAGATCCGTCACTGAAGCCGACGTTCCCTATTACGTCAAGTAAAAATCCCTCTCACACATCTCCCATTTCCTTACTGGTTTAATTGGCCGAAGAGTTATTTATCAGATGATTTATTGTCGGTTGTTTTTGTTCTTATTTATTTATTCTTTTTTTTTGTGTGTTGTTGTTGTTGATCCAATCTCTTTGTCCTGGCTGTGTGCACTGGGTTTAGTCACCAAACGGAGACGACTCATTGGGACCATCCTCAGCTGGAAGAGCTGATGAATTCATTGTCCGAGTTCAACGACGTCCGCTTCTCAGCTTACCGGATGGCCCTCAAGTTGCGTCGCGTCCAAAAGTTCCTATGCCGTACGTTGCGATCGCCATCGATCTCGGAGCCATTCTCTTTTATATTAAAACAAGACTTTTATTTATTTATTTATTTTTTAAATTTTATGTTTTTAATCTCCTAGTGGATAAACTCGAACTGAACACAGCCATCGACACTTTCGACGCGCACGGTCTCCGAGCACAAAACGACAAGGTGATCGACATCCCAGATATGGTGACTGTCCTCCGTTCGCTGTACGAAGTTGTTGTCGCAACATATCCCGGCGAGATCCGCCTACCGCTCGTTATTGACTTGTGTCTCAACTGGATCCTCAACGTCTACGATAGGCAACATAATATTACGTGTATTATTGTCACTGTTGGCGCATTTTCTCTAACTTGTTTTACTTTGTTTTTTTTGTGTGTGGGTTAAAATTCCCAACAGTCAAAGGTCTGGCGAAGTTCGAGTGCTCTCATTCAAAGTTGTCATCACTCTGATGTGTCGCGGCCATTTGGAGGACAAATACCGATGTGAGTAACTTTCTCCTTTGTGTTAATGAGGTCCGCATTATTACGAGAATCAAAATTCAGCAGCCAGACAGGACAGGGATGTATCCATCGCTTCCTAAACATAAACTCGGCCGCTAGTGCAACGGTACTAAAATGATGTATGCATTACGTGACGAAATTCAACGGATTTCTCTCGGTTAACCACGTTGCAAAATCGAATCGGGAATTCTAGTAAAATCATGTCCCATTTACTTGAGGGGTTTTGTCGATAAAACACCTTCGAGAAGGGCCCAACTGCCAACATTGTAAGGCGTGATGAGCCTGATATTCTCAAATTCGTTTGAAATCCGCGCACATGTGCATCTAAAACAGGATAGATTATTCAGAAACTGTAAAACTCTTTGTGTCTTCTTATCTAAACACTGATCGAAGTTGCCGTTGAGTCGAGCGCCATTGTCCCGTCAATCGAAGCGGTTGCACCCAAGTTTTGTTTAGTTTTTTTCTTTGCCGTTGTATTCGCCCCTATTGTTTATCTGATCAACTTCGGGACTTAGTGGTATCAGTCTGCTGCGTGCCAGATGTGCGTCTCTCGAAAAATAAAATAAAAGGACAAAAACCTCGGCGTTTTCGAGGGTAAGGGATTTTAATGGCGGGGTTCAACGAGGTTGAGACCTTGTGGAATAGAAGGAACCCGATGTCCTCCCCAGTCGATTGAGTTTCTCGTAACAAGAGTATCGATTTGTCGGTTTGATTCTAACGAAACATTTTCTTCGTCCATTAGATTTGTTCCGACTAATTGCCGATCCCAATCGATTAGTTGATGCACCAAAACTGGGCGTCCTTCTGCACGATTGCGTTCAGATGCCACGTGAACTGGGCGAAGTGGCCGCATTTGGCGGATCTAACATTGAACCTTCGGTCAAGTGTTGCTTTGAGAAAGCCGGTAAACAACGACAGTCCATTGAGGTAATTCTTTCGTTTAGAAAACCAGCAATCTAACCGTAACATTTGATTCATTTTCGCTCATCTGCAGGCCGTCCACTTCTTAGCCTGGATGAAGCGAGAACCGCAGAGCGTCGTTTGGCTCCCGGTGCTTCATCGTTTGGCTGCATCAGAATCGGCCCGTCACCAATCAAAGTGCAACGTTTGCAAAGCAACCCCGATCGTTGGCTTGAGGTGCGAAACAATAATGCGGGCCCGTTTGGTGCTCCAAATGGTGGCTGACTTTATTAATTGGCTGATTGTGGTTACGATAGGTACCGTTGCCTCAAATGTTTGAGTTTCGACATGTGCCAGAACTGCTTTTTCACGGGGAGAGTTTCCAAACATCACAAGTTGACGCACCCCATGCAGGAGTATTGCACGACGGTAATACATTCACGTTTGATCGGAATAGATTTTGACAGCTGTGCCTAATAACCGTCTTCCCTTCTGCTAATACATTTTAGACAACGTCGGGAGAAGATTTGAAAGATTTCACTCGAACCTTGCGCAATAAATTCAAATCGAAACGCTACTTCAAAAAACATCCCCGTCTAGGTTATCTGCCCGTTCAGACTGCTTTGGAAGGAACCACAACTCCGTCCGATGCTCAGTCAGAAGTCTCTTCCCAGATGCCATCCAGCGTAGCGCAAGATGTCCTTGTCCATTCGGCAGCCAATTCTGTCGTAGATGGCATCCATAAAGATTTCACGCCAGAGTCGTATGAACAACACAGACATTAGTAGCAATGGTACATTCATTTTTTGGTTTTTAATTTTAAATTGTAGGGAGGATGAACATCAGCTAATTGCTCAGTACTGTCGATCTCTGAACGGAGACGCGCTTGGCATGTCGATGGGGGTAGTTCCGAGGAGCCCGGTACAATTATTAGCCGCTCTAGACTCAAATCACAAAGAAGAGATTGAAACGATGATTCGGTACGTTTCACGAAAGAGTTGAAAGACGTTTGGTCGATGTAGCAACTAAATGAATTGAAAATACAGCGAACTGGAAGAGGAAAACGCCACTCTTCAAGCTGAATACGAACGACTGCGTTCGCAACAGTCACCTTCAATGTCTTTCTCGTTCTCTTCCTCGCCGGACGATGCCACGCCCATCCCGCATCAAGCTGGAGCCTCGTCGTCTGGTAATCACACTTCAGAGGTTGAGAGAGACATGCTGGCCGAAGCCCGTTTATTGAGGCAGCACAAAACTCGACTGGAGGCCCGGATGAAAATACTAGAAGAGCACAATCGCCAACTTGAAACCCAACTAAGCCGGTTGCGGCAATTACTAGATGAAGTTTGTTTGAAGAAATTTTTTTTTTGTGTCGTGTTATACTTTTTCTTTATGCATACTTTCTTTTCTACTATTGTCATTACCAGCCTGGAGGAAATAGCAGAGACAACTCGTCACCTGCCAAAACAGGGACGTTGCAAACGCGGGCGGTAACGGCTGCACACCTCGCAACGGATACGCCCGTACGGACCAATGGTCACGAAAAAAGTATGCCGCTCCGCCTCGTATCGCTTAATTGTTTTACATGACGCACATAATTTTTTTACATCGTGTAGATCATACTTGGGCAGAACATAGTGTAACCGATCGATTAGAAACCAGACCTCCTCCTCCACCTCACGGCAACTCCACTAATTCAAACACGTACAATTCGCAGAATGTAGGCAACCTTCTTTTCATGGCAGGTATGTGGCAAACACACGTTTTTTTATTCGCATTTACTAGTTATGCCGTCCAAATTCCTACAGAATGAAAGCATTGCTTGTTGTTTTTTTATTTGTTCTTTGTAGGTGACTTGGGGAAAGCCGTTGGCTCACTGGTGAACGTAATGACGGACGACCAGTCTCCAGGATTGACAGACGAAGAGGATTGAAACCACAATAGGAATTGTTACCGTGTTGGAATGTCATGTAGAAAGTTATTGTTGCTGTTCATGAATTAACAGAGAAAAGAAGCAAAAACAAAAGAAAATTGGAAACATGCTGCTTATGTAAAGGGCTGTTCTTCCATTATGTTTTATATCATGTTACCGGTTTTAAAACCTCCTGCCCTATTCGCGTCATTCATACGTTGAATGATCTAACGTCAATTCTTTCTCTTTTGTCAAATTTTTGTTTTCTTCACTTTGCCAATGTTTTGGGAGTAGAAGTTTGACAGCCAGCCCTGTTCTGTTTCTGTAGATTTACTAGTTAACATCCTGTTTAACATATCATGTAGTTTTCATACAACCACAACAATTATTGGGGGCATCTCTTCCTCTATGGCACACTGAATAAAACCAACAGTTCCCTGTTTTACATGGAATGGAAGTCTGTTGTCTTACTTTATTTGGGATTTCTTTTTCAAACCTGAAAACCATACCCATAAATTGAACTTGATTTGAATTGCTAAGTTTTTTGTAACTACTCAGTGTGTACCACTGGTGTAGCAACACAAAATTCCTCGTGAAATACAATTCAAATAACAATAAAATGAAGATACAAGCACACAGAGTAATCAATTTGTTGTTGATTATGTAATGAAATTCTACAATTGGCATCACACATAGTTGACTATTTTTATCTCATACTCTCCTTTTGAAGACGACTGCTGTAAGTTTTAGATACCAGATTCCATGAATCCATGTAACGGTCCATGCACATAGCGATGCATTTCTAAAAAATAAAAAAAACAATACCAATGGTCAACTAAAATATGCTCGAAAAATGGAAAGTCATTAAAACCTTATAACTCAGAATAATAAGACATCTTTTATACTACAATGTGTAAACAATTTTTTTTATAATAAAAAAACCAAAACACCATAATGATGAACTTAGCGTTGGAGTGCATAATGTGACAAACCTGTTCTGAGCTATCAAGTGATGAGCTTGGCTTGATGATGCACTTCTTAAAACACTTTTCAGAAATTTTCTAATGAAGAATAATATTAGTTCAATTCAATAGTTTGGACCTAGAAAATAGTTACGGTTAGCAGCTCCTGTGCTGTGGCGATAGCTATCTGCTGTTTCACTTGTTCAATCAACTCTTCTCGTTGGGCTCCAGTCATGCGTCCTGTACTTGGGAGGGAATCCATTCTGATAGACAAATCGTCTTCCTAAACTTAAAATATTTTTCAACAAGCTAGAGCTTGCTGCCCGTAATAAGGATTTTACACAAACTCGGGAGCAACGTGTTCAACAAAACCGGCTAGTCAGTACGTACCGACGATCAAGTTCGAGTACGAGATACTACGTACTGAACATTTGTCGTACTTTTCCCCCAACCTCCCTTCTACGTATTCGAACCACGGTGGGCTGCGCCAAATGATGGGGGGAAAGGACGAAAAAGAAAAGACTAGTACGTACTAGCGCCCCAGCTGATACCAAATTGTTCCACGAACTAAATAAGAGGGAACAAAGCCTGAATTTTCCACAACTAAAAAATTCTGCCGCTGTGTTCGCTAGTTTCGTCTAATAGTTTCAACGAGTGGTTAATCACCTTTTTTCCCGCTTCATTTTTACCCTACATTTGATCTTCATGAAATCCACGTGTTTTTGTGTTTAACTTTTGAGAGCGAAATGCGGTGAAATGGAATTCGTACCGATAATTATTAACGTATAAATCACCAATCAATAGCATCCAACAGTTTATTTTTGCTTCTTTTCTTTGTTCTAATGTTCTTTCAAGTGTCTAATTAAGTGTTCGTGGTACAAAGTGCTTCCTCGATAAATGACGATGGATCATGAAGTTGTTGAGGAGGGCTGTAAAAACTGCAGCGCTCTACGAAATGTAACACAGTTCAAAAATTCAATGGCCAATCGTAACTAATTGTGTTTTTATAACAGGAAATTGAAAAGAGAAATACGCAAATGGAAAAAAACAATGCACAACAATTAGCTGGTTTCTTAACTCTGAAACAGAAAATAATTGGAACTGAGTACAAGACCACACATTTTTACGTTTTATGTGTTAATAATCCTTGTTTGATCCTCTAGTAAACTTATTCGTGAATATCAAGCCTCCAAAGTGGAACGGGATATACTCACTAGGAAAAATGAAGAGTTTGTTCACCTTATAGATCAGCTTCATCGTGATTTGAGTATTCGTAATCAGGAGTATACACAGCTTTGTGCCAGTGCTGAGCAGTTAAAAAAGGTATATCATTTTTAATACTCCTATCAGGCAACTATATCATTTCTTTATATCACAGGAAAATTCTGAATATGAAGTAAAAGTGAAACAATTGTGTGATGAAGCTCAAAGATGGAAATTTCAAGCCGAAGCAGGGCAAAACTTTACTTCCCAGCTTGTTGAAAAAGTTAAGATTCTGGAGAAGTATGAAGAGGAGGCAAAGCATAGTGCCACAGTATCCAGAGAGCATGAAAAAATAGAAAGCAGACTACAAGTCTTAAAAGGTAATCTTCTCGCCCTTTTTGTGGGTGGTCTACTCTTCTACCAAAAGTTTAAGCAACTATAGTTCTATTTAAGGAGAGAGTAATCTCTGGCTTCCTCTCCATTGATAGTAAAGGGAACTTGGAAAGCTTAAGGCTCATCTGTATTAGGCTGTGCATTGTAGCATTGTAAACGTAAGTGAGAAGTATCAAAACCTTGTCCGAAGAAACAGATTCTCAGGTGCCCATTTCCACCTCCAGGTCCCATTCATGAAATTTCTTTGAAAAGGATAAAAATTTAAAATCCATTTACGATAGTAATTTTGGGTTGCATATCTGTAGTTTAAACTTACAAACGTAACCCACAAAATCAGCTAAAGTTCTCTAAATTGCTGTAAATTGGATGACATAGCTCTTTTACGATAATGTGTTGGAAGAAGTAGATAGCGCAATGTTGAAAGATGTCGGGACTGTTAATGCAAGCAGATTGCTTGATGTGTGTAACGTTTTAGCGAAAGTGCTACATGTCCGCCTTCACGTAAAACTTTAGTTCTCCCGAGCTTTAGTTGTATACAACTTCTACTAACTTTATGCGTTTAAATAGCCTATTTTCCATTAGGTCCATTTTTAATGTTTGTTTGCTAGCTGAAGCTGCGTGGCTATTACTGCAGGATTTTTTATTGTTTTATCGAAGATTTCACGATTCTTTCAATTTTAACTACACGAAGAGCTTATGTCTTCTCGCGAGACAGAAACATTTATTTTTTGAATTAATTGTAGGTCAGCTAAAAGACGTTAGAGAAACGGCCACCAAATCCAAAAAGGAATTAACTAAAATGCAAAAGGACTACAAACAGCTTATGAAATATTCAAAACAATGGGGCAGGCTTGCAGAATCCCAAGGTAATTTTGTTCTTTTAATAAGATATCTGGCCTGAATAACCTTTTATTCTACTTATTTAAAGGGAAACTTAATGCCTTACAAAAACGGTTTTTCATAAAATTGTGTAACAAAGAGGATCAAGAATCCGTTGAAGATGTGGATCCGGAAACTATGGAGGCAAGCGAAATTGATGAACAATCGAAGTTACTCGAACATTTGTTGGACGATGAGAATGTATCTGAATCTATGACAACGCCAATGGATACTCTCCAGAATGACGTGGTGAAGTCGGGAGGAAATTTGTCGTCTCCTTCAAAAGGAAGAGGGAAATCTCCTGGCAACTCACTTTTTATTAAACAGACTGAGCAAACTCCCGTCACAACTCAAAGAAGGCGCGGCCAGAATTGTGGGACATCTTCAAAGATACCATCACCGAATAAGACCCCGCTAGATACCCGAATGACACGCGCACGGACTCGAACAGCTTCTCAGAATTCCATTTCACTGAGCTCAGATGCAGACAATGCATTAGAATCAGAAAAAGTAAACAGCAAACGCTCTGGGTTCGGTACTCGTTCACGAGCTGTAAAGATAACGCAGTTACCAGGTTCGAAAAGCCCCAAGCTTTTCGACACGCCTGATCCTAAATCTATTACCCAGTCTACTTTACCGGAATCAGTTGATGATATGCCATGCCGATCTCTCGTGTCGATGGAAACCGTGTTGATGACAGAGCCAACAATTGTGCAAGACGATTTCCGAAAGAAAGATTTACATGAATCTTTAAGCTCTTCAGAATCTGAGGCAGAGCTTCCTGATCCTCTAAAACTATTTGAAGATAACAGAACTGTTGCCAAAATATCGACAACATCAACCACTGAATCCATCGTGGGAGTCAAACCGCTAATCAATTTATTTGAACCAGACATTTCTGATGATACGTCAAAAGAGCAAAATGGTAAAACAGCAAAGCAAGTGGATCAGTATGTGGCAAAAGAACAGTCGGAATTTAAAACGTCAGTCAACCCTTCTGCCTTGTTCGACTTTGATTTTGATAGTTCTTCGGATTCCGATCTCGATATGATTCCTGTACCAACATGTAAATTGTCAATGGTGACCAAAAATGATGATAGAAATATTTTACTGAATACCATCCCATCGCTAACAACGGCATCCTCGGATATCGCTGAAAAAACTATTAGCGACCCTAAGGAAAAGCCTGCAATAAGAGAGTTGCCAAGCAGCCCTGTCTCAGGAACGGATACCACCAGTAATGCATCTAGAAGCATCTTCGCGTTAGAGAAAAATCTTGATATGGATTCGCCGACACAAGATTCAAATGCGACGTGTCTTCAAGAGAAAATGTCTGAATTTCCCCAGCTAGAAGTTGCCGTTCCTGTTACCATTTCTTTGGATGAAGAGCAAAACACCGTCCATCCTGAAAGCGCAGATATTCAAGCTTCAAAGAGCAATCATGGCACCGTTATAAGTATGGATGTGACTGGAAAACTTCATGACGAAACACTAGTAGTAGAATCGAATCATGACCAAAAACTGCTTGTTGCTTCCGAGAAAAACGTAGAAGAATCTGCAGGTATGATAATGGGGATCTCCTCTGAGAAGCTTGACGATTCAAGTTCTGTGCTGACCAGTGACGCAACGATGAATGAGGAAAAGTCGCCAGCGAGAATACGACCAGAGAATCTTGCGTCGGCAACAGAAAATTCAGATATCAACAGTGTGCCCAGCAGTATTTTCGCATTAGATATGGATCTTGATGTTAATTCGTCCCAGCCAGATTCGGTTTTGACGAATCCCAATTCCACCGAAGAAACAAAATCTGAATACTCGAATGCGGAAGTTATCCTCCAGACGGCCTCAACAGTTTCAGATGAAGAGGGTGGCACTGTTGTTCAAGGAAGTGTTCAAGATTCAAGTAGTCATGTTTGCGGTGCTGTTCTAACCGTTGAGCCCAATCAGGAACTTCGTAATGAATTGCTGGCAGTGGAAACCAATTGCGAATCCGAACTACCTTTTGCCAACAGGGAAAACCAAGGAGAATCTCCTAGAGTAAAAATGGATGCCCCGGTTAAAAATCATGAAAAAGAAATTTTTGGGCAAGTGGATGAATCAAAAGAAAGTGGAAATAAGTCAGTTACAAGAAAATCACTACAAGAGTCTGCTTCAGAAAGAGGGGAATCAAATATCAACAATGTCGCCAGAAGTATTTGCGGGCTAGAAGTGAATGTTGATGTTAGTTCGTCTGAACCAAGTTCGGATGTGACGAAGTCCATCGATGAAGCAAAATCTGAATTCTCTTGTACAGAGGTCGTTCAGCCATCTGCCGTCTGTTTAGATGAAGAGCCCAGTACTGTTCGAGGAATCGTTAATGCTCAAGATTCATTAATCAATGCTGAAGCGAATCAAGATCTTCCAAATGAAGTACAGGAGATGGAAGCAGAACGCGAATCCGAACTGCTTGTTGTCAATGAGGAAATCTTGGAAGAACATAGTCGTATGAAAGTGGGCAGTCCGTCTAAAAGGTCTGAAGAGCCAAAATCTCCGAAGATTATTGAATCGACGGAAAGTGAAGAAAAGTCATTAACCACGAAATCACCACAAGCTCCTGCGTCGGAAACTGGGGATTCAGATACCAATGATGCCCCTAGCAGTATTTTCGCGTTGGATATAGATCTTGATATTAGTTCATCCAAGCCAGATTCGGATGTAAAGAAGTCTAACGAAGAAACAAAATCTGAATCCTTGAATGCGGAAGCTACCATTCCAACACCAGTCCCTTTGGATGAAGAGCCTACTACTCCAGGAAGTGTAAATATTCAAGGTTCAAAAAGTCAACCTGTTGAAGAAACGAAATCCGAATTACCGAATAGGGAGGTTGTCCTTGTGGCGCCCTCCTCTTTGGACCCTGTACATAGCAATTTCGTTCCAGAAAGCGTCAAAGTTCAAGAAACAAACACTGGTCAGGGTGGCACCATTGTTTCAAGCGTTGGAGCAGATAAAGAACTTCATAATGAAGTACCATCTGAGGGAACCAACGGGGAATCAAGAATCCTACCTTTTTGCAGTGGCGATAACTTGGAAGAATCTCCAAATGCGAGAATAGACATCATTGCTGTAAAGGAAAAAGAACAAATTACTGATCAAATGGCTGGATTGGCGGAAAATGAAGCAGATCCTGTAACAATAGGATCGCCAAGGAGTCCTGCACCGGGAACCGACGAATCAGACGCTAACAATGTGCACTGCAGCATTTTCGGATTGGATGCTGATCTTGATATTAGTTCTTCTGAACCAGAATCGGATGCGACGAACTCCCTGGAAGAAAAGAAATCAAATATTTCGAATAGAGAAGTCACCCATCAGCGACCTTTATCTTTGGAAGAAACGCCGAACACTGACATCACAGAAAGTGTAGATATCCAAGGTACAGGCAGTCATCATGGTTGTAACACCGTTTCAAACGTTGAAGCAAAGAAAGATCTTCCTAATCAGTTGGAAAAAGCGGATTGCATAACCGAACCGCCTGCAAAAATTGGAACAATTTTCGAAGAATCTCCATTTACGAAAATCGACATTCCATCCGAAAGGCATGAAGAACCAAGTTCTCAACTGATTTGTACATCGACAGAAGGTGTTGAAAAGCCAGTTACCAAAATATTGCAACAGTATCCTGCATCGGGCGCTCGAGAATCGGATGTCAACAGTGTGCGTTGCAGCGTTTCCGCATTTGATGTGGTTATCGATATTAGTTCATCCGAGCCAGAATCGGATGAGGCGAAGCTCATTGAAGGAAGAAAATCCGAATTGGGTAATACAGAAATTGGCAGTCAGGTGCCCCTCTCATTTGATGAAGACCATAGCACCGTTGTTCCAGAAAAGATAAATATTCAAGATTCTAGAAGTCCGCATTGTGGCGCTGTTTCAGACGTTGGAATAGATCAAGAACATCGTAGTAAATTACCTCTGGCGGAAGGTAATCGTGAAATGAGTGAAGTAACGGAGGAGGTTTTTGCAACTGTGATAACTCAAAAAGCTCGTGTACTCTGTGCTGATGAATCTTTAAGCAAAAAAACAACAGAAGACGAGTTTGACAATGAAGCTCAGGCTACGTCAAACGTGATGGATGCTCAAAAATTGTCTGCCTTCCATGCCATTCCTGCGAGACAAACAACTGTCGCCAGCAACCCACTAAATCCAAGCAGCCGAATGTTACCGGATCAAGTTTTGCCAAGCAACCTTTCCGCAATGTCAGAACAAAAACTTGAAGCTGGTGGGTCACGTCAGCTTGATAACATCAAACCTACAGATATCCATTCGCCCTGTCGCTTTCCTGTAGCAGATAAGAGAGATGGTAATCCTGCCCAAAAAGATGCACATCTTTCACCTGTCCATCGTCAAGGTTCTGTTCAAGAATCGCTTGTTTCTTCAAGGATCAACAGAAACGTGCCAGAATCTGCCACGGTTCCTCAAAATCCCCAAATTCTAAAAGCTGTGCGTACGTCAGCCTTCAAAG
Organism: Daphnia magna; assembly: GCF_020631705.1. NCBI lineage: Eukaryota > Metazoa > Arthropoda > Branchiopoda > Diplostraca > Daphniidae > Daphnia > Daphnia magna. The sequence continues at coordinate 9,646,099 of NC_059187.1, forward strand.
TTCCCCGAGTACCAGATACTCCAATAAAAGCTCCCGACGTATTTCCGATTAATGTTACCGAAAATTACCCGTGGGGCAGAGGTTCCACTCAAGCAGTCAAAAGAACGGCAGCTGATGATGAGGTAGCCGTTATCTTGAAGCAAATTCGTACCAATATTATCGATATGCCCGCAACCGTTTCACCTCTACCCAAATCACCAGAGCCGCAGCCTGCCATTTCTGTGAAAATTGAGGAACCTAAATCTCGGTTCCCGATTTTACCGCGTTGCGCTTTTAACTGGACGTGCAAAAAACTCCCTCTCAACGACCAATTAACAGAAAGATTCGGTGCCTACCTCCATCCGGGTGTAAAGGCTCGCGTTCGTTTCAGGAGAGTCAGTCGGCGTTTACTGGATATCCGATCTCCAGATATATTGAGCAATGGTTTCCAGGGCGTGACAAATTTCGCCGAAGCTGAAAGAAGACCTAAGCCGATTGTGACACTTGTTCAGTTTGTTGGAGACATTACTGATCTCACTGGATACGAAAATGACGCAACCGAACTAACTGAAAAATCCCTCGTGTCGGTCCAAGATCAAAATAATTTACCTGAGAAAAGGTCATCTGCCTCGTTTTCAACCAAGGAAGTTGAAGAAGTCACCTTTCCAAAATCAAATTCAACTTCATCGACTAAAAAGAGAAGAAAAGTACAGGCACTTGTAAGGCGACCAAAAACAACGACACCAGCACTTTTTGGATCCTCTTCCAGCGAATCGGAGAGCGAATCGAATGTCGTTCCCCAACCCTTCGAAGAACAAGCAGTAAGGAGTTCAACTGTAAGAAATCTGAATGAAAACGAACCAGCAAGAGTGCCAACTAAAGAAAGCAAACAAACGCCATCGCTCGTTACCACTTCCAGAGCTCAAACAATGGCACAACTTATCGAGCCCATCGTCCCGCTGGGTAGGGGTAACAGGCCTGGTTTTCTGCCCATCAAACCAAATGAAGGTCAACGGGAAGCTGATTCAATGTTTAACCAAAGTCGACTCGCGTTAGGCTTAGGGAGAGGAGCCAAAATCTCTCAGCATACAATTGCGCCATGCTCCGATGTCCTCTTGTCTGCAACGATCAAGTCCAGAACTGTGACTAGGGTTGTTGCCCCATCAAAGCACATTTTTAAAGAACTTCACGTGCCCAGGGAGCCTGTACTAACGAACCCCATACTACCAGACAGCTCTGCTGCTCAAGAGGAAAGTCTGGCCAGAAAAAGAGTCTCTCACGCCTTCAAAAGAGGGGTGGAATCCGACCCTGTCGTCCCTACAGTTTCACCATCTTCCAAACGAGGTCGAATTCTACAAGAAGGACTACCAAAAGTTTCATCGCAAACTGCTCAATCAAAGGCTCCTTCCGAAACCCGATGTGAAGAAGTTTCTGTTAGCGCAAGAACAAGGCAAAAGAGTGAAAGTACCTTAGCAATCAAGCCTCAAGACATGGTTAAATTGGGTGTAAAAACTCCAACGTCGTCGGGGAGTCAGAAGTCGCAACAGGAAATAATTCAACTGAAAAATTTTAGGCGCATTAAAGAAACTGTTATAGAGAAGGCGAATAGTGAAACTGACACCGACTCAGAAAATGGGTTACCAATGGAAGTAAACTCGGGTAGGACTAGCCAGGCCTCTTGGCCAGAAAGAGAAATGACAGTTACAATACCAAGTATTGCGGAAAAAAGTATCCTAACTGAAAGCGCAAGAACCGATCATCAGTTATTGGAGAATTCTGGAATGACGATCGTAGACGGAAGTCCTCGGGCGCCTGACGAAGACGAAAGTCCTCGGTCGCCTGACGAAGATCAAAGTCCTCGGTCGCCTGACGAAGACGAAAGTCCTCGGTCGCCTGACGAAGAAGAAAGGCCCCTGCCGCCTGACGCAAAAGAAAGGTCGCCTGATGTGGAAGAAAGTCCCCGCTCGCCTGATGTAGAAGAAAGTCCTCGCTCGCCTGATGTAGAAGAAAGTCCTCGCTCGCCTGATGTAGAAGTAAGCCAGAAGATACGCGGTGTTGAAGAAAGTTCCAAATCTCGAGAGGATCAGCCATTACAGTCGTTCGACAAAACTGGAAGATTGGGATCGACTGTGGAAATTCCTCTGGTGAGTTCTACTGAGCTCGAAGAACACCGACCAACTGCTTTTGAACTTGTTTTCAAAGAACTGCTGCAAGAAAGTCCTCCTGTCAACCAAAAAGCCAGCAGTAAGGTTTCATGTTTAATTTTTATCAATTTCATTATTGTTTATAACTTCTATTACCCATTTGCAGAATTGAAAAAAGATATCAATCTGTGTGTCAACAGGGTTTTTAAGAATCCTGATGTTACTGAAGAATCGTGGAAAAGTTTAATCGAAAGGGCCATGCGTGTCGATTCGAAAAGCCACCCTTTCATTTTTATTCGGTACGTTCATTTTCTTCGATAGGTTGGATTAGTGATAAATTGTTCGTTTAATAGGAAACTGGTAGCGACGGTTATAAAAGACTGGGATAGTCCAATGGATTTATCGAAAACACCACCTGCTCCGCCGATGGCAGCGGTTCATCAGCGATGTGTCATGATACTTAAAGAATTGGATGAAGCAAATTCAGAGTTGACTGTAGAGCCTGGTGACAACCTCCACATGTATAGCAACTTATTTCTTAGCGAATGCAGTGCCGTTATGTTTCAGCAAGATTCTAGCCTGACGGTAGATATTACTAACTATTAATTGACATGGTACCATATTCATCTAAATCTGGTTGTTGATTGCAGTTGGAAGAGATGTGTTCTCTAGCGCGCGCGTATACGGCTGTCTGTCGATCTCGTAGTACTTTAGCTAGAGCGAGAACCTTTTTATTTGATTGCGTCTATTTCCTGCCACCACGCTCATATGCTTTGACGTACACCGTGTTATCTGTCTGGGCAGATGTACTTCGTCATGTCTCATTTCCGTTGGGTATGATGGATTATCCTCTGTTCAATATAGTTATTTCATGACACCTTTTTATTGACAGGTCCTTCTTGTATTGATCAAACCATTGCTTACCTTCTCTTACACAACTGTAAAATAAAAGCCGTTCCTGGAATTGTCGGTAAGGTGTTGCAAGCGCGTTCGTTCCTGCAAAACACTTACGGTTACAAAAACGTGACTTCTAGGACCATTGATGATCTCACGAACTACCTCATGACCCGCTTCAAAGGTAATTGGAACTTGTCTTTTTTCTGTTGATTTGTTGATGCCACTAACTTTGCTGTAGAAACAAACTCGGCAGACGAAGCATCGAGTTTAAGTTGGAGTTTTGCATTACTTACCCGGTGGGAAGGAATTGATTTTGCTATTCAAGTAATCGAAAAGCAACTCTGGCCTTTTCTTCAACGCTGGAGTTCTGGGGAGGGCACGAATTCCGGTGCCGCCGCAGTAATCGTTGCCATAGGTGAGTTCTCGTTATCCTCGTTTTCAAATTAACTATCATCCGACTTGTTTATTTTTCCAAAACCAGGAATGCTAGGAAAGACGGTGCCATCTAGCAAACGTGCCGGAGTTCAAAGGATTCTCAATGCCATGAAAGTTCTACTTCAATCCGATGATGGTTACTGTTTCTTGTTTTTTCACTTTTCCAATGTGACACATGTAACTCAATACCTTTTTCTTTTTACAGTCATTCCGTCTATTCATGAGGCCGCCATTGAAGCTGTTGTTCTCCTTGGCGAAGAAGAAGATCCTAAATCGGTCATCGAAGTCGTGAAAGCATGGAAACTTGTGAATACTAATTTAAGCCAGCATTTGCGGCAGGTGCTTAAGGCGTTTTTGAGACGTCATTCAAGTCTCTGTGTTGCCTAGTCATTTGAAAGGTAAATGACTAATTTAACTATTGGTCAATGCATGTTGCTTAAGTTAAATATATCTTTAGGAAAAATATTCAAAGCATAGCAACAAGAAAGGGAGAAATGAACCATTTAAATCAAAAATTTGAAGCAATCAAACCAAATTCATCGGTTATATGACAGTTCCCTGCCGTCACTCAACATCGTAGACAGGGTGTTTTGCTCATGATTTAACTTTGAAGTCCCATATACTGAATGCTCCTGTGTAATTCTTGGTGCTCATTTAACAGCAATATATCAGGTAATGTTGTCGACTAAATTAGTTTTTCTGTTAATTGCTGGCTAGCCGTTTTCTACGTTAATTTTAGGCTACTTCAAATTATTATTACAAGTGTGAACAAGTTACCTTTAAACTACTGGTAAAAGTTAAAATTGAAATGTATGACTCATGGCTCAACGGTAGAGCATCGGAATGGTACGAAGAAGGTTTAGGGTTCGATTCCCAAAAGAGTCAAGTTACATTCTAATGTAAAATAATTCTGATTTACGAGTTACAAAACTCTTAAGTTTAAAAGTCCTATTCTACGACGGTGCTATAAGTCGCATATACTGGAACATTACAACTTAGATGAAGAATGTATAGTTGAACACACATTATTAAAATTAATCCTATTCAATTTCTTATTTGTTACTAACCCCACAATTAAAATAATTCTTATTTCAGTTTTCGTCTCCAAAGATTCTGTATTAGGATTATATGCCTCTACATGTAATCCATCATGTACACTGGATTCCACTTCACCTGAATGGGATTCGAACCCAAGGTATATCGTATTCCAATCCACCGCTCTACCATTGAGCTATGAGAGTTACTACATTGAAATCTAAATCTATAGCACATTAAGGTAACTGTGCAAAGTTCTACATAGGGGATCAAATATCGTTGGGGGGGATATAGGGGGGGTTGCCAGGAAGGTATCGCATCCGACTAGCAACTCGAAGGTCCGTGGTTCGATTCCACGTAGGTTCCTGATGTCCTGGGCTTCCAACCTTCCCAGGGGTCTACCTTCCCAGGTGCCAGTCGGGTCGAGAAACTTCCCCATTACGAAGTAATGGGACGGATATTTTGGCAATCTTTAATACAATTCCCAATAATAAATTTTAATAAATTGTTAATTTCGATCTATCGCCGTGACTAAGTACTTACTCAGTTATAACTTGAACACTTTGCAACGGACTTTAACCATTGCCATTCCCAGCTGAGAGATCTCATACATAATGCTTGATCAGTGTTTAGCATATATCAGATTGAAATATATATTCATTTAACTGAAACAGTTGAATATTTTATTAATTCGGTTGACTCTTTCAGGATTTGAACCCTTAACCTTCGACGTACCATGCCGATGCTGTACCACTGAGCTATAAGTCATATCAATATGCTGTCTACATTTTCTTGTTAATTGAGTTAACAAATTTGGACTCAGAATAATTTTTGTAGCATGATTCAAGACAATTTCCTATTAACATGTCTATAATAAATCCATCTAATAGAATGGCAACACAATATACCATAATTTAATGTGCTATACTTCCGACGGGATTTGAACCCGTAACCTTTAGATCCGTACACCACCGTTCTGCCACAGAGCTATGATCCTTATGTAGCGACAATCAGGTTAGCACATAGTTTTACGGGCCTATAAAAATTGCCTTTATTATCTTTTCGTGCCTTCTAACATTAGTGCAAAATTAAATATAACTCATGGCTCAACGGTTGAGCATCGGCAATGCACACCGAAAGTTTGGGGATCGATCCCCGAAAGAGTTAAATTAAATTCTGTGAAACTACTTCAATACACCGGATAATCCGATATATACAAAGATTGTATACAAAATTATTCTGCAGGTAAACAAAACTCTGGTAAATATGAGATTTAACTATGTACAACAGATAACTACCAACTACAGGATTGAGATGTCATCGGCAACAATTCAAAGGCAATCCTGGAATACGCAGTACAAGAACTGCACATCAGTGGCCATCTCAGCAGTGTTTAGAGTCCAATCCTTAAAAGAAAAAAGTGTAAATGTCAGGAATGTATGGAGTGTGAACACAAAATAAAAAAGAAAGTCAATTTTTTCAAAATTAATGTAAAACAAAATTTGTATTGACAATTCTCCACATGATAAAATATTTTGCAACTTTTAAAAGGTTAAATAACCATTTCAAAAATTGCTGTCAACCAAGGCAGGGGGAGACACTGCCTCAATTGACTCACCGGGGAGATTACCCAGTGCTTGGCTAAGAGAAGCCGGAAGAAGAGCTGAAGATTTGGAACATTTTTACAGGAGCGATTAACCTTTAATTCGGATTTGTGGGTAGCGACATAGCCCTCCATAAGCATTTCATCGAACTATGAGGACCCCCACGTCCCCTTTCCGGCCAGAGCCCTCCAAACCTCGATATATGTTGTTTTTATATATACCGTACAGTAGGGGCATGACCCCCTACGGGCTTATTATGAGTCAAGGGGAAACGGGGCCACAGAAAAGAAGGGAGCCCAGATATGCACTTCAATTTATCTTTAATAAAATACCGTAACATGAGATAACGTTTAAAAAATCATGGATATTCCCAATCGCGCTTACAATTATCATCCATTCTTTTGGCACCCAGCCTCAGTCAACATCCTATTCTAATTCAGTATGATTTGTGATCTACATTAAAGAAAAAACATGAGTTAGTATTAAATTTTTGCTGATACATCTACTTAATACGGTGAAATCCTTTGCCATTTTTCTAACGATTTATTACCCAAACATTATGGGATCTAGAATAAATATCCTGTCTATTTGGTAAAAATGTCCTCCCCTGTAGAAAAGAAAAGTATGAAAGTGGGTTTGTAATGTACAACATGCTGTTTGATAATAAACCTTGCTTGTCAACAACAAAACCAGCCACAAAAAATTTCATTCCTGTCTGGTTTGGTAAAAATCCTTCCCTAGAAAAGAAAAGTATAAAAATGGGGTTTTATAATGTACAGCATGCTGTTTGATAACCAACCTTGCTTGTCAACAGCAAACCTATCCACAACTAATATCGTTCCCGAACGCTCTGTACAAGTGCAAAAGGTAGTACGTACTTCAAACGAAATATGTATGAATTTCTTATTTCCGTCACTACTTCCTCACCTCCGTCGTCTGCTGTTCTACGACCATAACAAACCTGGAAGCTTTTGAAGATGATAGTTTAGGTCGGAGAACCAAGAGGGCAGCTCTTGATAAGCATGGGCTAAGTAAGCCATAATTACAGTCACTGTCAGCTACAATAAAAGTGACGTATGGGAGATTCCTACGGGGCTAAAAATTCAAAATTCTTTTGAAAATAGTATTTATTTTAAGCGAACATTTTTTATTTATTTACCCTTGCGTTGGCAATTGGTTGAAGGGAATGAACGCGCTTATTTTTTTATTACAATGCTGAAAATATGTTTCCAGCTTTCCTTTAAATTGGTGAAAAATGTCGTATTGCAGACGTTCTAAGTTTGATTACCACGAATGTCGACGTGTCCATGAGGTACAGCGATTAGAATAAATTGTCTCATCACCAATCGTCCTCTTATTTCTTGCCAGCTACGAACCTAACAATTTCTTAGTATCAAAAATTAATACAGCTCAGAAAACTTTCCTCGCCTATTGCATTTCCACGCTGACTTTTAATCCGAATCTTTCGCACCTCGCCAATCCGAATTATCGCTAGTGTAATGAAAACTATTTTCTTAAAAGCCTTGGGAACATTATGAATATCAAATATTTAACAGTTCTCCAATAAAGTCAACCTGCTAAATGTAGCTGGTACTAGAAAAGAAGGGTTGTGTCAGTATAACTATCTGATAAACCTTCACAATAGACATTCCACATTCTTAGAAAAAAATACTACTATCAGCTAAGTAATTTTTCCATAGATGTTGGGCAATCTTCTGACCTCATTATGCTACCTATGCATCACATTCCATTTTCATTCTGTTTCACATGCGACAAACACGCGAAGTATCATATAAAAATGAACTTAGTGCCATAGTTTGCATATCCTAAAATATGTTTTTAAGATGTCTATATGGTGGCTGCATGAGTGCTGTAAAGACATAAAAAAATTTAATCCGAAATTATTATTGCATTAGGACGACCTGCTTGAATTACTTTCAAATGAAAGTACAGTGCTGCAACGTAAAGAGTCGAAAACAGTTGGATTCCAAATTGATTCCGCGAACAAATCACTCGATAATGACTACAACAGGATGTCCAGGTTCAAGATTCAACATGAGATACTAAATATCTTCATCAGGAATTCCTTCAAAGAAAAGAAGGATCGCCAGTAGATTTTGAATGCTGATCAGACCACAAGAAACCCGTGGCTTTCCTTTCCTGTGGAACTGCACATTAATTTTCAAAAGCAATTATGTGTTAATTCTGAATGACTTTGTTTTCCTAAAACACGTCTAATTTTCTTGTGAAATCATCAGTATGCCAGTCTTTTACTACCGTTGATACTGCCACAACAGTGGCAACTATCTTTTTTAAGCCCTTGTCAGGCATTCTTCACATGTCTAACATTTGGCATCTTTTACTCACATCCCCTAGAAATAAATGTATTTAAATAAAGATTGATATTTATGGAGTGTTAGCTGTTAGAATACTATTAACCTGTCAAGCATTTTTCTCTTTGAAGGCTTTCATCAGGGTGAATAATGGCTGTACAACTTCTGAATTACAACTTTTAAATGGATTTCGAATTTGTTGAGAGCCCTCAATCCCGAAACTTATCCTCTAGATCACAGATGTATTAATCAGCTAAAAGGACATAAAATTCTATGTTGTGATATAGAGTTTGTCGCCTCCAATTGTATAATACATTAGATAGCATGAAAATTGTGTAAGACTTACATTCTCCTGATACTATCAGGACTGATAGTCAGTTTCACAATACTGTTCTTTAACCATTATATGTTTTTTTTTTATCAGTATTTTTTTTCTTTCTGAAATTTCTAATGCAATAAACAGCACTGTACACTGGTAAACACGAAAGGTATGACACTAGAGCAGGACAAAGAAGGTTACCTAAAAGTCCGCTACGAACGCCACGAGTAATGTGGCCCATATCTGCACTTTACTTTGTTTTTCTGTTTTTCACATTTATATAAAAAACTATGGTCCCAATGCAAAAATAAACTTGATTTTCATAATTTCCATTAAATTTTGAATCAAAATCATACATTTTTTTAATAGTTTTAAAATTTTGTCAAAAATGAAAAAGTGTCCTCACTTTTGTCAAAACTTAAGTCATCAAAATCCGCAAAAACATCTCTTTGAATGCAATGAAAATTACACACTGTACTCAAAATTTGACTCTGATTTCGAAAATGTCAATAGTTTTCTCGTACGACTAGCAATTTTTGAAATAATTGGAACAACAAAGTTGTTAGCGCATCAACTTTGTTCTTAAAACTTGCACAAACTGAAACAAGCATATTACTATACCAGAGCAGTGATTGATTGCCCAACCCAAATAATTTGCTTATTTTGTATTTGTTAAACATCCTTTTTGCTTTGTTATAATTATTATTTTCATCATCAACACGTTTCTTAGTCTATGTGCAGCAACACTCACAAAGAAGGAAAGGGGAAGGGAGAGGCGATTCGACGGAGGAGCATATCATGTTGGGATAGAATACTTAATCGTAAATAAATGCTGATTATTGTCGTCAGAAATGGCAGAAATAAAAAAAAAAAAAAAGGTGCACGATGGGCCAAACACCTAATGGTGGATTCACGCCAGCGGATTTGTTTCTGATGTCCGGAGTGGGAAAGTTGAAAAAGGCACAAGTCAAAGATAACGATTCAATCACTGCAGAGCAAATAAACTGTTGATTATTTATGGCTGGAAAGAACAAAATAATATTAAACTGGGGAAAAAAATTATAAAAAGCAAAACTCTTCTTGTGTCAAAACAACAGTCGAAGAGAGGGCGGAAAAATAACAACCGAAACGATTAGTAAAAAAAAAAACAGAACCAAAAACGTGTTTGTGTGTGTGTGTTTGATAAAAGCTATCAATCCAAGCCTACATTCTTCTTGGCAAAGAGAAAGACTACCCCGATCTGCAAGAAAGAGTTTAAGAGTATATAAGAATATGTAAAAAAAAAAAAAAAAAAAGAAAACAAATTCTTGGCACATTCCTCGGCAGGGAAGAGAGGGATTACATCATCATCACCAATAGTATTATCGCCAGCTTTTCCACACTGTTTTAAATAACGCATCAATTAACAAAATGGAGAAACCAACCCAAACAAACAAACGTAAACTGTTTCGTGCTCCTGCGGTTCACCAACGCTTTTACAATACGCTCACAAATGTTTCTTTATTATTACGTTAACTTATGTCATTCCTTCTTTCCCTCGCCCTTTTTTTTTTCTCTTTTAGGTCACCGGTCCAATGAAAAACGATTATTAGAGAGTTTCAAATTTTTTTTCTTTTCACCTCCCCACCCTCCAGGAACTACTGCTGCGAAAAATGAAGAAAAAAAAAACAAAAACAAAAAGAAACAAACAACTTTTGTTCATCATTTAAAGAACACGCTGTTTAGCGCATTCGGGACAGAGAATATCGGCGCCATCGGTGATGAATCCTTTTCCGACCAGCGTCACGTTGCAGCTAGCGCATTGGAAGCAATCATTATGCCAATGGCGGTCCTCGAAAGAGATAAATCGTGTGCCGCCAATACCTGGACCGCAAAGAAATTGCATCATCGCTTTGGAAACTATTGCAAACAAAGAAAGTTCAGAATGAAATACTCACCGGTAATGGGCTTGGTGCAAGCAGTGCAACGCTTAGCGAACAGTTCTCCGAAACATTCAGCGCAATAGGGTTTCTCATCCTTGGAAGTGAACCGCTGGCCGGCCAAAGACTTGTCGCAGTGAGTGCACGTAAAGCATTCACGATGCCAGGGATCGTTCTTGTAAGTCACACCGCCAGTCGTGATGATCTTTACATGACAGCAACAAAATATTGAGCATCAAATGACACGGATTTGAAATTGGCGTACACAAAGCCAAGCAAGAAATCAATGGCATACCTTGGTGCATTTGACGCAGCGAGTTGCGAATTTTTCCTCGTAACACCCGGAACAGTAGATATCTTGTTCGCGCGGGATGAACGACTTGGTGCCGATCGGCGTCTTGCACACGAAGCAGCTGAAGCACTTCTCGTGCCACTGTCGACTCTTGTATTCCATTTTTTTGGTTCCTGCGCGCCGGCCATCCCAGAACGAGACATACACGTGAATAAACATGACATTAGCAAACAAAAAATGTGGCTTAATCGCAATACGCACGCAGCGAATCGAGCACTGAATGATAAAAAAATATAAAAATAAAAAAATAAATAAAAAGGCGACATGGGGTGGGAGAATATCAATGGTTGATAACGCAGATGTCGTTTCGTTTTTTCGTCTGTCCAATTTGTACCTTTGGGTCGACTTCTGGCATCTTCGTAAATGCAATTCGACTTTGCCGTGCACAAGAAATCATCGCCGAATTCAGGTGTTAGGATGGCCGTCACCGTATCGGCATCTTCGTCCGACGAAGACGATTTCGATTTGCCATCGGTTTCACTACTTTTTTTAGGCGCTTTTAAATGCAACTTTTTCTGAATGTCCTTCTCCAACTGGCTGATTTCTCGTTCGTAATTTTCGGCCATATTCCTCTGTGCTGGCGGAGTTCGGCTTTGACGACACACGGCACACACAAAAAAAACTCTCAAAAATTCGACTGGTGTCGACCGAGTGACTGGAGCTAGTGACTTTTTGACTGTATATGGACTCGGACTGTGGCTGCAGCAACACAGGCAATGCACACGCAGCGCCGTCACCGACGTTATCGCGGACGGGTCATTATTACACGCTGCCCCACATCCATGGCTTTATCACTTACTCCCCGCCTCCTTTTTTTCTCCTACCCCCTTACGGCAACACTCCGTTCTACTGTTTTCCATTTTCTATTTCGTTTTCTTTTCCTACACTCGACTTCTCCTTTCTATTCATTCCCTTTTTGTGTCTCCTAGTCCAAAAATAATAAAGTTCGAAAATTGAAATACGCCAGTCACACACAGAGAGAGAGAGAGAGAGGAGAGAAAGGGATTAGTCGTGACTAGCGGTGGGCCGGATGCAATCCGTCTCTAAAAAAAAAACGCAACCACCGAAACCCCCCAACCGCCCTGCCTTACCGGTTTCTCTCTGAAATCGTTGATAATTTATTGCCAAGTGGCGCATGTATGGACACATGCAAGGCGCAAGCAGCGCATTCCTCATATGAGCGTGAAACGCTGACGTCATCTTCTCCTCCTTGTTCTCACTGATTTCCCAGCTCGGCAGACGCGCAATCCCCATGCCACAACAATACAGGGCAGTTAGGGCCACCCTTTTGTGGCCAACACAGCGACAACAAAGCGTCGCTTTATGCATGTAATCACGCGACGCGCACAAAAGGAAACACGCATCTCATCCATCTTCGTGAACATCCGACGGATGTTATGTTATCGACGATACCCATAGTCAGATACCAAAGCAGCGCATAAAAAAAATGGAAAAAAAAAAAACTTTAGTCGACAAATGGCGGTCCCAGACTGTTCGTATCTATATGGTACAGGTAAACACGCGAGACCTTGCGGCGCTCGAGCGATTGATAAAAAAAAAATGCTATTGAAGAGGCGTCGAGATTGCCTACGCTTTCTAGTCGTCCGCACAGCTAAGAATCTAATTGGTGGATGATAAGAGACGAGCTTAAAGTCATTTTGGGAGAGGGGGGTCCCATTTCCTGCGCTCACGGTAATTGGTCAATTTAAAAAGCGATAAACAACAAGAAAAAATTGTGCATTGAGTAAAGTACCGGCGCGGAAGATTTCGCCACATCCGTCGCAGCGAGTGGCGTACATCGAGTCGTAGCACGGGCCGCAAAAGATCTTGTCGGCCTTGGAGCCGAACTGCTTGTCGACCAGCGACAGGCGGCACTTGTTGCACAAGAAGCAGGCTTCGTGCCAATGACGATCCTTGTACGACAAATCCTATTGAATGCAAAGAGCAAGACATCCATCGGATCATGAAAGAAAGAAAGAAAGAAAGAAAAAAAAGGGTCATCATTAGATAAAAGGAGCTAGATAGGGCGTTGAGTCATGCAGCTTTCTCCTTTTCTGCCCAGCAGCAGGCCAGCTGAAAAGTGACTGAATTCAAAGATAAGCTCCGACACACAGCGAGGGAGAGAGAGACGTAGAAGGATTTATGACGTACACGTAAACAAAAAAAAATAAAAGGAACAAACGTCCGTCTACCGAGAAAAAGAACAACTTACCTTCGAATCAATGCCGATGACTCGATTGCAATCGTCACAGTTGTTGGCGAAGACGGTCTCGTAGCACTTGACGCAGTACGGATGTTCGTCGCGCAGAACGTAACGCTGCCCAGTCAGCGACTCGTCGCATTGCCAGCAACTGAAGTGGCCCAAATGCCAATCCTTCGACATGGCTTTCGTGTATTCTCCGCTAAAAATCAACTGTCGTGTTTGCAATAGAAAAAATAAACGAGATGAGTAAAACAAAACAAAAAATCTAGCACACGCATCCAGACGGGTACGGGAATGTGAAACGGTGCTGAAACCGACCCAACGCTTCCAACCAAATAAAAATGTTATACTCATTTTTCACTTGTCAAAAGGCAAAATATAAAAATATAAAAAGGGGGAATTCATGCGTACAAAATCAAGATGGATTGTACAAATGTTAAAAGGACAACAACAGCAAAAAAGATATCGTCGTGTATGGTTGGAGACAACCACACATCACCTGTTTATGAAATGCCATAACATTTTTTTTTTTTTAATCAGGATCTGAATCTTTTCCCCTCCCAACCAACTCCAAAACCTCAACTTTGTTTCGGTCTTCGTTCGACCTAGTTTTCCCGCATCATTTCTTTTTGGTGAACGTCAATGACTTGTTGCGAACTAACATAAAGCCGCGCGCTTTTTTACAACACACACACACACACATACACACGCGCGCACGAACACCAAATTTAGAACTATGCGAGGGCCTCGTCGGTTCGCCAAGCGTTGCTAACTTTAGCGAATTTCGTGACGGCGAAATAAGATACCGCCGAACTCCTACTCGGCCCGTCCTCCTCGAAAGTGAACGAAGTCAGGCATGAAACAGCGTGCCCATTAAGAGCCCAAATCGACTGTCGTTTGTGAAACGTCCAAACAGTTTGCATTTTTTTTTTCTTTTCTCCCAGCTTTTTAGCAATTACTCGATAATTTGTTTTCAAAAACAAAGTGCCGAATCACACACACACACACACACGAAATCAAAGGTGCAAAGGAAAACTAAAGGCAATGGAATTTCAAACTGAAAAGGTTTGGGTTGTGGGGGGAGGGATACGTTAGAAAATGTTGACGGAATTGAGCGTGTTTTGTTTTGATAGGAAACCAGACATAAACAAACAAGAGAGGCCAGCAAAAGAAAGGGCTCAATCATACCACAACATCATCGTCACTTCCGTCTTCTTCAACACCTTCCTCCTCTTCTCCAATGTTTACCTTGATAACAATTAGCCTCAAGAGTACATAAATCTAACGACTAGATGTGCTATATACTCTTGAGGCTCCTGGTTCGTTTCCAGTCCAACGGGTTGGCCGCCACCAACGTCGCTGTTGGAGAACTCGCTCTCCTCCACAGTGGTGGTGGTGCGGGTCGTTCCGTCCGAATTGGTTTGAATCTTCTTCATTGTCACTTTTTTCACCTTCTTGACTTTCTTGTCACCAACGACATTCGTTTCGTAATCGGCCATTTCGAATGGTGCCCTCGCTTTTGCTTCTCTTTCAATTTCAAAATCTAATTGGCAAAGCAAAAGAACCGAAAAACGGAGACAGAGATAGAATGGTGAACAAGAAAATGCCTCAAAACGTTCGGAGAGCGAGAGAGTGAAAAGTGAGCGACCGTGGGCGAGCCAACGTCAACGTCGAGTGACACGGGCTGGTGCTTCAGTCCTGCAGGATTGCTCCTGACCGGGAGCACAAACAAGATCCAGCAACGTCAAGAGGAGCCGTAATGGTCCTCTCCTGGAAGGCCCTTCCTATTTTTTTTTTTACCTCACCCTCCTTCTAAACCTTATTCTGGAACACTTTCAGCTCCTCCCCTTTTATTTTCTTCCTAAGCTCAACACCAGAGTGAGGTATGAAGGAGCTGTGCGGCTCCAGTTGAAACGAGCTGATGATCAACGTTGCCTCATGTTTTCCACTCCTCCCCCCATTTTCTTTGAATTCTTTCCAAAATAATTTTTTTGTTTTTGTTTTTTAAATCTGATTTATTCCTCTTGGCTGCCAGTAAAACTGCCCCATTCTTGATAATAAACATCAGGTCGCTCGTTTCTATTCTGCTCCTTTTTGATCCTCCTGGTATACTACTGGTGGCTTATACTGCACACGATTGATGTACGGCAAAGAGCGGCAGCAATATCTCAATATACTCTCAAGATCAAAGCGGACGAAAAGAGAGGAAGAAATGGGGAAAAATAAAAGAAGATGAGCTATTTCCGGATTCCTGGAACAGAAGCACGATTGGGTGCAAAGAGAGGGACGAGAGGGAAACGGTTGTTGCTTTTCCAAGATACTTTAAAGGGAGAGAACCGTGTGAGAATCGCCTCATCGTCGAAAAAAAAAAATAAAACAGGAGCCGAAAAGGAAAGCAAACCAACACAAATCGACGGGCAGCACAAAACGTTTCCCTTCCACTTTCACGCTCGCAGTATTACAACCCTAAAAATATACGTTCGAGGTTGCTTGCCTCAATCTTCTAGGATCGAGCGATTCATCCGCGAAGGATTGAGTTTCCTTTCAACCGAATCATTAATCCCCTTACTTCGTAACGCGTGATCACGTCTTCATTTGGCAGACCATCCAGCAAACGGGCTAGTTACAGATGACCCTCTAAATGAATACTAATTGATATTTCTTGGCTCTCTTTGAAATGTTCTTGCTCGTATGCATCTGTTGTTGTCGGTACAGACACTCTGTCGTTCGGCAGCGCATCACCCCGTGGCTACTTAAAACGGGCCGTGTGTTCCAGGCGTGGGGCGGAAAAGAGAAGAAGGATACGTTCCATTTTTCGCACTGACGTCTCTCGTGGTTTAAATTTAGACCGGACTGTGGGCGCTCGTTTCTCGTTCATCTATTTTTCGTTTTCCTTGTCTTTTTTCTTCTTTTTCTTTCCAATTCCCTCTTTTGTTTTTCGTTTTCTCTCGATTCGTTTCACATTGTTCGTGTCGACGAAAAAGGACAAAAGAGACGCTGTGACGTCAAATAAAACACGGATCATCAACCCGATTTTTTTTTTTTCGACATGTTTTCAACAACAAAAAAACAAAATTAAAAAATAGAAACGCGGGAGACGAATGAGAGACAGAGGAGAGTCCCGATGGCGTGATGCCACCACATCCTTTTGGACGGTCTAGCCGACATTCTCATGCCACAATTGAACCGAACGATTGACTGAACTGTGCGTAATTCGAAAGGATGTGATGAATGCACGATGAGTTACTAAACGAAGAAAAGAAACAAAAAAGACACCCTAATTTCTCGTGTATGGGTGCCGCTTAATTAACGTCCTGCTCGGAAAACTAGTTGCGAAATGGCTTGTTGCAAAAGGAAAAGAGACGGACGAGCATCGGACGAAGGCAGTAAATCGAGAAAGAATGAGAAACAAAAAAGAAATGACCAAGTGAAAATGAAAATAGTCGCGCGTGATTCCTGAAGGGCGAAAGAGGCACGGTTTACGGGACGGAAGGAGACAGAATGGGACGTGACGTGACACGAGGAACTATTTCGGGAGTAGGCCAACCCAAGTCGGCGGCTGTCGGCGTCTCCGGTAGTGACGGGAGCAAAAACAACAACACGACAACGGCGCGATGAAAAACACAGAAATAACGAAAATGGAAAAAAAAAAAAAAAAAAATCGTGAAAACCCAATGAGGCTGTGGGGGATGGGGGGGATGAAAGTACATATACCCGAAATAATTTTAAAAGAATAAAAATAAATAGTATAAACAAAAACAAATCCTGTACATTAAGGATGAAAGAGGGCGGCAAGATGGATAGGGATCGCTACATGCCACTGTCTAATTTGAACAGAATAAAACATATATTCCATTTGTTTTAGCAACTCAACACGCCATTAGGTGAAATTTCTGAAATAGCCCAGCTGGAACGTGCCGAAACAAGAAAGAAATTCGTATCAAAAGACCCCAAAACAATCAGAAAGATATCCCACCGATTATGATTCAAAAAAATTTCGCCATTCTTTTTGTTTTTAGAAAAATAAAAAATAAAACCTTTAAAAAGATCAAACAAATGGGAATAGAACGAACCTTAAGTATAGGCTTATCTAGATTCTACTTTCAAACGAATGGTGAATAGGTGATCCTACCCCCTAAAGTTCTTCTCCTGCCTGCGATCCTGTTGAGGAGCTGCCGGTCGTGCTGGTTGCGGACTCTTGAATAAAGTTTGACTACTGACTGTAGGTGTTTTCAAGCTGGACAAAAACAAATAAACGAGTCCCTTTTTTTCCTGCTGTACATCTTTGCCCTCCCTCTTTTTTTGACCGCCTTTTACTCCCACACGTCCCTCTTTCTCTCTCTCTCTCTCCCCCTCCGACCCTACACACTCGGTCATGTGCGTTTACGCAGTTCTGGTAGCACCTCGCGTATATTGGTGATGGCATTCGAGAAGGACTTTGAAGAAAGAGAGAGAAAAGCATATTAAGAACAAAAACATAGGACGTTCTCTTCCCGGCAGGCAGGGATCGGCAGGGAGGGTTAGCACAGGAGCTGGCGCAGCAGCTGTAGCACCAACCAATCGCATCACGTGGGTGGTATGGCATCAGAGCCAATAGCCTCATTTTGGCGTTCTTTCTCCTCGCCGTGAAAAATAGGCAATCGAAATGACAAACAAAATTGAAATCGAAAAGGTAAGATAGCGAAACACCGACGGGAGACATTGAAAGGCGGATTGAATAAACAGGACGCGTTCGGCCGTGAAACAAGTCAACGGAAGCGGAACGGAAGTGAAGGAAAAAGAAGAAGCCAACTGGACAACAATCTGAAAAGCATTTAAGGAACGGGCCAGTGTGCGTTATGTGTTTGTTTTTGCATAACAGCTCCCAAGGCGGACGTCCAGGACGTGGAGGAAACAAGATATAACGATCTTAACGATCACAACGGCCGGGCGGTCCATCTTGTCTTGAGCTTATAAATATGCGCAAGTGTGACAGGAAACTAGTGTCGCGCGCGCGCACACAAAAACAAAACAAAAAGGGCCCAAATGAGATGGCAGAATGAGAAGAGAAATAATAAAAAAATAAAAGCGGGGACGGCAACATCATCGGGCCACCCTATGGCCGGTCGGGATATATATGCGGCAGCGTTCCATTTCTATCGCTACTGGCCCCAATTTAGGGCCATTCCTTCGTCGGTAGCTACATCGTCTATGTAGCTCTTAGTCGCCATCGTTCACCAGAAGCCATAAAATTTGGCGCTTACGGGGGCGGACAGGTTCGCAGGAATTTCTGCAGCCGTGACAAACGATAAGAGAGAAAATTGGAAAACCAAAAAAACAAAAAAAAAACGCAAAAAGAGAGTGGGGAAAAAGGTAATGTATAGTGAGTGTATCGCTAGTTCGTTTTTTAGCCGGGCGAAAAGATGCGGCGATAAGACCTCCGGGCCGTTCGCCCTTCACGCCCGCCACCTTTTTTAAAAATAGCGACACACCAGACGAGCTCGCTGGTGTTCTTTTCTCTTTCGCTTTTTTACTTGATCACAGTTCAAAGTTATAAAAGGGCGCTTCATTTTCGAAACTAACCAAATGAAATGGAGCAACAAGACAACATTGGAATCGTTTTGTCTCCGGCCTCTTAACAGTGCCGCATTTCCTCATTTCGTCTGCTGTTTTACAAACGCGACAGATGGAGCAAGGAGAGCACAGTTAATGAAACGGCTGTCTGCTCAGTAAAAATAATAATAAAAAAAAAAAAACAAATAGCCAAAACACGGTTGGAAATTCGACCGTTTAAACATCCTCTTTTTCGTTTCGCTTTTTTTTTTGTTGGCTCCAACGCCCTATGTGTTACTCGTAACTAATAAACAAGGCGGGCGTCGAAAAATAGGACAAAAGGCCCCTGCCGCGTCGACAGAGTTGTTGAAAAGAAAATGTCTTCTTCTCGCCCCCTTCTCTCGTTCTTCTTCAACGTCGACCATCCCGTGCCCAGCGCTGAAAGGTGTGAATTTGTCCCTGATGTGACCCGGTGCAAACCAAACCCTATTCCGACATGTCGGGACGTCTTTCGACACGAGCGTCTATACCGCTTAAGTCAGCCAGTCTGGAAGCGGGGACAGACTCGAGTGATGAAAAACAATGCAAACATGGCATCAAAAATCAAAAGAAAAGCGTGGCCGGTTCACCAACAAGAACGGGGTAGAAAAGTGTGTGCTGGATTCGTGCACAAACGGTCGTGTTGCAAAGAACAGCGGGTTTGGATGTGTACGACATCTAGCGGTGAAAACGAGCAATAAGTGAACGGAACTCACCTCATCGCAGGCGGAACAGCGTGGCTTGAGCTGTTCAGCGTAATGTCGTTCGCAGTAGAGCTGCTCCTCGTGAACGCAGTAGGTCAAGTCAACCAGCAGTTCGGCACATGTGGTACACTGGAAGCAGGCCGGATGCCAGGCCACGTTTTCACCAAACTTAGGGGCCAGTACGCCGAACGAGCCGGCCGGAATGTTGCCGTCACAACCATAACACTTCTAAAAGAAGAAAAACAAGCAAACACAACGTAATAAACAAGCGTTTGAAATGAAATAAATGTCGTCTGCTTTCAAATCAAACGCCATCTACCGACATTATCTAGCAACGCCATCTAGCGATAACCAATTCAACCATTTAGAGCCTCATTCTTTTGGCGCTATAATTTGAACACCTTTTTTTTCTTCTTTACCACTTGACAATAAAATTGATTGATAATCGACAGACCAAACATCCCACGCGGTAACCATTGCAATGGGAATAGAGTAATATGAGAAACGAGCATGAAAAAAAAAATCCAAATAAAAAAGGTACTAACCAGGGCACGTGTGCTGGTCTCTTTAACGTAAGCGATGTCGAGCGCAATGTCGTTGCGGGCAGCCACGAAATCCTGATAAGATGCGTGATTCTGCGGCTCGACGTAACGGCAATAGGCCAATGCCAAATCTTGCCTGGGCAGTTGAAACGCCTGTGTTGAAAGACGATGAAAAAAAGAGAAACGAATTTCAGTTTACAGTTTGATGATGGATGAGGATAGATGAAGTGTCATCTGCGAGGGTCCGTTAGGTTTCAGACTTGATTTTTATTTTTTAACATACCAGCTGGTGCTCACGCCATCGGTCACCCTGTGAGTTTCTCTTGGGCACTTTGTCTTTGGGCCAGCAAGTCATAAAACCGTCGATCTACCAACAAAAAAAAAAAGGAAAAAGGAAATAAGCCAAACAGACACAAATCGTTTACGTGTTTCCCCGTCAATCGAAGTTGTTTATCTCGTCAGTGCTTGTTTAGAATCGGGTTTCCATGTTGACTTTAATTCCCCTTTCCCGTCAGTACGGGCTGTTTAGTGCCGTTACATCATCATACTATACACATCATCGTTTCCATGCATTTTCATTCAGTTTCCGTAACACAGCGCCCATGATTTTGAAAAAAAAAAAAAAATAAAAAATAAAATAAAAGGACTGATCTTTCAGATCGAATTACGTCGGTCAAAGTGATTGAATTTCCAGTGGCTTTCTGGATTAGCCAACAGAAAGGCGAAACGTCTGAATTAAAAGGCAACCGAATAATGGCAAACGCCAGAAACTCATTGGCTATTCATTAGGCAAACGTTCCTAATGTCACCTTCGATCAAGGGGGAAAAGCGCATTCCAAAGAAAAAATAAAAATAAATAAATAAGTTTAAAAAATGTAAAAAAATGGAGGAAATTTCAAGGAAACAACCCGACAGCAAGTTCCCGCATTGTAAAGGATTTCGAAGATGGAACGGATAGAAGAGAGGACTATGAAGCGCCAGCTAATGGGCTGATTGATGGCTGCAATGACGGATTAACGACTAGACGGTTCCTGCAATAGAACGCATACCTTGCAGCATCTCTATCTCAAGTCTCGTTTGCTACTCGCTCCATGAAATATAAAAAGAAAAACTTGCAAGTGTGACACCATCCGTCAATGTAAATATAGAAAAAGGCGACGACGACGTCCAAGGTGTCGGGATTTATAAATCCCGACCGTCCCACTGACTCCCCCCTCCCGCATATGAATATTTTTAAAAATAAAACAAATAATAATTTAAAACATATTTTTACTTGATCAGGACCGAGTCCGGCCGGTATCCATGAATAGACGTCGGACGACGTCGGCCGGGCACCCTTATTCAACGGCATGACCCTGCTGCTGCTGACGGGCAGCTGCGGGTGCTGTTGATGATGGTGCCGATGGTGCTCCTCCTCTCCTTCCTTGTTCAATCCCAACCGATCGTGCACGTTGACCGACTCCTTGTGGGTGACGTCGTGGACATCACGCGGACACTTGCAGATGGCGCAGTGCTTCCTATAAACGAACACGTAAAGAACCAAATTAAATCAGTCTGCATGAATGTTATTGAATGAAGAAACAATAGTAACATGTTCTTTTCTCTTCTGTTTTTTTTTTTAAAGAGAATAATCAATGGCTCTTAGCCTCGAGTGGGACTCAATCAATCGAGACCTGCTGTTAAAGAAACAAGAAGTCGAACAATCAGCGGCGGCCGACGGGAATAGAGCGTGAAAGAGTTTGTCATCCAATCGGATTCGGTAAACGTGAAGGACACTCCGACAGGCGTAGCGCATTGTGGCGAATTATTTGATTTCTATTTGTTCAAACTGTTTTTGGTAGGTTATAATCGAATTAAGGGCATCGTCTAGGGAAGGGTCTACAGCTTTGCCCCAGTCGGCCCGGCCCAGAATCGAGTTGGCTGATGCATGGAAAACGTCAAAGACGGCGACGTGTCTAACTCGTCGACACCTGGGACCGTCTCTAACTCGTCGTGATATCCCAAACACAATAAGCGCCGCCAAAATGAGACGTAAAAATAACAAAGAGAGAGAATAGAAACAAAAAAAAAAGACGGCGACGCCACGGCTTGTCTCTTGCGCGTGTGTGCGCCTGTCTGTTTCCGTGTGTTGCTTTCACACACACACACACACAGAGAGAAAAGAATACAGCTGTGTGTGAGAAGGAGAGCGATATGTGACGATGGAATGACACGAGATGACGATGAGAATTCCAAATGGATTATATCAAACTCTTGTTTTCCCCACTACATCACATCCACACACACACACACGCACACGCACGGACTCTCCCCCTGGATCCAATTATAGATCACAAGCTGCTGGCACTGCCAAACAGATGTTGTCGTTTTCCGAACGACGGAATCAACCAAGGACCGGACGCCCAAAAGATCTATGTGCGAAAAACTCCCCAAATGACAGGCAGCAAGTTACGATCCGTGGGTGGAAACCGACCGGAACTGCGAGAGCAGCGGCAAAGTGTCACCAACTTGTGCCCGTCGCCCCTCAATCTCTTCAGTCACACGCTCTCGCAGTACAAGACAGCGCAGATGTGTGCATCGAATCAATTAAATCAAGTTTGACATTTTTTGGCGGGGAAATTAAAATTTTTAAAATTATTATTTTTTTGGGGGGGGGGGGTTGCAAATTCGACAAGTTGAGAGAAACTGAACATCCAGCAAGTCTCACTGGCAGGCCGGCCGGTGGTAAACTGATCTCTTAATAACTTTGTTTTACAGTGCCACACACGCAACACTATCGCTTGCTTTGCTTCCCGGTACTAACACCACCACTAGCATAGTAGAGGGGGATAGCGGGTGCCGGTGCCGTGAATACACACTTTCAGCTGCGCCGGCCCGTCTCTTTCTTTTTCCTTTTTTTTTCTTTCTTTTTCTTACTCGGGTACTGTCCACTTGGCACGGGAACAAACAGCGCTGTTCCATCATGATCCAGCAGTGTGTTGTTTGTGTTTTGTATACACGCGGGAGAGAGCGGATGAAGGAAAGGGACGTAACGTAATAGTAAACAAGTCAAAGAAACGGATCGCGATGCGCTAGAGACAACAACAAGGAAAAACAAAAAAAAAAAGAAAGTAGGGGGGGGGACCTGCTGTTTTGCTGCGTTCGCCGCTCAATAATCAATGGATGCACGCAAAGTTTGTAAACATCCGATTTTCCCCGTAATTTTTTGTTTTCTTTCTTCGTTGACGAGCAAAAAAAGAAAAAAAAAATCAATTCACTGATTTAACAGCTGGTTCTAAAAACTTATGACTAACAAGACGATATCGACGCAGTCTGAAACATTTCAACGCGGAAAAGAAAAGTCGACATCAAAATAAACATTTGATATTTAGGATATATGTACTGGCTCATGTTCCGGTGGATGGGGCAAGGTGCCGAAATCGCCTTAATCTCGACAATCAACGTCGGTAGTTGGTCTTGGTCTACCACATCCGTCATAGAGCCGTTTGATACGATTGTCGAGCTATCGTCGTCGCAATCGGATGAGGTTTCCGCTCCGGATGACGTAACGGGAGTCGAAAGACCGCGAGCGAACTTGTTTGGCACAGCCATTGGAAATGAGGTGCAATCAGACGACGGGACCTGTCCGGGTTGATTGGATGTGATTCCGGAATGGGTGAACCTGCGCTGTTTGCCCTGCGATCTGCCGGAGCCGGTCTCTTTGCGGCGGATGCACTGACGCCGGATCAGCGAATACTGTCGCGGCGAGAATTCCGGCGAAGACGAATGCGAATCGTCCGTCGCAACGTCGTTCGAGTCGTTGACATCGTTATCGTCGTAATAGGGCGGAGCTTGCTCGTCTTCCATGCCGGCCGTGCCGTGCACTTCTTCGGCCAAAGATAATTCCGTTGCGTAGACAACGTCGGCCGAGGCCACGGGCGAATGAGGCAAGAGCAGGGCGCTGGACGAGACCGACTTGCACCCCAGCGGATGTAGCGGGTAGGGCAACGGAACAGTGGGCGATGCGAGCGATGGATTCGATGACGTGATCGACTGCCTATCGCCGTCCAACGAATCGTCCGAATGGAAAATAGCCGATCGCGTTTTATCGCTCGTTTTGCGATTGAACAAACTGAAAAATCCGAGAGCGCTGTTCCTCTTCTCGTCTTTTTTGGCGAACGTTTTCGATCGGTTGGACACCCTTCTCTTCACCTGCTCCTGGCCTGAAGGGATGCCTATGGGCGGACCCAAAGGACCGCCAGCCATTGTGGCCATACCGCCACCCAAAAGGGTCACAGTGGCCCTCACTTCTTTGTCGTAACTCATCACCAGACACTCAGGAACGCACGAAGTTTCACGATCGATTGTGCGCCCTGTGAGACCCCCCCTTTTTTCTTTGGTGTGTCGGACAATCACAAATTTCACAATCATAAACTACTGATATAATTATCATCGTCCAATGGTCAGTGTCGGCCGAAACAACCAGATGCACTCGACATCTTATCTTTTTTTCGGTCCTATATTTTATCGCGGCCGTACGAGGACAACACATGAAAAAAAAACGAGTCGGGAGCGTGACGAGACTATTTCCCAACAAACGACGAAAGGTTGACATTCAAACAACAATTTGAGGCCGTGCAAGTATTTTGCGGAAATGTTTCATATCGTCTACTTCCTGCTCCCCTTTTTCTTTTCTTTCTCCAGGAAATCTAAAAATATTGGTCGTGTCAATCGCCAAGAAACAAATACGGATCGTGCGTACGCTACTGCAATTACTTCCTGGACGAGACCATCGTGACCCCTGACTCTACTGGACCCGTTCAAAAAAGACACCTGAAACATTTCATTCCAAATATCTTGAAAATCTTATCGGATAGCGACCAGCGTGACTGGCCCTATTATATTCAGATTTTTAATTTTATTTCTACATACGACGAGTGACTCACAAACGTCTTTTTGCGCGCTGTTTGATTGTGGCAACCGGATCGCGAACGCAAAGTTCATTTGCACTGGAGAACAGCGGTGTGTCGAAGGCCGAGTAAAGATCAATATTGACTCTAATGAAAGGACGCGGGAAGCGAAACCCACGAGTAGGAAAACAGCTGTTCTCCCCACTACATTTGGGCTGCGGATATCCGATCACCAGAGAGCGGGTCGCAGTTTCCGGCCGCGCGGAATCGCGTCGGAAATGTGGCAGCGTCGATGATCGGATCTGATGACCCAGAGAACAAACAGAAATTGCGCGGAGCAAACGAGAATCGTTTACTTTCGGCTCTCCTGCTTCTGTCTTTGCCTCCGTCGGAAATCCATTACCGACAGGCCGGACCCATCAACCCCGTCCCGCGCTATAATATAACTCAACGCGATTAAATATGATCTGATCAAGATAGATGAGGTGCAAGACATTTGTCATCTGCCGTATCCATCAACGTGATGCAATCAAAGTCCAATCCTTTCACACTTTCCTTATTATTATGGCCCCATGTGTTTGTTTTTTTTTGTTATTTTGCACGAGAAAAATGTTGTGTAGTTTTGAAATAACAAGTTGGATGGGGCGGACACACAAGGGAATGGAAGTCCCCCCGTATCGTCAAATGTGGAGTTGGAGAAAGACCAGGATTGAAGGTTTCGGGATTACACGAAACGGCATACTGCAACAGCTTTTCGGGCTTGTTGCTGCTGCTGCAACAACATCTGTTGTTTGTTTGTTCTGCGGGCACAGACGCTAGAGAAAACAAGTCATCTCTTGCCGCCATTTTCCCCCTGGCCTTGTTCTCTTTCTTTCGTTTTTTCTCTCTCTTTCAAATGAATACCGTGTAACTTTAGAATCTCCCCCCACCCCCCCGCAACAAGAAATCTTTAATTACAACGATGCACTTTTCAATTAAATGATAAGCCAAAAAAAAAATTAATTATTCTATCCTTGGGTGGTTTGTTTGGACGCATTTTTATTATTTGGGATGCCTGACAGATGACCTGTTTGTCCTCAACACGAAAGTACTCTTTTGTGTCGAGTGGACAGCCGCAAGTTCTTTTCGTAGTCAAAGTCTATTCATTAATCACGATCAAAATAATCGGTAACGGACGGCTGGGGTAGAACAAAACAAAAACCAACACTTTTCGTGATTAACGAAGCCAGAACATTAGGTAAAGGAGCCGCTCTCTAATAGATCCATCTGAGATGGGCGGAGCTTCTTACCTCATCGCAGCCAGTCAACGAGTAAAACGCGAAAAATGATTACACACACACGCGTTTCGAATGTTGCAGTTGCAAAATCAAAACAAAGAAATAATAATAATTAAAAAAAAAAGGCCCAATAAGTTGAGAGTTGATTAGCGCCCCATCTGGCACCGGTGTCTTATTTGTGTGTGTTGCGAATATCAAAATGGCTCCGCCAAAACTCAAATGAATGGGCCCCACTCAACAGAAAATTAAGGGGATCCTCATTATCAACAGCCGAAGAAAAAAAAAACTGCTGGGTGTGACTACAACGTTACGTGGGCGGAAACAAGATGAATAGCAATTTTAAACAAACAAAAAAAACAAAGGCAACCAACAGAATAGCAAAACGAGCATGCAGAAAACGTGCTCTGTCAGCAAGCTAGTCCCCCCCCCCTTTTTTTTTTCTTTTTTGGCATGTGCAGGTAGAAGAGGAAAACTGGTGTTACGTATACGTTTAAAAATAATACTACTTACACACAAACTGTGCTTCCCCCCCTTTTAATTTCCTTTCTCTCGTTTCGTGACTGTTCGAAGACAACCGCAGCCATACAGACAGATCATCCGACAGCTGTGGCAATTGTTCGAACCAAGCGAACTATGCCCCTCGCGTTAATGTCGAGAAACAAAACAGACGCAAACGATACAAAGACTCCCTCTTTTCTTGTCTGAAATGTAGTCAGTTAAACTACTAGTACTGTCTCTCCATTCACTGATTGAAACACAATTGTTTCAGTAAAACAAAAAAACGTTTAAAAATTCGAAAACAAAGTAAATGGCGGTAACATTGTCAGCACGCGAAGAAACAATGGCGATTGCTTACCCGTCAGGTAGTAGCATGAATGCAGCAATCGAGGCCCATGAAGCCACTTGAAAACAAGAATAAAACACTAGTTGAAAATCAGTTTTAGCGAAGGGACAACATTCGCGCACAGCAAACGATCAAATTGGACGAAATTCTCATCGCTGGATGATCCAAGTCACTTGGTTTCATTCACAGCCGAACGCCAAACTCACGTGTTCAATTGCTTTTGACGCTCTCAACATTTACGACGTCACGTGCACACTGAAACGGGATAATGAAAACGATGTGTACCGAGTTTGAAAAATGAACTGTTTCCCAACGAGATCACGTCGTCCACGCGAAATCTCGACTAGCCCCGGCCGCCGTTGCCGATTCACAGACGACGTCGGATCTCTGGCGACGGTGCCACATTGACCGCATTGAGGACGTTTCCCAAGAAAAATAAATAAAAACACACACAAAAAAACCCTCCCACTTTTTTTTTCCCCCCTTTCACTTTGGGGGTTTGTCTCCGCCATTCCATGTGACGTGAACATCGCTATACCAAAGTTTTTTACGTAGTGTGTCCCGCCAACTGTATTTATATCACATTTGATGAGAAGAAAGCCAGTGATATGGCGAAAAGTCATCGAAAATAGCCACAGCCTTTAAAATAAAAAGCCGTAAAGACAAAAAAACAAAAGAAAAACAAAGAAAGAAAACGACAGTTTTCGTACATTTGTTTTCGTTGCTGTCCCGATGTTACGAAAACATGAAAGAGCCAGTTCGATTGGCGTCACAATGTTTGAAACGCGGGGTAGGTGGGACGCACGGCAGACTGTAATGCGTGTTGAGGCCCATTGGCTATATACCTTTACTCGTTTGAAACTGCTGGATCAGCGTGACAAGTTTCATCATTGGACAGCCGCTGCTGCCGCCACTCTATTTATAAATAGCTAAGAAGAAGAAGACGAGTAAAGTAGTCGTAGTAAGAATATAGGGGAGTTAAAAAGAAAGATCTCTCGTCGCGATGTTTTTCTTGCGGCTTGCTCCAAGAAACTGTTGGGTCTTTAAAAGAAACCCCCCCCCACCCCACCCCACCTCAACTGCGGGCAAGTTAGGGCACAGTAGCGCGTGCATGAGTGTGTAAATTATCTCTGTAAGACATAAGAGAGGAGGACGACTTGCATTTCTCGAGCCACCAGTCGCCTGCCATTCTGGCACCGAGCCCAAGACTGATACACAGACCCGATTTATATATTTTATTTTGTTTTTCCTCGTTGCCATCATCATTTCCTTGGTAAAGTTTTTTTTTTGGGGGGTGTCGAGTGCCCGTGTCTTCCTCGGCCAGCAGCGATTTCTCTGTTATTTCTTCCAAACTGTCCATCATTTTCGTTTTTGGCCTACACCGAGCACGACGGGTTGTCTTCCTCTTCGGGAAAAAAAATGTGAAAACGCGCATATTTTTCTTTTCACGCGCAATGGCGTCATTCGATACATCGAAATGCAAACAACAACAACAAATAGGGAAAGACAAGAAAAGAAACAAGACTGACGTTCAGTATCATTGTTCTTGTCGGTTAGATGGCAGCAACAAGAAGCTCGTTTTTGCGTGCGGGAACGTGTATATATATAAAACTGGACTGTTTGAACGTGTCAACGAGATCGTCACAAGAGACTCCGGACGCCCGTCAAATGTCAATCGTCGCAACACACAAAAAGAAAAGAGACGTTGTCGTTGCTTGCTGCTATTATCTCTTTTCTCTCTGTCTGTCTGTTGCTGTGATTTTTTTTTTGGCAACCGCGACAACGATAAAAAGTTGGTTGGGTCCATCAACATCCACATTTCGACATCGCTCGCCACTGTTGCACCTAACAACAACAGCAGGAGCAAACTATATATGATTGGCTCTTCTCCTATCGTGAAAAATGAAAACTTCATTTCCTTTCGCATTCTGATTCCATTAATATTTCAATATCCTGATCGGAGGGACTTGTCTGGAACAATTCCCAGTCGCGTGAATAACATTTACGCACAAACTATGCTGGATAGAGACAAAGACAGACAGAGACAGGTGAGTTAAAAGGTCATCTCTATAATCATTCGGGCTATCCTGGAACGCATTCGAGTATTTTTTTAAGGGGGGGGGGGTGATGTTTTTGGCTCGCTGCATCTTACCAAACATAAAGATTCAAGAGCACGTCCCATTCCCGGATGCTACGCATTACGTCAGTTTAAATATGTAAGAATCGGATAGGCCCCACTATCGCCATTCGCCTTGTTGTTTTGGCCTGCCATCGTTTGACGACCGGCCAAGTGTTTTTCAATTTCAAATCATTTTTTTGTTGTTTTGTTTCGACGGCAACGATAATGAGCGAGAGAAAATACAAAAAAGAAACAGCGAAATGAGACTTTACCTCCACTGATGAGGACGGAATCCGGAGCACTTCTCGCCGCACGACAGACACGGACGACCCTCGTCGATCTCCAACACTAGAATTCCCTGGAAAACAAAAAGAAAAACAAAACAAAGAACATTACCATATGCATATATACATTGACTATGTATTTGACTTGAAAATGAGGCCAAACATGAGCCAATATCTGCCTGTGATGTCAGTCTACAAACACGCAAGTGGAAGAATGGGCAAACGGACAAAGGAGAAATGAGGAGATATGAATCATCGCCGTGACTGTTGGAATGGGTGGAAAACGAAGAAGAGGAAATTAAAGAGGAGATAACAAAAAAAAAACGGCGGTTGCTTGGTCATTCCGATTTCATTCGAGATGATGTAACTACGATAAGTGATACAACTCAATTTTATTTTTTAAAGAACGCGCGCATCGCCTCCGACTCGCAATAAAAGAAACTCGCATTTTCGGAAGATGAAAACACTTGTTAACGCGTTCTTTTTAACGACGCCATTCCCATTCTTCAATTCTTTTGTAACACACACAGAGGGGGGAAGAAATGAATAAAAAAAAAAAGGAATGAAATTAAAAAATCCAAACGCTAGCGCACCACAAAAGTCCGCAAACGGACCCCGAGGTGAATTTCTTATTCAAGCACTAAATATGGCCACACACACAACAAAAAACACACACGCTCCTCTATATATTCTGTAGGTCTACGGCTCTTTCTCTCTTGTGTGATGATGACCCCGTTGCACGATTATGGGTAAGGTTTTTCATATGAATAGTTAATGTTTTCCAAGACATGCGCGCGCTCGCTTACTCAGTGCAGAAGAAAAATGAAATACAATCATAAACATAATAAAAAGAAAAAGGAAAGAATTCAACAAAAAAAAAAGAACTTAAAAAACCCAACAAAATACGGTGGTCTGGCGGGCGTGAGGCCAGAAGGAGTGGTCCCGCCGTCACGGTATTTTTCTTTCTGCCGGACCAAAACCTAATAGCGCACGTCCATGTCGTAGCTCTTGGACAATTTCGGGCCACGTCTTTTGTCCCTTGATTCGGCACTTAAATGGGAAGGGGGGGAAGGAATAAAAACTTACGTCCTTGATGCGAATATCACGCAAAATTTGTTGCACTTTGAGCTGCGCTGGATTGGGATGGATTTTGGACGGCGGTGGCACGGCACTGACGGCATCCACCAGATAAGTCGTCCCCCACCAAGCGAACCTTCTCTGACGCCACACAACTTCTTCGGCCAGACTGCGCGGGTAGACGGGATCGCGCTGACTGATGCTGCCCGCCGCAATCGACGTTGCCGTCGCGCTGCTGCTGCTGCCGCGGCTGCAAAATCTCGTACCACCTTGCCCGTCACCACCGACTCCTCCGCTGCCTCCGCTCCGGCTGCAGTTCTTACCACCGCCCGAGGCGTCTACGGCCTCAGCTTCGCCATTCAATGATGCCGCAGCAGCAGCAGCAGCGGTTGGATAATAAGTTTGCCGGTGGGTTTGATAGCTGGGACGGCCCGAGATGCACTCGCCATACTTGGCCATCTTCTATCTATCTCTCTCTTTTTTTTTTTTTGATTGTTGCTGCTTGCCTCCCCTTTCTCTTCTTTTCTTCCCCACTCTCTCTCTCTCGACAAGCGTTCCAGTGAATGTGATGTATTACCAGCCGATCCTTTTGTCCGATTATGTGCTAGAACAGAACAGGGAATCCGTGTATGCTCTTATGAATTTCACGTTGCGCCTTTCGCGATAGCTGTTGCCCGTCTCTGCGGACGACGGAAAATACTGGCCCTTAAATGGGCAATTGAACCTCTTGAGCACTTCGTCGCCGTTGAAAGAGCCGTTGCGGCGCAGACGCGTAACCCAGTTGAAGCTATCGAAGCTACTTCATGGGAAATCCATCCATCGATTCCTTCACCGCCCTCCCCGAAAAAGCGAAACAAAAACAACAAGAAAATGAGGATAAAAGAGAACTAACAACGCGAGTTCTCCCACACGGGCCGCGTCTTTGTTTCACGAACACAGATGTGGAAGTCATCACGAAACAATCTTCTCCTGGAGTGTGCAAGGCTGTGTTAATGAAGTATAACGCAATCACCAAAGCCCAAAAATGGGGTTTCATCATCTTTCCTGTTCTTCTTCGTCTTTTGAGTTACTGTTTATTCTGTGATGGCGTCGATGGCTCATCGTATTGTGATCCTCCAGCATCACGTCCCTCTAGGCAAATTTCCCATTGTCGGGGTCCCTCGTTTCCAGGTAGATTCTATCCATTTCTCAGGTTGTCGTTGTGCCAAAATGCCGAAACAAGAGATTTGGTTGACCTCATCCTTCTTGTTCTCACACCGTTTGAAAAAATTGAAAATTGGCGCGCTGAAAATTCAAAAATAGAGAGACCCCGCAATGATAGCAAAACGAAAAGCGTTCGCGCGCAAATCCATCTAGCGGTAGGTAAGAAAGACTTAGTGTTAACTAGTCACGACATCGAGCTTTTCAAAAGCCAAATAGAAATCAATCACGTTCGTGCAGACAAGACATTCAAACTGCAAAGTTGGCGTAAAAGTCTTGCGACGTAATGTCTGAATACGGATTGGCCAATGTCTGAGGCACGTCCCGTTTGGTAATAATCGGACACGCGAAACCGTTGGATCGAATCCAAGTCGGCGTGAAAAACGAACGGCAGAGTTTTCAATGTCCACATTTTTTTCTTCTTCTTCTTCTTCGTTTCCTTTCTCTTCCCGCAAAATGGGGATTTAAAAAAACCAAACGAGTGAGCGCAGCATGGGAGTGAGAAAGAGAAATGCAATGCAATCAACCAAACAACATGTCCGTCATCACTTCAATGCCTCCCACGAAATTCGAAAGAAATAAGAAAAGCAACAAAAGAGATTAGCGGGAGTTGCCGTTTTGCAGACACTGCAGAGTCACCGCCCTTGTTCATTCATTGCTGACTTTGAGCTGTGGGTTGAAGACTGGTCATTGGCAAACAATACATCCTTTCGGCTCTCGTCTTCGAGAGGGGCATACAAAATGAATCATAATCAAAAGATGGATGAGAGTGGTCGAATTTTGGGGTGTTCAACTGATTAGATAATCGAAAGAAAGCATTAAAAAAACAAAAACAGGTCAATCTACAGCTGCGTTCGTGATTGAATGTACTAATCATCTCAGCCCAAAACTAACGTTTACAATGTTGCAAACGCACGAGAGCTACCACAAAAGGTAACCAATCTAATCACACACACACACAAAAATGCCATCAAACACAAATCAATTTTCGGATTGTGTCATTTTCAACCGTTCTCATTTCAAATGCTCTCGTAATGAAGCCAAAAACGTTTTGAAAAAGGTGCTATAATGCCATTTTTCAATGTGAGCTAGCGAGTGGGTGAAACCAGTCCTTTCTCACCTAACAGACCTGATGAGTAGGTGGAGATCTCACGTTACCGGCAGGGAGACAGAAACGTATAGACAAGGAGAGAAATCTTTTTTGTTTCGTTCAGAGTTGATTGTTTGTTTCATTCCAAATGGAAGCGTAACGGATAGGGGTTGTTGACGTCATCGGCTTGTCCTCTCCCAAATACGGAGGAATGATAGAAAGGGCGACGGGGTTATGGTGTTGTAACACCATCGTCGGATTTCAAGTTAAATGGTCGTCAAAACATCGGAGGAATGAGAAAAAAAAATATATGAAAAATTTCAAGAATAATGACGTCGTCGTGACTATTGGCCGATGCCAAAGTCCTACGCTACATTGCCACCCTCCTCCCACAGCGTTCATTTATTTTTTACCTGCGCATTTTCTTGATTTTCATTTCACAGTTCTCGTCTTTGGAAGAATCGTGAGCCAGAACAAGAAGAAATCTGGTCTTCGTCCAGACTTTTTACCGCGTGACGGAATCTACTCTCTATACCTTTCTTTTTTGCTTTGCTTTGCTACCCCCCAATGTGGATGTTGTTGCCCTTTTACGGCTGGACGAGGGAATCTCTTCAATAAAATACCAGTCTAGCATTTCCATTCTGTTGTTTTGTTTTTTTTTTACCTGGGCCGTCTGGTCCTTCGTTGACGGGAAACTTTACTCTGACTTAACAAGCCCTGCGCTATCATCGACACTGGAGGAAGGGAGGAAAGTTCTTTTCGGGTATCGCGCTCGAGTATATAAGGGTTCAAACACGCGACGGATAAGCAACCAACCGGCTTTCAAATATTCGAAAGAAAAAAGAAACAAATCTTTCAAAATAGGCCGGCACGCAGATAGGCGTAGATGACGCATTCAACAGGGGTGGGTTTCTTTTGAAAACATTCGATGCTTTAGCTTTAACATTCGGGGCGGCTCCGTTCAACATCGCCTCGTCTCACTTGTTGCCCAAGATATCGCCATTTGATTTCTTGAATTACCGGTAGTCTTGTCACATGCATCGCCTTCGATCGTTTGCATATTGTGGCAGGTACGCCGGACAGCGAATGGAAAACAAGTAGCTTCTAATGAAACAGCAACGAGTTTTCACGATATCTACAATCTTCGGTCTCACGTGATTGGTCGACAAACAAATCACGCTCGACGGCGCAGCGGAAGCTTCAACCAGTCGTGAAAATAAAGAGCGATGGACGAAACAACAACATTTCGTTGGAATAGAAAAGCTTCGCATCGGTCATTGTTTTTTTGTGCTGCACTTTGCAGGCGATTCGAATTCAATTCAAACAAAAGGCCAAATACAAAACGGGCGAAACACTGCGGAGACACACCGAGCAAAATACACAGTGGGAGAGGAGCTGTTTGTTAAGTAAGAGACCATAACCGTACAAGGAGCGGCCATGACTGCATCGAAAACCATTTGGGTTGGGTCCTCTCGTCTTTATTCTCTCTTTTCTTATTTCTTTCCCGACTATTCGTCGGTCACTATTTTTTTTTTTAATTTTTCCTCCCTTCGTTCAGATTTTATCATCTGGGTTCTCTTTCTCTCTCACTTTCGGTTGCGTTTTTATGTGCGTTTCAAATGCGTTCCCTTCCCAAAAGCAGCCACATTCTCCGTTCATCTTCAGCAGCGAAAGAAAAGAAGAAAAAGGCACATGTTGTTCGTCCTCTAACTCAACGTGCAGATTCAACTTTACCGCTCTATTACGGGAGGGGGGATCTTGTTTCTGTTTTTTTTTTTCTTCTACGCCATCGATCGTCTTAAAATGCCATTGCGCAAATGAAGTTGACGGGTTTTTGGCGTGCAGGGAAACCCACCCAGGGTCGAATGCGACGACGGAAATTGAGCGCTTACTTCCATCGTTCGGAAACGAGAGAAATGCAAGTCCCAAGACTCTCAATGCTGTGGTGAAACGCTTCTTTGTGCGGTGCATTTCACCAGCACGGTACGACAAGAGGACGGGCAAATAACTCTCGCAAGGTGACATCATCGCCATACACAGATACGAGACGGGTATAAAATAACAGGCAACCAGCCGTCATGCCCCTTTTTTTTACTACTACCCAAATTCGGTGTGGGACAATTGGTTTCTTCTTTCCCATTTTCCAGAATGAAAAATAGCAAAGAAAAAAAAAAATTGAAATTCCAATTAGAATACTTAGAAAGAAAGAGAAAAAAAAAGAGGGGGAGGAGGATAAAACGAAAACAAATCCGGGAAACTTTGCGGCTTCAGTTCCTGCGGTTGAATCACCTTCCGGCATTCAAGTCGCGCGTGATAACAGGGTCGAAAACAACACCAGAATAAAAAAATGAATGACGATTTGGTGTTTCCACTAGCGCTTACCGTTTGCGCGTACACTTCCAGCGGGTCCAGCATTTTCAGCGGTGGTTGCGCCTTCAGATGATTGGCGTGCTGGCCATTCAGCACCATCTGATTTTCCTGATGGCCCGTGCTCACTGTGGAACTAGCCTCGGCCATCCGTATTGACACGCTGTTGACGCTCATCGTCTCCATGGTGACGTCGTTATTCGCACACTGGCAAAACAAAGCAAAAAGAAAACAAATCGTCAATAAACACGACTAGACATTCCACCGACGGCTGTCACGGCCGACCGCAGCAAAAATAAGGACATACCAAGGTAAGAGAGAGTAGCGATGGAAACGTAGCAAGATGGATCTAATGTTGACCGGTCGCTGCGATGTTGTTGCTTGTAATTCCGCGCCAGCCAGTAGTCCGTGCGTGACGCCGAAAGGAAAAGACGGGGGCAACGAGAGGAAATCGCCTTTTTTTTTTTTCTTTTTTCTTCAATGGAAAGCGAAAGAAGGCGCCAGAGGGGGTTTAGCCAAGCGAGAGTGGTGTAGTGTCTGTGCCTGAATGCCACGGCTTCGTTAACAAACAAACAAAAAATTGTCTGGAGCACTCGCACGCAGCGCTCGACCGGAGGCAACTGAGCTTCACATCAAGACCTGCTGGTCGTTTTATATCACGGAGAGGAGGGGTTACATGCTCACGCTCAACAAAGGCCTGGGCGCTTTTCAAGAGTTCTCCCGATTGGATGAGCCATCCGAAGCGGTACAAGTCTGTCTTGTTTTGTTGTTTTTTTTTCCCCATTTTCATTTCAGTTTTTTTTTTTTTTTTGACCCAGTTTTTTTTTTTTTCTTTCTTTCTTTTCGTCGTCTTATAGACACACGAAACGAAGCCAAGACCAAATGTGCACGCTAGGTTAGAAAAATGAAAATAAATATTAAGTGCTTAGTGCTAATATGCCCCATGAAGCGTGTCCGGTTTCACTGGGCGGTTTCTCTGGGCGTGGATGATATTTCATCGAAGAGCAGTAAAAAAAATAAATAAAAAAGACCGGCAAAAATTAATTAAAACCCAAAGACAGAAGAAAGAGAAAAGAGTTCGCAAGTCGAATGACAGTTATGAGTTAATCAACTACTAACTTGTAAGGTAAAAATCTGAAAATTGCCAACGTTTTACCCTGTGACGATGATGGAGCAACAGCCTGGCCTTGAGCGGGGCCAAAATAATGATCTCCCGGAGCGCAGCCAAAGGTGTAATACCCTCGGCTGTCAAATAAACCCACTGCAGCTTGCGCGAACCAACCTAAACAACTGCTGTATTATTTATATTGTCGTTAAGAGCATTTGAATATCCGAGTAAAATGAAGAAAATCTGAACGCTTCATTGGGATGGGTAATGCTAGATTTGTCGTGTTTTTCGTTTGTGTTGGGTTTTGATTGATTCCACGGTTCTTCTTTAGTCGACGCTGATTTGGCCCATTGGCTTTAGATCGGGCGACACCTCGAACATGCAGCCAGTCGAGTCGACCACTTCTTGGACGGTGACACCTTCGGCTAATTCAGTCAGAACTAGTCCTCTTTCTTTGACCACCTCAAAAACGGCCTGGCACGGAGTTTGGAAGTTTGTTTCAGCCACAAAGTCAAAGTTTCCTTAATTTTTCAAGAATGTAAACGCACTTTTTCCGTAATGATGAGGTCGACGCATCCCTTCCCCGTAAGCGGAAGAGTGCACTCTTCGAGAATCTTGTGCGCACCTCCTTTGGCAGTGTGTTCCATGGCAATGACCACTTTGGTTCCAGGTGCAGCCACCAAATCCATAGCACCACCTTTGGGAGTTAAAAACCAGTAAACGCGGGAAACAAAACAAGGAAAATTATGAACAAAACAGAAGGGGCTTGGTGGTTTTTCTTGCTCGTTTCTCGCTCCGTTAAGCGATAAGCGTCAAACACTCGAAACTACATGGGCGGAATATTTTTAATAGCATACCCATTCCTTTCACGAGGCGTCCCTGGAAATAGAAAATATCGAAGATGCATTTCGTGTTTAGAGAAAGTTAAACAAGCAACAGCAACAAAATATACTTACGGGAATCATCCAATTGGCAAGGTCGCCATTACTTGCGACTTGCATGGCTCCCAAAATTGTGAGCTGTACATGTCCGCCACGAATCATGGCGAAGCTTTCATCACTAGAGAAGTACGCACCACCTGGCAGGACGGTCACAGTCTCCTTGCCGGCGTTAATCAGATCTGGGTCCTGTTCTCCCGGATTAGGGAAAGGGCCTAGGCCCAAGATTCCGTTTTCACTTTGCAGCACTACGTTCATGCCAGGGGGAATGTAGTTGCTGGCCAACATAGGCATACCGATTCCCAAGTTGGCTGGAAGTAACAAAAGGTCAATAAAAAAAACAACTAAACCAAAAGGGGGAAAAAACAAACAAAGAAATCTTACACACCAAACATGCCGTCTTTGAATTCTAGGGCTGCTCTTCGTACAATTCGTTCTCTCATCAGATGAGCGGGACTTGTGGCAGCGGCCGAGGTACTACCCGCGGTTTTCTTTACGGTGACTTTCTACTCTCAAATGCATATTACTTTCTTATCGAATTCACAAAAGGACTTCTACTTGTAATTTTACTTCAATACGTTTCTCGAATTTTGAGCCAAGGAGAACTCTTTGAACGTAGATAGAAGGGACATGGACATCTTCGGGTGGGATAGAACCGTTCTCGACGATCTCTTCAACTTCGGCAATCGTTATCTTAGCTGCTTTACACATGGTGGGGTTGAAATTGCGCGCAGATTTTCTACGAGGAAAAGGTAGACGACAGTAATTAGTATAACTGGTAACTTCTATCACGAGAATAGTTCAGCGTGTTACAAAGCGGCATACCTAAAAACCAGATTCCCTGCCTTGTCGGCTTTCCAAGCTTTGACTAGCGCAAAATCTCCCGTAATAGCTTCTTCCATTATGTAATCCCCACCGTTGAAGTTTCGACTCTCTCTTGGGGCACTTTGCTGCACAACCTTGCCGCCAGGACCATAGCGAATGGGAGACCCACCTGAATAAATGGTTTAGGTTTACCTTTGATAAGACCCAAAATCACAAACCAATCAATACCTTCATGAACCAGTGTTCCATATCCTGTTGGTGTGAAAAATGCTGGAATTCCTGCTCCTCCTGGAATATTCCATGAAATTGAGTAAACAAAATAAGTTATTATTGTACAAGTTTGCTGAACTGTTACCTGCCCTGATTCGTTCAGCTAGAGTTCCTTGAGGAGTCAGCTCCAACAAAATCTCTCCAGATAGGTATTGCCTTTCAAATTCTGCATTTTCCCCCACATATGAGGCAATCACATGGCAAATCTGTCTCTGCTTTAGAAGGAGACCCAAGCCAAAGTTGTCAACTCCACAGTTGTTGGAAACAACAATCAAGTTATTGACTTTCGATTCCAAGAGACCAGAGATCAAGTTCTCAGGGATACCACATAAACCAAATCCTTGTGTTGAAGTATTAGCATGTTACGTTAACAATATTTCACAGAAACAGTGGGTTACCTCCAACCAAGAGCTTTGAACCAGATGGAATATCTTTCACTGCTTCGAAAGGGTTGTCATAAAAATGTGCTTTTTTTTGGCTGCTGGTGCTGAAGGAATTTTTCTTAAAAAACAAACAAGAACAAATATGCTTACATGCTATTCGGAACCCGCCTTAAGGTCATTTTAGATTACTGAGCGAATTTAGATTTAGTAATATCTGATAAAGACCTAGACAAATACTTACATTTTGGAAACCAATGTACGGTTTTATCGATAGGAGGGCAACAGAATTAAATGATATTCTCTTCGAAAACGAAAGGCTGCGAAATAGCGCCATAATGCGTGCTCGGGAGTCGGGAGTCGAGAATGAAAATTTACGCCACACCTCTGCAAGCTGGCTCCGGCTGCTATTCAGTATATTCACCTTGATCTTTTTCAGCGACGTCTGCTAATTCAACGATAAAAATTTGTAGGACCACTTGTGCATATTTAGCTATAGCAAAGGTTACCGCGCGAAACATTGTTTTTGTCATCTTGTTCTTTATGCAAATTGTTCCTCTTGGTTCTCACTGCTCTTGCTCCGTCTTTTAAGGAAACAAAGGCCCATTTGGAGAACTTTTCCAGACTAGAATAAATCATTCGACGTTTATCCGTTAAGTAGTGTTCGAAAGATTTCGATTTCACTATGCAGTTCCCTGCCACTTCAACCGTTCGAGTCCTCGGAACAATGCTCTTGACTCATGAATATGATCACAAAGACATCTGTGTTATGGGTTATCCACAAGAGGCATGTATTTTATTTGCCAAAAGTTGTTATATTGTGTTTGATGATTAAAGTTATTAAATTATTGCATTTTTTTATGTAGGTTGCTAATAATAGTCGACAGTTCACTTTGAAGACAACTGACCAAAAAAATATTCAAGTTGTTCTTTCACAGCCAGTAAGGAATAGACTGATGTATATTGTGAATCCAAATTTTACACTTAAGCTTCTTATCAGATTGCAGAACATCTTGAAGGCATGGTCCAAGTCCGGGGAAAGTTTGATGGACAACGAATCCAAGCTCAAAGTTATAATAAGCTTTTACCAGAACTGGCTGGAGATTTTGGTAAGTGAAATATTTTCCAAATAAGCTTGTGTGTAATTTTCAAAAAAAAATTCTTTTTTAGATGACAATACCTACAATGAAGCTGTGAAAATTCTAAGGAGCAATGAATAATGTTTTGCCATAAGTTGTAATGTATCAAGGGATGGTGGAAACAAAAAATAAAATCTTAATTTCTTTTCTCTACCATATACATATGAACTTTCTCAAGTCTTTGTTTGTGACAACAGGTTGCCTAATCAATATGTGTATATTTTTAGCCTCTTATTATATTTCTTATATATTTGTAGCTTTTTATTAAAACTGTATTATTTGTATTGAATGACAGGATTATGATTGCAAAGAACTGTTGCATGCTTAAATGGGTGGGCAAATTTCCTGTAATATTTTAACAGTCCTTGCTCATTTACGTGCAGAAATTTGCTAACCCAATTTTTTTAACAACGCAACTAGATGTTTATTTTTGTGGGAAATGAATCTTATTTGCCAGCAAAAATAACATATTTCACAAGACAGAATGTTTTAAAACGTAGATTTATAATTGGGATTTGAAAATTTTGCTTAATATCCTCTTCAGCCCTTATTGCGGCTTACGACTCCGTGTCGCCATTCGTTTAGGGAATTCGATACCCTGGCCTTCCTCCTTCATAAGGCAATGTCAGATAGAGGAAAATGTATACACACACGTTTTAACACCCAAAAGATTACCTGTTCGGTAGAAGGGAGTAAAATATCTGGACATTTTGCGTTGTATAACCTTCGCTTGCTCGTATGTCCCGATGTTGTAGACTCTACTTCATTGCTATCCACTTCTTCGGAATGAGGCACAGAAAGATGTGCAGGATGTGCCACTTCGTCGCAGTCGGATTTGGCTTTGCGTGGTTTGCGTGCAGAGCTCCTGAACAAATAGGATTCAATAAGAAGTACTAGCATTGTAACAATCCAACTCTAACATACTTGGTGCTGCTTGGTGGTGCAGCAAATTCAGTTTTAAGTGTTCGTCGACTTCGAGTGCTACCACAAAGACTCACTGTTTCAGTTTTGTTCTCGTCCAATTCTTTTTGCACGGATTCCTGCAAGATGAAAGACAAATTTATTGCAGTTGCCTGTAGAATTCTTGAGCAACTATAAACTTACAGGAGAAGTAATTTTTTTTGCACGACCACGTCTCGCCTTGACTGGAGTAGGGGTAACCATCATTGATGAACCGCCATCGTGGTTCTAGATACGAAAATCTATTTTATTTGTGGACAATATTAAAATAGTAATATGTTTCTACTTGTTCATCCGCCATCAGCTCCTCTATCTTTATGGAAGGGCCTGGTTCTTTGTAATTGACATGTCCACTCAATATGGATTTTAGTTCTAAACGGAGAATGCTTGAGTATTGTTCAAAGACAATTAAAATTCAATCCTCTTACCATGTTCCAAGCGATCAATATCTTCATTTTTCTCTCGCAATACGCGTTCGTTCAGCATTTTCATGTTTTCTATAGCAGCAGTCTTCTCTTCTAGTTCTTCGAGTATAGATTCTATTTTTTCTTCTTTTTCCTTTAATGCAATTTCCTGTCACAATAACAACAAATATTCGTTTACATTCCAGCCATACTTGAACGGTAAAAAATGTGGTTACATGTTCACGAAGTTGAGCCTGGATATGAACGAAATTTGATGTATCATTTTCAATCTCGATAAGCCGGTTTGATAGAGAATCACACTTCTGTGTCTTTATCCGAAGTTTCTCTTCCATCTTGAAAATCAAATTGAAAATAAATTAAAAAAGAAAGTTTTCGAAAAATTGTAAATACCGCTTCATGGGTTTCGGTTAGTTCATTGGCACGTCTCATGTGCTTCAACATTTGTTTCGTAAGCTTTTCATTGTCTTTCTCAAGTTGATCAAGCTTTTGATTTAAATCTTTCTCTAAAACCGACTTGTTTTCTATTGCAATTTTCATGGCCTCCAACTTCTCTTTAGTGTCTGACAATTCAGCCTCTTTACTGACAATTGTCGAAGCCGATCCAGCATAATTTTCTGAGTCGGAAATCAATCGTTTTTTAAGACCCTTAAGCTCTTCGTTTAACGCAGCTTCACGAAATTGACTTTGTTCAAATTGGCCTCGCAATTTTTCGTTTTGTTCCTTAAAAAATAAAGCACGAAAATTAAAATTAAGGAATTGACTTGAAAATCTTTGAACTCTAGAACTACATTTAAAAGTTTCTCTTTAAGTTGGATTTCATCGAATTCTGTTTTACGCGTAGCGATTTCTTTTTCCATTTGACTTTTCTCCAACTGTACCCGACCGAGCGTAGCCGCTAAAGTTTTGAGCTCTTCCTCTAGTAGACCTCGTTCGCGCTTTATTTCTTTCAACTGTCCTATCTGAGTAGTTAATTCTTCAACTGTGAACTCGTATTCGGCCATTGCTTTCTGGAAATCGGCGTTCTCCTCAACAAGTCTTACCTAGATAAACCAAAAACATTTACATCTAAAATGATCAAGGACATTTGCTTTTGGATAAATGATCAAACAAAAAGTTTTACAACTAACCTGGGAATCACGCAATTCATTTATGTTGTGGCGCATCTTTTCATTTTCTTCCAGTAAATGGGAATGACTGCCCTCATCCTGTTTCCTTTCGGTACTGGAAAGTTCCAGGTCTTTCTTCAAGTGCGAAATCTGATCGAGAAGGCTTTCTCTGCGAGCCTTAATGTCTTCATTTGCTTCCTAAAACAAAAACCAATGTCACTGATACATTCTCTAATACTGAACTAATTAGCTATACCTGAAGAGCTGCCAATTCGTTTTTTGTTATGTTCAGCTGAATCTGAGACTTTGACAATTGATCGCGCAAGTCTTCTAATTCTTCTTGAATCTCAGGTCCTTTAGCCAGCACACAATCTTTGTGACTCAATTCCTTATTCAGGCGATGAATTTCATCTTTCCGCTTTTCCAATTTGTTTTCAGCTTCCAGTAACTGCTTTTGCAAGTCTTCGCACAAGGTAGAAACCATACTGGCATTGGTTTGGTCCTTTATTCGGGATTCAAGATCTCGGATTCTTCTCTTGGCTTCGCGTAGCTCAGTGTTAAGGTTTCCGAATTGACCATTTGCTTTCAACAATCTCTCTTCCATATTCATAAGCTCTTCTTCTCTTACGTCAAGTCTCTCATTAGCATTTGTTAATAGTAAATTACTCTGCTCCAGTTGACTCTGCATAGTGGAACAAGGATGTTAGACGATTGAAAGCGTAATAAACTATCACTGATTACCTGAACATTCGTTAGTTCTTCGTTAGTCTCTGCAAGCTGTTTTATCAACTGTTCATTTTCCTGTTGAAGCTTAGCCATCTCTTCGCATTTGGTATGGTACTCAAAGGCAGCTTCATTGAGCATTTCTTCTTTTGCTGCTAATTCCTCTTGCAGTTTCACCAGTAAATTCTCGGGTGGTGTTTCACCACCTTCTTCATCAATGTCAGGACCACAAAAATTGATTTTTGGTTTATTCGAAGATGCCATTTCAAACTGTAGTCGAGTCATTTCCTTCTGCAAATTCGACCGGCTTTCCTCACTCACCTTGTGAAAAGATGTTAAAATCTAAGATTAAAACACTTGCAAATTTACGCGTTAACTCTCTTTCACCTTCAAGCTACTCTTTAGCTTTTCGACCAACTCGTTAAGATGTTGGTTGGAATCTTCTAAGATCTGGATTCTGTCCTCCTTGTCCTTGAACTTTAGCGCGTAATGTTCGAGATTTTCTTCTTGAGTTACCTTCCGCTTTTTCTTTACACAATTGTTCATAAGCTGAGCCATGAGGTCAACTCGATTTTCGCAGAAC
This sequence comes from Daphnia magna, assembly GCF_020631705.1. NCBI lineage: Eukaryota > Metazoa > Arthropoda > Branchiopoda > Diplostraca > Daphniidae > Daphnia > Daphnia magna. Next base: position 9,689,740 of record NC_059187.1, read on the forward strand.
TCTTCGTAGCGCGCCTTGGTGTCTTCGTAGCGTTGATTCCAGGATTTTTCCAGTTTAGTGATTACCTCTGTCCATTCATTGCAACATTCGTCGCGGACCTATTTTTTGTTTTTTTTTTTAATATGAGAAACCGTTAGGCTTACTAAAATAACAAATGCTAAGCGATTACACGTGATGGCGCGAAAAATACCTTTTGCTCATTATCTTCCCAGTCGGCTTTAATGCGGGCGAGTTCTTCTTCCAACGCTTGAATCCGTTCCTGTGGATCATCTTCTTCGCCAATTATCTGGAAGGTAGACGTCTCGAGCACCGATGTCCTGGCACTAAGAAGGCTGATTGATTTTCGGACAAATTGTTGGAATCTTGATGGGCGTACAGGTGGGGCAAATTGGCTCATTGATAAATCGGCTACCGAAATGTCACGATCTGGTTGAATGATGACTTCTTGCGCAAGTGCTCCGAATTTGAGAACATGAAGCGTCTCATCGCACAAGTTTGTGGACGGACTCACATTCACAAACATGGCCGCTCTACCTTGTCCTAAGTAATAATGCACAATGAAAACGTAGTAAAACTTTTTTTAAGTGTTATATCTTACCAACGAAGAAGTGTTGAAGAACTCGTGTTAATTTTGACTCTCGATATGGGATCATGGTTTTGTTCATCACATTCTGCTGATTATTTCTCATGGCATCAATACAGCGCCCAAGTATCAGCAGTGAAGTGTTTATGCTTCCAGCTTCTTTAAGTCGTTCCCCACGACTCTGGGTTTTTGTGGTGCGCTCCATGCCAGCAAGATCGACGAACGACATCATGTTGATGGCAGCTTCACTTGGCTCATCACAGTGGTTGGTTCGAATCAGCTTCACTGTAAAAAGGCAGTGTGAGCGGCTGGAGTTGTGATTTAATTTTGTTGCGGCAAAATGAAGATTCTCTTTGCCAAAGAGAAGAACGCGAACGGCATCGTCCGCAGATCGAACGCAAATCTCCTTCAAACCTTAAATGTGAAAAGTGTCAAACTGGTGCTTTCAGTATTTTCTTAAATTTCATACCTTTAACAAAGAACTTTCCCTTGCGGTCTTCGGTAATTCGCAGAGCTATCCGCTTTTTTTTCTTGTCACATCCGTCCAAGAGATCAAAAGCTTGCTCATTGTAGATTTCGCAGTAAGACACCCAAACTGAATAGTAATCACGAGGATGTTGCAGAGCGCAGACGGTAGTATCTCTTCCTCGGATGTTCCAGTCTTTCAGTGATCCGCTAGATACTGAGGAAATGCTATCCTTGGACTCTTTGGTATCAGACGCGTCCAGATCGAACCCCCTCATCAGAATTGCTCTGAAGGAAACAAATAAAAAAAAACAAAAAAAAACAACAAACAACAAACAAAGGATTATTTTTGTTTCATTCAGTTTAAAAACATTAGCATCAAGTATCACCTCTCCACCTCCTCTGCATCAATCTGGTTAAGATTCAACTTCATGACTTCATTCAGAGCAAGGGGTTTCAAAATAGGACTTTTAAGGAGCCTATCTTCAATGCTGTTGAATACAACATCCAAGGAGCGAGGTATCAATCCAGCATCTCTTATTGAACCCAACATGGTGTAAGTTTTTCCTGCACTGGTGGCTCCATAGGTGAAGAGAAGAGTATTTTTTCCCATCAAGAAATCTTGTACTAAATTAAGCGCTGAATCCTTGAACAGATAATCTTGGTTGACAGATGCATCATAGATTTTATTAAACTTAAACTTCTGTAAAGTTTTTGTGCCAGCATTATTTCTGTTCTTGAAAGAAACAGAATCCTTTGGTGGATTGACGATGATATGGTTTCCAACAATGGATAAAGTGCTAGATTTTTCCTCACAAGGTTTTATCCTGACATATACTTGCATTTCCTCACTAAGATCCATGAAATCCTTGTGCAGGTTCCGAAGAGGGGTTGGCTGGGCAAAAGATGAATCCCTCATGCTTGAGACAAAACTTGCTGGTATGCGTACAGCATATTCAGCAGTGGTAGGGCTTGTTCTATCACCCATCTAAAAGACAAACAGATGTAAAGAATAGTGGGAGGCTAGTCTGTGCTTTGTCTGATGAAAAGTCTTACCTTAATCTACAGGAAAATAGACAATACTTGCTGCAACTACTTGGCTTCAGAAAAGGACAAACTGCCAATGAAAGTTGTAAGGAAATGAACCAATAATGGCAAAAGTGACTTCACGAAAGTCATAAGACTAACTGCTTGATACAAAATGCAATTTCTTGGGTTTCAATGATTTCCCTAATGCCAAACCGTTTTCGTGTTAAGAGCTGTTTCCCGTCTACTATGCGCCAAATTTAAAAAATGTGTTGTCTTGAATTTGCAACGCTGCCATATGATAAAACAAAATGGATCACGAATTCACGTTAAATGATTATCACGAGTTCACGACCACAAATCGTTTCATTAATTCGATTACTTCACAAATTCATTTGAAAATTAAATTTTACATTCTACAGCATCAAAGAACTGTTTTCAAAAAGTTATTAATAGGGCTCGGCCCCGATCACATTCTAATCGGGGACACCGCTAAGCTTCCCCGATTAAAATGAATCGGGGAAGTTCGGTGCGGGGATTTCTTTTTTCGGTGCGGAACGGTGCTATAATCGGTGCTGCACCGATAGCACCGCTACAGCCATAGGGGGTTAGTCTTACCAGTGACCTTGAGTTCTGATAGGCCAACGAGAATCACGTGACTTGGGTCACATTTGTTTCTTGTTGGCCGTAGGGCAACTGCCAATTTAGATCACTATTCATTGATAATCGGGGAAGGCACCGATCACTGATATCACCGCACCGAGCACCGAAATCTCTTCCCCGATTAAGATTATCCCCGCACCGGATCGACTAAATAGCTCCCCGATTAGCACGGGGCTGAGCGCTAGTTATTAACTAGACCTCTAGCGCTCAGCCCCGCGTCAATCGGGGGAGGGATAAATTTGGTTTTCGGGTCAGGGCTGTTCGGGATATGAGGTTTTTCCCCCGCGACCAGTTGGATATCGATCGGGGTACCTAACCGGGTTGAGTGAACCCCGATTACAGTAATCTATCGTTCCAATGAGCCTAATCGATCAATCTGAAATAGATGTCATTAGACGCTCTTTTTTAATGTAGCGCGATTGATCTGTCATTTTTCAAAATAGTGCCGATCGGTGCCGATAATGGTTCGAGTTACGAAATTATTTTCATTCATATTATTATCCCATAGACAATAACATTATCCGCATTTTCCCCACAAAATGTATTCACGCTAGGTTGGTGATACAAGTAATTTAGTGACACCAAATAGGAATTGCAACTTGAACCCTTTTAGTCGAAAATGCCTGACTAAAAACCACATTTCATGGCTCGAGGAGTCATAAATTGTTTTACAATTTCATCAGTAACAGTTTTTCTTCTCTCCTGGTGGGCAGTGATGATTGGTGTTAGCACTGTGATCAGCTCTTGCTTTAGTTCGCCTGTTAACATGGCTCCACTACTATAATTTTTGCGAATTTCCTCCAATCGAAAATCGTCTTCCAAAAAAAACATCAAATATTTGTAGGATACATCTACGTCACAATTGCCACCTAGCCGTCTATGTTCCTCAACCGAAGTTTGGCCACCGGAAAATGCATACTTATTTATCTGATATAAAAGAGAGGTCGGTAAAATGTTTTGAACACGATTATAACAAAATGTTACCTTTGCTTTCAAAATTTTAGGAGTATCAGTCAAAAATATGGACGAATTGCCATCACTAGCTGACATTTTCATCTGAGCGCCCTGTAAGGCTGGAAAGAAAGTAGAGTGGATGAGCGCTGGCTTGATGTAGCCCAGACGGGGCGCTACGTCTCTCGTCATTCTAAAGTACGGGTCCTAGAAAAACAGAAAGCAATTTATCACAACAAAGCTGCACTTCATGAATAAATAAAAACTTGCTTGATCGATAGCGCATGGAATAAGACAGGGGACGTTCTTGCGATCGCCAAATATAAAAGGAAAACTTGACGAGAACGCTGGCGCCGCTTGGGTTGCTGGGAAACTGATTTTCCCGATAGAATCACTGTCGGTGAATCCAAAGATACTCTTGACTTGATTAAAATTCACGCACTTTTGTATCCGAACCATATTCTGATAAAAAGCTGGGCACTGTCTGCAAACAAAATTGGAACAGTACAAGGAGGATGATTAAATTTATAACAAACATGAAAGAAAAGATAGATGCACGTCTACCCAACAAACTGAAGATCCGAAAAGATGAAAGTTTTCTCGATATCGAATCCAAGCGCAATAATATCTTTCGCATTCTCCACTGCAAGTTTTTGGGCCTCCTCCATCTTAAGATTTTTCCATATAAACTTTTCATCATCAGTCAACTGGATAACTAGAGGCACATTAAAGGCTTCTTGAAGCCACCTTTTTAGTAAATAATATTTTAATAATCATTTGGAAAAAATTATTTGTTGATCAGAATATCTCACTTTGTGAATAAAAAAGGAATTAAATGTCCCATATGGATTGATGTTGAAGATGGGCCCCTACCAGTATACAAGTAAAATGGCTTCCCTTGTTCATGAAGGGTTAAGATCGAATGGAGATCGCGATGGGAGAAAAAAACGCCGCGTTTCAAAAGGTGATGGGCTGGTTTACCTGTAACCTTCTCAAACCTTTCTATCAGAGCTGAATCGATGCTTGAAGAGCCAAATTTCTCTACATCAGAATGTGATTTGAAAAAGTCCTATTTTTGGGACACAATAATTATTTCTTACTTATTATCTTTTCATAGGCAATGCCTGTTGCAGAAGTTCCAACAACATTCCAAGGATCTACAAAATCTTCCTCTTCATTTTCCTCTTCAGTGGGTGGTTTTTGTGTTAAATCTAAGGCTTCCATAGCATCCACTATTATGTCTGTCATAATTGTTTTAGAGGAAGCCTGGATCTGGATATAAACAAAGATTTAATTCCTACAAAAGTTACCGATGCCATTGGTTTAATAGCTTTGATACAAAAAAAAACTTAATCTTCAATCACTAGAAGATACATGATGCTGCCTCAACAATAATTCTCTCAGGGTTCATTAGTTGTTTTTGTAAAGCACATTGGTTCAGTGTTACCTTAATCACAGAAAAATAGTTTTTCTAAAGTGGTAAGTGTTTATGCTTGAAATGATTTTCTTCCACTGGTGAAACTATTCAGTATATTGCATCAGTTTTTCATCAACTTCCTAGTTTCAACTTCCTTTACAACTTTCCGAACTTTCCACGTTAAGAAGACATGTACCGATGTCTTGTCTAGTTGTCTGCTAAATAACGTGCTTGCTTAGTCAACATTAGCAATATTTGGCAACTTCGAATTCAAAGCAGTCGATGTAAATGTCAGTAGCTCAGTATAGTGAATAACAAACACGTGTTGTCAATTGTCTCTATCCTTCGATTTTTGATAATATTTAATTTACGCCAAACACTAAAAAGGAACAAATTTAAGACCATGGTAAATTTTTTCTCTATGTAAAACTCTTTCTGAAAACGAAAACCTTAACCGAAACCCTTCATTTTCCGTTCCAATAGCCGAAAAACAAGCGCACCAAAAAGTTTGCCACAATGAAACGAATGATATCGGCAAATGACCCCAGAATGTAAGTTAGTGCAATTTAGCTTTTATTCTTTGCAATTAGAGTAAATCATTGAATTCCATAGAAAACCAAAAGACAGGCTTTCAAAGCCAAAAGAGAAAAAAATTGATCCCCATGAATTGAATGTCCATCAAGTGTAAGTACAGTGTTCACTATGTTGTTTAAACTATCTAATCCCCAGTTAAACTTTTTTCTATAGTACACAAGCCTCATCTGCATTGTTCTTCCAATACAACACACAGCTGGGTCCCCCATACCACATTTTAATGGATACTAATTTCATAAACTTTTCAGTTAAAAATAAGATGGACATTGTACAATCTCTAATGGACTGCTTGTATGCCAAGTGTGAGTACTGACTGCAAATTAACTTTTGTGATAAGGTTGTTTTTTTTGGGATACTCATAAAATAGTTTAATTTAACAGGTATACCGTACATCACAGACTGTGTTATGGCTGAGCTTGAGAAGCTTGGGCCCAAATACCGAATTGCCCTCAAGATCATAAAAGACCCAAGATTTGAAAGACTCTCCTGCAGCCATAAAGGCACATATGCTGATGATTGTATTGTGCAAAGAGTAACTCAGGTACACATTTTTTGCATTCATTATTCCATCCTGTAAAAACAGCTTAGCGTTTCTCCTTTTAGCATAAGTGCTACATCGTCGGCACATGCGATCGTGACCTGAAACGGCGTATTAGGAAAATACCTGGTGTACCACTCATGTTTCTCTCTCAACATCGTTACACAGTTGAGCGCATGCCTGATGCTTATGGAGCCCCTAAGTAATAACCCCTCTTAGATTTTTGGAACTTGATAATAAAACACTGACTCGGTATTGAAGTAACGTCGTCAAACGTGATAATTTTTTATTGATTCTGTACAGTACGTCGCACAGTATTGTTTCACGAAACGACTACAACCCATAATATTTCTTTTTTTTTCCAGAAAAGAAAAAGTATTTTCATAATTACACAAGTTGTAAAGTGACGCATACATTAGTGTAACGGTTATAGATGCTAATTTAGGCTACCAGATGAAGGGCTTCATTCGTCAAGGACGTATTCTGTAATGAAAACAACAAAAAACCGTTAGTCGTTCGTCTTACCAAAAAGATTTTATGTATATTTTTTGTTTTTTTACTTTGTCTATTTGGGGCCTCCATGGGGCCGCTAACGACAGATTACTGTCAACATAGTTATCTTCGTCATCACTTGAGAATTTCTCAAGTAGGCACGGCCTTGTCTGCGCACCTAGATCAGCCAATAAGGCAGCTAGAACTGGCTCGGCAGCCATGGCCATTTGATGGGCTGTATAGCCGGAGTATGTTTCGGCTTCGGTAAGTGCACCGCACTGAGACACTAGGAAATGTAACATGGCAGGATGCCGGCGTTCTACTGTATAATGCAATGCTGTACGTCCGTATTTGCCTTCCTGTAAAATATAAACACGAATGAGTCCCCTCGCTCTCTAAACTGATTAAATTGAAAGAGAAGTATATTCTTATATTTACCGTGGCATTAACGTTAGCTCCAAAGCAACAAAGCAACTTAGCTATGGAAACGTGTCCGTTCATGGCCGCAAGGTGGAGTGGCATCTGACCTGTGATGCACAAAAGGAGAAAAATTATTATTTCATCGTCACTCAAGACTGTAAAATCGTTCGTGATTGGCATGCTACATCTTACATCGTGACAAAAAGCCATATTAAACTGAAGCGCACTTTTCAAAGTCACGTGCTGTTTTTCCCCCTTTCTTTCCAAGAGAAAAGGCACGAGGTCACGTAAAAAACAAAAAAGCTGATAAAGGGAAATTCCCTTCTCCCTCCTAGCCAACGTTTTTAATGTGCCTAAGTTATGTCATGTCAGGAATTAATCCCAAAGTATAGGTCGTGGGTATTCCCATCTTCCCCCTTCGTGCGTAGTAAACAGGATTTTTGATTTAATTTTTGGTGCCACCATGAGGTGAAATTCCGGTGTTTTGAATGCCGTTTTACCCAAAAATCAAAACGACTACGTCTAGAGACGTGCCCACAAAGGAAAGACTAAAAGCCTCGCATACTCAATAAACAGCTATATTTATCTCCGGACGACTTATACAATTCACCATGCACGATCGGAATTATGTAAGTTTATGAGCCCTGCATCCTAAATTCACGCTGTCAACGAACTGGAACACAGAAAGGCGAACGCAAATAAACAAACACGTAATAGTCTGCTCATCATATACGGTCTTCATACGTTCATACCTACGTTATGTTCGTTATCAGAGTACCAGCTATCAATGCGCCTGGCGTAAAATTAGACTTGTTATTGGCGCACACGGATGTTTGTAATATTAACATCCTAGATAACCTTTCGAGATTTACGTTTCATAAAGAAATTCTCCGGCCAATATGATCGTTGATAATTTAGCGTGTACGTGACACTACCCTGGGGCGGATGAAAAGAATGCAATTCGAAAGAGAAACGAAACAACTCGGGAAAAACCAGCTAAGGTATAGACCTGTTCGGCAAACGCTCCAGGAGAAATGTTGGGAAATCCCAGATATGGAAAAAAGGCAGGCGGTGGGTGGGTAAAATAGGAGGCAAGGTGGTTTCTACATTGGAAGTGACCGTATTGACTGTAACACGAATAACCAGGTCGGAGGGGGGGGCTCTTTTCTTTTTAAATTTAACTCCCTGCGCATTTGGCTTTCTTACCTCCCACCAGAGCACCTCACCCCTGTCACCGTCACGTATCAAATGAGAGTTGGAAAACCCCAACACTCTGCACACGTCACGTGACCTCGATAATAGCACCAGAAAAACAAAAAAAAACCAGAAAAAGACATGAAAAATCAACTTCCCTTTTACGAACTTCCTCGACCTTTGCGGAAGAGATTTTATCGTTTTTCTGACAAACGATGACAATTGCTTCTCACAGTTTCTCACCTGGAATTCTCAGATCAATCCTTATGATTCAAAACTTAAATCAGCATGAGGTCAATTCAGACAATTACTATAGAATATGACAACCAAAGTGGATACAATGAGTTGACAGATGCGAATATCGCATGTCTGAATTTTGCTAGAGGCCAAACATTTGTTCTCTGGGTATTTCCAGCCTTATCTCAATGCAATGCGAAAACAAAATTAAGAAATAAAAAACGAACTCACACCTCGTCATCACCCTGCATTCTAAACGTAGCTTGAATCCATGGAGAAACCGGGAATTCCGAAATACTATCATCACATGCACTCACGCAATAGTGCGATAACAGCCAGTTTCAGATTCTGGCGTTCCTTTCTACATGAAAGGAGATATGGGAAAATCCCACCAAGCACGGTGTCTGTGCCAACATCTGAAATTGAAGGGTCGTTCAAATTCAAGGACAATTTGATCGCACCATAAGAGGAAGTTGGCGTTACCTTCAAACACTTCTAGAGCTATATTTCCCCAATCACCCTCCCCTTTTCTTCGAAATCCTTGCTCTTTATGACGAACTATAATTCTTCAAATAGCGGCTTACCATCGTAATTTTTCTGTTCCAGGTCCTGTGGCAAAGGTTGTGGGACAATATGCAATGGTAACAACGCTGATTGCCGTTCTTCGTTGCTGACGGGCAGGAGCAGGGCATGAGCGCATTCAACATGCCCATCACGACAGGCCAGATGTAGAGGTGTGTTGCCCAAGCGATCCCGAAGCAAAACCGATGCTCCTCCTACGACTAGTCGGCGGACAAGCGGAGCCTGATTCGTTAAAACTGCCAAATGTAGCGGCGTCTGAGAATGAAAATTACAAGCATACATGAACTAGAATCATTTTACGTTTGGTTTGGTCTATTTTTTAAAACATACTTGAAAATATTTGTTGGGAATTTCTAGTAGACGAGGGTCGGGTAAAATCCGGACCAAACTGAAAACTACTTCGATGAACCCTTGCAGCACCGCTAAATGCAATGGCCTATGTTGACAAATAAGATTTAGCATAACATCAACACACTATCAAGTGTTTCTTTCAGTTTGAATACTTACGTGTCTCCATCATCATCCTGTCTAAGTAGGTCACGTAAAGTTATCCTTCTTGGGAGTTCTTTATGAGGTTTGACTGGACTTGGACCACTCAAATTATTTTTTTTCTCAGAGTTATAATCCAAGTTGAGCTCACTAACACTGAACTTTGCAGCACTTTTTAGCTTCATGTTGTCTTGTTCTTCAGACAGATTTATTGAGCTGGATGTTATCACAGCAGAATCTTCATTGACGCTGACTCCAGAAAGAAAGCCAGAGTCGGAATTTAGCTTAGAGGAGTAGTCACACTGTTTGCTCGAGTCTTCAAAAGTTGTTTGATGAGGAAAAGTGATCCTTCTGTGGCACTGAGCGCTGTCAGCAACCACTTCATCAGCTATCATGAAATCTTCTGAATGCCACATACCTGATTAACCAAAACATTGGAAATGGATAGAAATATTTGGTTAAATTTCAAAAGGAGAAGAACTAAACAACTTTAATGACTATGTAAATAACGGGACTAGTGCAATAGACCGATCATTGCGTTGCAAGGAGAAAAAACGTTCTACGTCACAACAGGGTTCCATTCAATCCCGAAATTTCCCTATAACACACACAAATTCACTTAAATGCACTTGCTTACCTTTCGATTAGGATTTTGTGATCTCTTGCAAAGAATACTTTCGATCTGCGAGACCGATGCTATTTTTAGACTTTAACGGAAGTGTCGAACCAAATTACAACAGTTGGAAGCCTCGTTTACTCATGTGCGTCCCAGCAAGTTGTTTGTGTGTCTATTCAGGGCTGTCTGCTGCAGTGGAACTAACTTCGTACACGCAACAGCCGTAGCCCTTTATGTGGCGCAGTCTCCTATCTGGCAGCGCCAACAGTGAGCTTGTCTCGGCCTTGGGACTTGGGATTTTGGTATTTCCCCGATTCAACGACCACTACAGTCAACTTCTTATCTGCATTACGGTACCTCCTCCGGACGTTTTGTTTCCCCCCATGTACATACTAGGCTGGGCTGCACATACCACGGTACTTTTTTTTGTGTTCAATTTAAAAATCAATCGTCATTTCTCGGACAGGTCCAAGGATCATCACGCGCACCTTTCGAACAAAGGTGAAAACGCAATGCAAAAAACCCCAATGTTTTTGTTGTTGATAGGCACACAAAATAGTTCAGATGAAAATGGTGTTCTCCGTGATGGGGGCTCGCATTTCGTCACGTTGTCCCGCATGTAATTGCATGTGTAGGGTAAACAGCGTGCGGGATTGTTCTTAGTAGGCTGAAGAAATATCCCGCATCCAAGCACAAAGTGTAACAAACCATATATGGGCAGTGCTACGAAGCACCGCTATACCTCAGTCATGGAATTCTGTAATATTTCATAACAAGCCAGCAGGAATAAACCCTCGTATTTCCGTTGAGTCTTCCCTTTTTTTCGGACCTTGACAGGAAAGTCAACATGGTTTTTCCTGTCCTTTTCTCCTCTGAAGTAATCAGCCAGCCGTGTAATGAGGTTGATCGACTACATGGCGGACTTTCTGACCTTATCTAAATGAGGACAATTGGAAAGGAGCCGCTAACTTCTACGCTTATCTTTAAAACAAAAAAAAATGTAGAGATATCAGGCTGTGCGTTGAACTCGACATTTGTTTTGTTTTTACTGACTAATGGTTTTTCTTCCTTTTTCTGTAGTTACGGGCGATGGTGACACAACGGAAGTTGCTAGATCAAATGTTCTCGTGTTCCCAGTCTTCATGTATTACCGCACGTTGCATCAGTATAAAATGTACAAGTGAATCATAGTAGTCTCGTGAATACATTCCTCAAGTAGCGATTTCCGGAAAGGCTTGAATTTTTGCGAGGCTGAAATTTAAAAAAGAAAGAGAAATAAATTTAAAAAAATGAATACATAATTAAGTTGGGAAGAGAAAAAAAACATATGTCCTCAATGAGGTCATTATACTCCCTGTAGGACTTTGCAAGCAAATATTTTTCCTTTAAGGCAGGCAAAGTTTTGTTTGCAGAAGATATATATAAAAGGATCAAAGGCTCCAAAGTTTTAGTTAAAACTAGATAGTTTTTCTGGACATTTCCAGACATATCCAGTTCATTATCGCGCAAAAAAAAAGTTTCTACGTTCGTAGCTGTTATTGACATCAAACACGGTGGATTAAATGTTATCATTGAAGATTTGCTTGCGTCCCATGAACGGTGTTGATTTCTGCAGTCCAATGATCACACCGATTGGAATGAAAACCTACATTTTTTATATCTAACAATTCAAGATTTATTGTTGACATTCGAGCGAGAGGCGCTTTTGTTCCATCTTGATTGTATCCGATGGTCACTGATGCGCTATACTACTTTACTTTCTCCCCGAGGCTCGGAGTATACGAAACCATAATGACCGGACGGATGGGACTTTTTGTGTCATTGCGCTCGTTCCACGGTTGCCATCACGTTGGTTGGAACAACAACAACAAAAAAAAACCCCAAAATTATTGTGCCATCGACCTCTGACAAGGGTTTTTTTCCAACCCCCCTTTATGGTTGCATTGTTGCAATACAAAATACACCAACTCCCTGGGTAAATTTAATCTTTCTGGGCTTTACAATCACGAAACAATTTCACATTTTATCCAGTTCAAATAACGTTATCTTTTGAAGTTTGGGCAGCTTTGACGTCCAGACCAAACAGCAAACAATCAAGGTAACCTTTTATTTGTTTTCTGGGTGGGTAAGAAAGGAAAAAAAAATATCAGTCACGCTTTTTGTTTGTTAGTCAAGCTAGAATGAATGTGTACTAATTAGATTTGAAAAACCCGTCCTTTCTTTTTTTTTTTTCATTTAAGGAATCATTTACGAGCAGACTTAGAGGGGGGCGGCTTTAATTGAAAAAAGGGGAATTTCTATCTCATCGTAGTATTATGATGATGAACGATTGCAAGTAGCTACCGCTATTGCTACCAGTTTCTGCCTGTTTTTGACATTCCTCTGCCATCTTCGGCATTGCTGACGGGGGAAAAATCCAAACAACAAAAAACAGGAAATTCAACAGGAGTGTGACAATACAAAGAGAAAAGCACTAAATAATAATGCAAATAAAAGAAATACCCTTAAAAGAGGACACTTTTTTTTGTTCTATAGCGCGGTGGGCAAAATGGTTTGCTCGGGAATTTCCAGTTCCCCTTCATTTTTTTTTGTTTCTTATTCAGTCAATGCTGCCAAGCGTAAAGAATCACTATGCGACTGTATCAATTGATTATTCGCAAACTTTCTTCCTTAGCGCAACTAATTAGGAAAGGCCAAGGTTGCTTCGATTTAAATACGATTAAATCAAACAGACGTCACCTTGACAACAATCCCAATAAGGAGACATTCGCAGAAAAAATACGGATTACAATCTATAAAAGCGTTTTGTTAAGTGCATTTGCAAACGCACCACAAGTACCGAAGCAATAACAATAATGGGAGAATCTCTAAGCACGAAGGAAAAGGGAGATATCCGCCTCGAAAGGAGCGAAGAATCCGCCTATCCAAGGTTGTTACTATCGCGACAAGGAAAAACCAGCTGCTATATTGTTCGTATAATGTGCCTCATCGTCCAAAAATAGACAACCTCTATCTGATCTATGCACACGATCGAAAACAAAATAAAAAGAAACGCAGAAAAAATTCACTCCTGTGGATTGATTAGTTAGCTTAATTCGGTTAGGATTAAACCTACTAGTCTAACGCAACGACAATGAAAAGTTAACTGTCTTCTTTTTACGAAAAGGAACCAGGGGGGTAAACAAAAGTAACATGACGGTCTACAAATAGCTTCAGAAAAAACTGGGCGATGACGCAACTACTAACAGTAAATATTCCACTCGAGTTTCACGAAATTCAGGTGGGAAAAATGGAATAAAAAAGCACGAAAAAAAAAAACTTTCTTTCTCGCATACTGTTTGAGTGGAAAAAACCCCATACGATTGTTGCCTCGGGTTGAACAATGCACGAGAGACCTAATATGACAGCGTCCGGAATAGGACTCCCTGACTTGCCCGTTGGGCCATCACGTGATCGACAGATAACTTCGTTGCAGGTGAAATTACACGGTCAATGAATTCTGAATACAAAGTGATATAGGGTAACACTTTCTACTGTTTGAATTTTGTCCATTTTAGCCACAAAAAAAAAATGTCCTTATTTAACTAGTCGATCTGAGATTCGCGTTTAACAGATAAAAGGATTTCACTTGACAAAACCCTTGACTTTGCAAATGGAGATGAGGCACTGTTAATGCAACTATAAAAACTGGTCGATGTACATAAATTCGGGGCTTTAAGTGCTACAAAAGCGTTGGATTTTAAGATATCGTTGATTTCACAAGTAAGAAATGTTTAGTATGCATACGACAGCAGGTTGTTTGCGTCTAACACGAAAGGAGAACAGCGTAAGAATTTAGAATGTCCTCTATAAATAACGTCTCCCTCCATTTAAGAGGTGATGTGGGCACATAGATCTTAACTAGAGGTAAAATGCTTTCTCACTAAACAATCAATTTAGGCGGTAGATCTATTAAATTATAATTGACGCACTAGTGCTACTGCGTAAAAGAGCAAGTCACCACGAATAGGGTCAGATACTGATGAAACATGTTAAGTTCGGAAAAACCCCGAACAACGCTGACTTCCAACAATAGAGCCCTTGTTCAGGTTAAATCTATTGCTTTTAGATCAGAGGGATAATCTTTTGAATTCCTCGAAAGGAAATCAAACATTTAATAAAGGCGGTTTTTAAAATTAAAAGAAACGCGCATGGTAAGGTCTTGCGACAAAAATCACTTGTTGCTTATTCCCTTAAGATTGGGGAACATAACAATAGAAAAATGTTGAATGCTGTCGGTGACGTCAAAATTTGCCTTATCATCTAAGCTAGTGTCGTTGGACGACTCGGTTTCAACGACATCTTCGCGTTCTTATGTCAACAGTTACAAAGAATATTGATCATCATAGATATCCCTTTCTACGCATGACAATGAGTGAAACCACACCAGCGGGAAAGACCCTTTTTACAGAGGAAAAATAAATGTTTATAACATTTACCTTTTTTTCCAGTATTTACAATCCGCGAGGCAATCGACCGTGACTTGCAAAACACGGAAGTTTCTCTAACTGCTGTAATATTCGTTGTAGTTGAGTTTCATCAAAAGGTCATGAAAGTGGGGCTGATGGCTTCGATCTTTCACCTTTTCTAGAACTGGAATACAAAATTTTCGGAAAAAATGTGTTACTAGTATTATTTTAACGATCAAGATAAATCATGAAAAATTTACTTAGTCGGATAAACTTGGCGTATTCCCGGGCTTTGGCGCTGACCGAATTGATTTGCGACTGAAGGGCATTCGTGTGGACGTAATTGGCTGCCAGGAGAAGACCACGAAATTTCAGTGCGAGGTTTAGAGCGTCACGAATAATTTTCAAAAGGGATGAGCTCTTCGGCGTGAGTAATAAACGTGATTTAGCTCTATGGACGTAATTGGAATGTAACTCGTATAGGTCGTCTAGAGACCGAGCTCCGTTCTTCTTCAGTTCTGTTAGAAATTCACTCCAGGCAAGAGTAAGAAGCTGATTCATGACATAGTTTTGCAGCGTCTGAACAAAGTGATAAATCGAATGACGAGCAATGTGAACTGAATGCCAACGTGAGGGAGGATCCCTCATTAGGTTGACGTAGACGTCTTCAAGCGCCCAAGCGGCTAATCGTAGCTGCAAGACAAACGAGAATATTTGGCTGTAATCATCCATAACTTCTTCAGTGAGTATCAGGTTAAGTGGCCAGCCAACCCTATATCGAAGCGTAAAACACTCTAAAGCTTCAAGTTTAAAGTTGGATAATGTTCCGGTTCCGGTTGCTTCCTTGATGTAGAAGCTCAAGTGCGATGCATGATATTCATCAGCGTGGATAGCGTTGAGTGCACTTTGCAAAATAAAATTCATCGATGGTATATTGATGAGTTGATGTATGTGGGTAATCTGACCCAAACGGCGACCAATGTTGCTAACTAGACTATGACTGAAGGCGCCGTTGTCCAGGAACAAATATTGCCGCAATGCTTCTAAATGTTGCATAAAACGATGGTCAGGCCCAGTCAGCAAAGTCATTAGAGAGCGGTTGACCATTTGGCACTGGGTACGAATGGGTAATAGTAAACTACGCTGAACAAAGAAGGAAAGTGAAAAATCCCGGATTTCCTCTTCCGATGGTTTGGCTTCCTGGAGCCAGTCTTTCTTTTCCTGTTCAATTTTCATAATCGTCTGTGGATGCACCTGAAAATTAAACTGAAACGGGTAAGACACTGCAACTGGATTACTCCAACTTTTCGGTTTGTAAGGGCTAGTTGCAGGCTGTGAGTCTTCTTCCGGGATGGATTCTGTTTCCTCTTTAGTATAACGTGGATCTATTCCAAATTCTTCCCGTAAAACTTTGGTCTTGATCTCTTCTCGTGTAAGAATTTTCTTTTTGGGGCGGGTTGACACTTTGCTTCGATGATGAAGCTGTCGTTGGAGTTGAAGCTGGGGTATTGGCTGACGTTATACCAATAGCGGTATCAGATTGGGGGTGAGGAAACAACATTGTTCTCTTCGTCCATTCCTCTCGCGTCATTAGCATTCAACTCATCTTCCGACGTTTCACCGTTCGAATTTTCCTTATCCTCCAAAAGGTGAGTGTATTTAATGAGCAATCTTCTTTTTTCCTCAGCTTCCCGTTTATCGATTTCGTCATGATATTGTTGAATGTCTTCGTCCAATAACTTTTCTTCATATGCCTTCTTGTTTTCTTCCGCCCGTTTGAGTTTCAGCTGTTCATCCAATTCGGCTTTGGCTAACGCATGACGCGCCGTACGCTGCCTAGCTCGATCCATCTGTTTAGCTTGGTTTTCTGTTATAAGTTTAGCCAAGTTAGCTTCGCGCGTTTCGCGTGCCTGTTGACTTAAATCCTTGGACAGGATTAACGAAATCCACCGCCGCTGGGAACTTTAGCGCGTATGTTGCACATTGAAGCCGGATATCGTTCAACTCAGATAAGCTGAGACCGATTCGCAATGACGGTTCCCCGTGTACAAGTTCCTGTGTACGCCAATAAGTTTATCAAACGAAATTCCAGAAATACAGAAAGAATGAACAACTAAAACCATTAAGCAAACTTACTTTCGCTTGGCAGAGCTGTAAAAGGTGGACTGTTTTACCGCAAAGATAAACGTCATTCAAAAGACCCGTGATGGCATCATCTTCTGCAGTTGAGTTTACAAACGGTCCTGCTTCTGCACGGTTGATGGGCTGAAAGGTGAAGCCATTGATCCAACAATGTCTATCACGCTTTGCCAGTTGTTCCTGGTCAATTCGGATGAAAAATTCATCTTGTGGATCGCAACAAATCCCGCGGTATATCCATTGCTCCAAGTACCTAAAGCAGTTTAACATTGAAAATAAAAATTCCAGACATGCTATAGGAATATCAACTTGCAGTAGAAACGGAACGACGCAGGCAGCGAAATATGCCGTCAAAATATTCCGTTGTTGGTCGTCAACCGTGACCGTGGAAAGATCAACCAGATGTTGCAGAAACGCTACTCCACGTCCGCTGCCACCTGCCCAACCGGGCCAATGCCACAACTGATCCATTATATTAAGTGAAGGCGAAAGAGTTTTTAGTTGTTGGACAACTGCAATCAACGACTGGGACTCGGTCACTTCCTCCACCATTTGCTGATAGTATTGAAAACTTTCTAGTAGTTGATCGCCTAGAGTATTACGAACAGGACCAAATTTTGGATTCCAAATAGCTTTGCTGAGGCGCCGCACTAAAGTGCCGCTTCCTAACAGTGGTTGGACTAAATCGGATAAACAGTCGGCGCTAATGCCATCGATGAATGGATATCCGTTCACGCGAAATTGATCATCAAGGCAGGCAAACGTTTGTGACTCGATTCCTAACATCAAGAACTGAATGTCTTTTCGTATTTCATGTTCTTCCATTTTGAAGGTATCTCTAATTGGTAAGCTTCTATCAACCAAATTTAGATTTTCTTCAAATTGATGACAAAGCACTTCCATGACACGTAAAGGAGCTTGAGAAAGGTAAGGTAATTCTTTGGCTGGATAGGCTTCTCCTGATAATTTTGCTTCCCAGGTTCTACGAATGCTCGACGTGTCACACAAATTTTCCAGATTTTCCCAGTAGTTGTCAATCTCGTCTGTCATGAGCTCGGTAGGAGAAGTCGGTGATTCATACCCGTCATCACGGATAATGGAAGTTTGTTTGGCTTCAGATTTGGTTACATTAAGGCCAAGAGTTAATTTGCTGCTTTTGGAAATTCCAAGGTAGTTCAGGTTCTTTGGTGGGTTCTCCAGGGTACCAAATAGATTGCGATGAACCCTATCAAGTTCATCTAACTGTTGAGTGGATTCAAGTTTGGCCATGATATTGGATGCATAAACCTCTCCTATATGAAAATTTAGTGGAGGTACTTCAAACATTTGTTGCTTGATTACTGGGTAGGGTACACACTGTGCCCACTTATTTTCAGTTTGATGCTCATTATACTGAGTGTGGTAACTTAGGGCATTTATGTTTCGAAGTGTTGGTAAATCATCATTTTTGATTGGATCTATATAAAAGAGGAGTTTCACCACTGACAAAATTGTGCTAGTTTGCCCAGTTGATATTTTTTCAAGTTCAGAAATTGCATTTTCCAGTGCATTTCCCTCTGAGCATGGAATTAAAGTTCTCAGTTTAAAAATCCAAGCTGATAACTGAAATTCTTCTGGAAGCATGTCTTCTTCAATGGCACGTGTTGTGAATAACGTGTTGAACCCTTCACGCTTCGCACGTTTTTTCTCTTTAGCTTCAAGTTCGACTTCCGGAAAACTGGAACCATTAAGTCTTCCATCCCTACTTGATTTCGATTTTGACACGAGGGTAAAAAATTTACATAAACTCCCATACCTAAAGAAATATGCGTTGGATTGTAATACGTTAAAGAATTCCACGTGAGTAATACTTACAAGCTAATTTCTCTATCCATTTCAAAAAAATTTTCACTTATATTTGTACATTAATTTAGCGCCATTTATGTTGTTGACTTTTTTTTACCGCTAACCGAACAAGCAACATGTGCTGCCATCTGCGAAGTTGCCAAATATCTACTATGGAATGTTATCATTATTGAAAGACGGCAACCTTGGCTTCCTTTAGCAGACAGCTAAACTTTTCTTTTCTGCACAAAAATAAAATTCCTATCAATGTCATGAAAATGGCCAGCGCTACGAGAACCTGGGCTGTAAGTAATAATTTGTTACAATTGTAGAAGATTACAGTGGTGAAATTATTCATCAATCAAATTAGATAGTAAATAGGCATGTACCCATGATTAAATTCCGAAGAACATCAGATGGTAGCCATGAGCACGGTGAGTTCTCTAGGAGGTTTTGTTGATGCCCGTATTTTGAAGTTCTTTCCAATATCTCTTTACGGTGACAGGAACGGTTGTGCAGCCAGTTAGTGAAACGAAAGCAATTGAATTTGGATAAGTCTTCTATCAAACCTACTTCAACTGTCATTCTAGAGGATTGGCAGCTTACTGGCAGGTATAAGAGAAAGCCAATCTCACAAGAGGAAATAGACTTCATCAATGTAAACCTGCCTTTTTATAGTGCATATCAATCAAATACTGATACTTTCTATTATTCAACAGAGAGGAGGCCCACAGTGATTTATTTACAAAACATTAGTTACTATCAATGTATTTTAGAGTATTGAAAATATTCTGTACTAATTCTTCTTTGCCAGACTCTGCAAATAAATACCTAGCCCTTTTTGTACTGCATCAGTTGTGGCAAAATTGACAAAAGTGTTTAAGTCTTTTTCGCGATTTTCTAAAAGATCTTTCAATGCTGCTTCTCTAATTCTCATCTTGGATAAATACCGCACCATGGCTAATAAACAAATTTAATTATTAAATAATATTATCAACGAAAAATCGTTCACTAGCATACCAGGAATCTGGAGGAATTCTTTCAATTCTGATTCCGCTACTGCAGTTGCAGCTTCCGGATCGGGAAGTACTCGATCTACCAAACCAATTTTGAGTGCTTCATCGGGAGTGAATAAACTTCCCAACTGAAGTGCTCGTTCTATTACAAATTGAAATATAATAACTTTTCAAACGCATCTATGTTTAAAATACAAAAAATACAAACCTGATTGCCGTACACCTTTTGAACGGAGAAGATATGAAAAAACAAAAATCAATTAAGTTATGTTTTAAACAATTATCTTAACTAATTTATATTCACCAATAGTATTAACAAAAGTATCCTTGAACCTGTTAAAAATTGAAACAATGATTAAAACAGAAATTTTCTTAGAATATTACGAATATCCTTACCAAAAAGGTGCAACTATTCCCAACTTTGTTTCATTAAGTCCAATTTTTGATTTTCCATTGACCATTATTCTAGAGTCACAGCACATAGCTAGTAAACATCCACCAGCAGGAGCATGACCTAATGTGGTAATGTAAATCAAGAAACATCTGGCTAGTAAATAATGTGATATACAATAGTTGTACATAGTTGTACAAACTTTCAGGGGCTGATTGTAACCTACCCTGAAAATAATGAAGATGTAAAAATGTAAAGTTTTCACATCATTCCAATAAACTGAAAAAAAAAAAAAAATCTTACATTGATAAGAGCAACAGAAGCCATTTTGGAGCCATACAACTGAAGCCACAAAGTTTGAAGTGAAGACCAAAATTCTTTTAGTCTCTCTTCAGTAGGTTGGTACATTTCTCGTATGTCTAGACCTGCACTGAAAATTCCAGGACAGGCCTGTGGTTGTAAACATAGAATGTGATGATTGTTCACATGGAATAGAAATTATTATGAGAATAGTTGCATTTGATGTATCTTTGTCTAAATAAATGTATAATACCGATGTAAGGATGAATCCTTTGCATTTGTTTTTCTCCAGTTCACTTAATGATTCGGACAGTGCCTGAATCATTTCGAGGCTCAATGAGTTAACAGGCGGTTTGTGCATAGCTACAACAGCATAGCCTTTCAAAAAGAAAATTACACAAAATCAAACTTTGTTTCTAGTTAAATACTAAAATTGCGTAACAAACAACCTTGTTTTTCTTCCAGTCGAACCAAAGATGAAAGTGATGCTGAATTTAACTGAATTCGGACAGTTATGGATGTTCGAAGTAGAGGTAATGCATTATTGCGAGTGAAAGTGACAAGCGACATCATTCTGAGAAGCTTCTTCCTTTTCTATAATAAATCTGAAAAGAAATTGATGAAAGTATTGGGTGCCAAAAACAAGTCGAAGGAATCGAAAGTCGAATATGCGTCTGTATTAGAATTCAGAAACGAAAGTTGAAATGGTCATTCATTCGTTAGGCGCTAGAGGTTGCCATACTCGGCGGACGGTCGATTCCATGTCATGTTTCCCGCCATAATACCGAAGTATTCAAATCCACCGAATGTAGCAGTAGATCAGTAAAATACTGGTTTAATAGTTCACTAATACTTTACAATAATCAAGGAGTGTACCAATCATCAAGTGGCATGCGATGAACTTGCACATGATTTTACTATGCTGATGCAGTCGCAAACTCGTAGCTGATAACGCAGAACTGATAGTCGAGTGTACACAGTACCTTACGCAATACGCGAATTAACAGTTTCTCAATCTATTTATTTACATAGGTCAATTGATTAAACTTGCTGTGCAACATTTAAAATGTTGCCTTTTTAAAATCTGTTATATGATTCTTGCACTGATAGTGCTTGGTATCAGCTTGTTATACGTTGATTACGGAGTTGGTTTAGCCGTTTACCTGAAAGAAAGTAAAAGAAAAACAGTTGAACATGTCTCCGAAAGGCACAAATTGGTCCTTCGTACTTTAATAATTTTACAGTGTCAGACAACGTCCATTCACACCACCAGAAGGCAGTTTTCAATCATTTCCAGACCCTTCTCGACTCTGGTGCGAAAACATACAGCCTGTGAAGGAGTTAGAGGGCACCATCCCAAAAGGTGTTTTTAGACGCCTCAGGATCCCAGAACCTTTTCCTGAGCAAAGGACACATGCGTAACATGTGCGTACACATGCCGGGCTCCGGGACGGGTCCGGCAATCAAAACATTTTGATTCCAGCTCGCCACACCAAGTGGGATCTGCAGCTGGCTGCACCTTTATTGGGTCAACGGATTTGAATGTCCTTGTTTGAGGCATACAATGTGACGTATTATGGGGCAGTTATAGCACAAGAGCTGTTATTAAGAAATGTCTCGCAACGCTTATTTCGTTCGACAGATAATACAGCTTTTTCCAAACATCAAGTTAAGCAGAAATCGAAAGTGGTCGAACCCTACAGCATTGAATATCGATGAAAACATGTTAATGCCTTTGTAACAAAAAGGTATTAAAAAGCTTGAACTGGGTTTGGGAAAGTGAGTCGTAATGAATCTTCTGCTTTCTCTTCGTGTTTTATAAAGCAGCTATAGACCGATATTATTACCATAAATGCAGCAGAGAATGACCCTTTCATGCCTATCCTTTTTACAGAATGACCCGATAAAATAAACAAGTGAAGAGTTGAAATCGGTTTGAACAAACATATTGCAAAGACGGCAAACATAAACTGAATGAGCGTTAAAAACATCGTTTAGTAGTACTTGGAATTAGTTGGCTAAGATGCTATTTTGTTTTTGTTTCAAAAAAATTTAACCAAAAGATTTGTTTCCTTTTACGACCTGACATTGTGTCCAAACTCATTGACTAGTTTATGCTACATCTACTACCTGCTATGCAGGTTGTTCTCCTAATTAGTAGCAATCAGAATCAAGAAATTTATTTAACTTTACATGAACTGTAACAACAGAAATAGGAATACTCCCCCCAGGATTTTGTCCATTAACTCATTGTACCTGATGGTTTGGCCTAATCATTAGCTTTTAACTTCTGATGTGCTACGCACTTCCCTGACTACGCAGAAGAGTTATCGAATTTCAGTCGTTCATATACGCAGTTTCTTCTTGACAAACAAGTTGCAAAAGTAAGAAACGTTTTACCTGGTTGTTGGCATTTGAAGGTTGGACCTGTTATCTAGTTAATACATGCGTACGTAGGTAGCTAGATGACAAACAATGGTATCAGTAAGTTGTTTCGGTGAATGATAATAATATTCATTGATAACAAAAGGACGACGAACATGCACGTGACATTTCAACAGAAATGGAGAGGCTTTCGTTTTTCAAACAAGACTACCTACAAACATAGCTTACTGTACCAGGCCAGGTCACTTTGAAAATTGTGATTCAATGTCTCTGCTGTTCGCTAGATGGCAGTGGACGATGCGCGTACGATATTCAAAGCTGTCAAGAAAGTTAGGGCAGGCCGTTCTTTCATCTAATCTAGTATTGTTTCGTATTTGCCTGTTGAGGGTTTTGTTACGGAAGCTAAACGCAATGCAACTTTAGTGAAACTTGTGCCTTTCAATTCAAATTGCTGCAGAGACTATTAGAATAAACAATGCAGCCTTAAGCTTTCTTTACTGCCCCGAAAACATAAAAGAGGTCTTGCTTTGCGGGTTTGGTTTTGGTCCGTCCATCGGGAAATGCCACCAGTGAGTCCACGGAAAATGCGATCTGTTTTCCTTGAAGAGGGTAAATTAGGGAATCCGCCAGCTGCTGGTAAATTACATAAAACGGATCATTTACAAATACATAGAGAATTCTACATTGATGGCGGGGTAATTTAATAAAAATATTTTAAATATGTAGCCCTCACAAATATTTTTTCCCCTAGACTGAAGTACCTGTCATCAGCCAGGATAGTGTTTTAGTTCAGGTGAAGGCATGTGGCCTTACTAGACCTGCTTACAATGCCTTTCGTGAAGTCTCTCCTAGCACAGACAATATAAAGACCAGACTACCTGTTGGCTGTGAAGTTTCAGGGATTATTCAAAGCTGTGGTACTGAAGTTACCACATTGAGGCCAGGAGATACAGTTGTTGGAATTATTCCCATGGATTATGGCCAATCTGGTTGCTCAGAATATGTTGTTTTGAATGAATATGATGTTGGTAAGATTCTACTTGTTGCCATATATAAGCATTCCTCCTTTAATCCAGACTTACTTGTAGTGAAAAAGCCAACAAGTGTTAGTTATGTGGAAGCGGCCGGGTGTATCGGAGATGCCGTCAAAGCTTACACTGCTCTTCACTATTTAGGACGCATGTGTTCAGGGGAAACAGGTATTGGCTACTTAAATCTCATATTTATCATCCTTTCATCTACAGTTTTTGTTTATTAGTGTTAGTTTTGAATGGTGCCTCTCCAGCTGGCAGCATTGCCATCCAACTTGCAATGATGGGTGGTGTTAAAGTTTTAACTACTGCAGCCTCAACTGAAGAGCTTCTATACCTTCAGAGTTTTCAACCTAGCATTGGTATGTACAGTGAATCCAATATCTACCTTGATTGATTGATGACCGTAACGATCATTGACTACAGGTCACATAATTGATATGACGACTCGGAGCAGCGCATTGAGGGCTTCCTGCCTAGAGGAAACGGCTGGTCATGGGGTTGATTTAATACTCGATCTTGGCTGCAGTCAGTACCCTGTGGTAAATTATTGTTAGTACAAATGCCTACAACGAATACAGGCACAATTGTAATTATTTGGAATAGGATGGGTACGTGGAGAATGATAGAATCCTACCCCAAAAATATGATGTCATCTCATGTTTGGCTGTTGGCGGTCGATGGATTACATCACAACCAGATTTACATGTAACGTGTTACAACTGAAATTCATCTTCAGTTTAAATAACCAGATTGGCATGTTTTTCATGCTTAGCTTGATCCAAACAATTCACGTCTCATGTGGCTCAAATGTGGTAGCGTTGGATACTTGAACGAACATTCCTGGGTCCTCTCTCCTGCTCAGGCTGGTCGCTACCAGCATATTCTTTTGGACATAATGGAAAAGCTGGCGGATAGATCTTTAAGGTATTTAGGACTTTTTTTTTTTTAAACAAAACAGAAATAACATTGTGAAATGTATTTCTTTTTTGATTCTTTTATTTACTAAAAGGCCCAACATCCACCATACCGTTATGCTGGATGGTGTGCCCGATGCAATGAAAACTCTGGACACCGTACGGGTTGGGAAAGTTGTCATGGCTTCTTGAGCAGTATGAATACACACATTCTTTGTCTCATTTGTCGATTTCTCTAATTTTACTGAAATATTCATCTTATTTTGACTTTTAAAATGTTTCAAATAGAAGTCTTGTAACTTTTAAGATCTCGTTCAGATAATATTAATTTGTTCAAATTCAAAATGATAAGAAAATGAGTGCAAAAATGTGGAGTTCGTAAGACTCGAACGCATGGACCTCCTGTAGACTCTCTCGGCCAACTTTGTACAAATATAACAAATGTTCAACGAAAAAGTTAGACATTTTTGTTCGCATTTTCGACACCGAAGAACCATTGATAGATTCTTCAGTTCTAATTAAAGCTATTTAGTCTGCGCCACTGATTATTGCATAACATCTATATAAGGTGTAAGCAGATCAACAATGGCGATATGTTTCCACATGAAATTGCTCGCATCTTTAACAGTATAGCTACTAACAATTACAAACATAAAGCCTACAAACAGACACATATATAGTTCTAGAAATGAACTGCGTGAGAGAATTAAATTACAGCGGTCCAAAACGGGACTTAACCGACGATACAAATAGATTTGTTTGTTTTTCGGCCATGATTCAAGCTATTGGGCTTTGACTCACACAACCGTCTCTGTTACGTGGTTGCCAAACCAAGTTTTGTAAACGCAAATAATAATGAACTGCTACGAAATAATAGCATGAATGGCACAGTTCTTTTTCGCTAATTGCCCGTATTTTTTTGTCGTTTTGTCTGCTTGTCGCTATTTACAGTCACAGTTATTTGTTCTTTACGGTATTGTACAACGTTCCAAAAATACCGCTCTTTATCCCAATGCAATTAAAAAAATTTACTGGCTGTATTGCTGGAAAGGGCCTTTGCAAATCTGTTGTTATAGCTTTCCCAAATAAAACGAACGTTTTCTTCAAATCAAAACATTTTATGACGTTTGGCAAATTTTACTTTTTGATACTCTCACTTCCAGGTAAATTTGAATGAGTTTCTAACTTACCTTTGAAACAAAATATGCAAAATTCCGTTCCGGATGAATTCATTAATCAGAACGACGGATTTTATCCTATCCTTTGGCTGCGAGCTGTGGCATGGAGTACGATACTAAGATAACTGATCAGATTGTTGACGGATAAAGTTTATCGGTGTACGTCTCACACGACAGAGAAAAATCGCTTTCGCGCAGCGCTGAGTTAGCCTAAGCTAAAGAAAAAGAATAAATGACAAGCATAAGAATCAAATTAGAAAAAATACGTAGAACGCAATCAGGCATGGGAAACTCCACCGCGTAACACACAAAAAGTCCCAATTAATCGGTACCCGATCCGGGAAATGGAGGCGGAGGTTGCTAATGTCAAAACAAGCAATAGTGCGTTAACGGGCTTTCCCGAATTCAAAGCCGAAAAAGTGACCATAGCTTACCAAATGTCACTAGCCATGCGCAACAATAGAAAAGAACCTCCTTTAATCTAAATTAAATTACAATAGATGCAAGTTATTAATAGCAAACAACATAATTGATAAACATAGAGAGAGTTGCCTACAGTACGGAAGATTGGTTTTGGCCGGTACCCGTGGGCGTTGGCTGCATTTACTGGGTCGCTTTAAGATTTTCAGACTCGGGAACTCTTCAAGCGGGTCTATCTCTCTCGTTCAATTTTGTTTGTACACATCAATAGCTGTCAATGACTCGGCGTATTTTGCGTCGCATTCGTACTATAGTATAAGTATAAAGCGGGCGAAAGTTTTAGGAATATAGACCAAAAGACAATATTATTTTGTTAGCTTGTCAGGTACTTGGCTCTGATGAAATAAATAGCGCAGCAACAGTCCAGTTTAGCATCAGTTAGCTTTCAGTCTTAATTCGAGCAGTAAGGCACCACAGGTCCAATTGTTGAGTCTCAATAATCCTTCTAATTAGAAATTTAAAGAAAATGAAATACTTCGTCGTTTTCGTTGCTGTTATCGGTAAACAGTCCTCCCATCCATTTCAACGTTTTCAATCTCAAAAAAGCCTCCTGGTTTACTAACCATTTTTTTGTTTGTCTTGAACAGTTGCTGTATATGCCGTCGAGGAGCAGGATAGCTACACCCGGGTAAGTTTTAATAAACACACATCCAGCGAGCAACGTCCTAATGTTTGGATATCCAGGACAAACGTGGTTTCGCTAGCGGTGGATACGGTTCTTCATCTGGTGGGTCCAGCCATGGTGGCGGATCAAGCGGATACGGAAGTGGAGCAGGTGGAGCTGCAGCTATTGCCCAGCAGGCAGCCAATCAGGCTAAAGCGGCTCAGAACGCTCAGGCTGGCGCTGCTGCTCAAGCTGCTCAACAAGCTACTTCTCAGCTGGCCGCACAGGCTACTCAAGCTGCTCAACAAGCACAGGCTGTTGTAGCAGCCAAACAAGCCATGGCTGGTCAGGTCCGTATGAGATACCTAAAGCATAATAAGAGCTTTTAATTACGTTTTATCGCGTATAACCATTTGCCTACCTAGATCGCTCAAGCTGCTCAGGCCGCCCAGGCTGCCGCACAGGCTGAAGCTTCATTGGCCGCTCAAGTTTCCCAGGCCGCTCAAGCTGTAGAAGCGACTCAAGTCCAAGCTATCCAACAGGCTCAAGCTCTTGCCGGGGT
This sequence comes from Daphnia magna, assembly GCF_020631705.1. NCBI lineage: Eukaryota > Metazoa > Arthropoda > Branchiopoda > Diplostraca > Daphniidae > Daphnia > Daphnia magna. The sequence continues at coordinate 9,717,282 of NC_059187.1, forward strand.
AGAACAATTGATTGATTCTTGAGATGTCACCGGATGGTACTAACTTAACATGTTGTGTTGTTTAGGCGGCCGCAGCAGCTCGTGCTCACGCTGCTACTGCCACTTCAGCCCTTCAAGCTGTTCAGGCTGTTGTGAATGCCCAATCCCAGATGGCTTCCCAGGTACAATAGATTTCAAATGCTTACATGGTCAGTATGTAAAGATTAAAAACTAATGAAATGCAATTTAATTGGACTATTTCAGGCTCAGTCCAACGCCCAGCACTTGGCAGCCAAACAACAAGCTTCACTTGCTGACCTGGCCGCCGCTCAACAGGCCGCGAACAAGGCTTACGCTGCAGCTCAAGCCGCCCAGGCTTTCGGATCTGGAAGCTATGGTGGTGGTGACTACAGCAGCGGAAGCGCAAACAGCCATTACGGTGGAAGCTCCAGTGGAAGCTCCAACGCGCGCCCTCTTCCAATCTTGTGCGCCGGTGGAATCTGCTAGAAGCTTGGAGAGTGCTGAAATTTCTTCACCACCTACCCTTTTAACTGCATGGATGATGATTTTGCTTTGGAAAAAAGAGTGTAAGCGTTGATCGCTTCCATTTATTTCCATGGATCCCATTAATATCCCTATATAATAGAAATGAACTTCAAGCTTAATATTTACCCAAAAGGCTGAATTTAAACAAAGATAATCTTTGATATACAATAAAGAATTAAAAAAAAAAACTGTTCTTGCATATTATTCACCATTTTTTATCTTACTTGACCAAACACATCCATAGTTGTGAAAACTCGTCTGTTCAAAACTCCGTGTTACGGAAACACCTTGCGGTTGGCTAGCCAGGTGTAAAATAACACGAAATCGTAACCTTCAATTCGACGAATTTGACAAGAGTTTTTGTTCGATATCATATGCCGCAAACCAGAATTATTTTTCTTTTTCAGCCCTTAAATGGTTAGTATGACGAGACATGCAAGACACCAGTGCGTGGGTTTTTTCCTTGTAACAAAGCCCTTTTTTTAAAACAACTTGCATGTTGTTTACATAATTTTATTTTTCCTGGTTGCCTTTTTGAAATGTCAAAAGTTACCTTTCGACCACAAACGATACGTTTTTCTTGAATAACAGCCCCCCATGCTCCTTCAGTCCATAACTTTGTCAACAGAAACAAAAGGTTAAGCCACCTGCCTATAATCAAATCCAATAATCATAGGAAAACAAGAGGTGATTATAGATTATATAGAGGTGTGCGTACTTGATTTTCACTATCTCGTAACCAAGATCGCTGTTCGAAATGTTGTACCGTTCACGGGTTACTTTAAAGTTTTATCAGTTGCGTTGTCTGTCTATAAATCCACACATTCTCCTTGAAAAGTTCACAGTTTAAGTTCGTTAAAGAAAACGTCTCACATCAATTCTGTTTTTCATTGAACTGTAAATCCAACCTGTCAAAGATGAAGGTAGTCGCCATATTGGCGTTTTCTTTGCTAGTTACTTTAGCTAGCGCTCAAGGAAATTACAAGAAAGTCTGTTACTTTGCCAACTGGGCCTATTATCGCAACGGTAAGTTGAAATCCTGAAATCAAATTTTTACTCAAAATTTCTTGTCGATTCTATCAAAATAGGGGTTGGCCAATATGGCACCGACAAGTTGGACCCATTTGAATGTACCCATTTGATTTACGGTTTTGCCGTTCTTGACGGTACTACTTACGAGATGAAAGTTTACGATTCTTGGGTTGACATCGACCTTGGTGGCTACCAGACGTTCACTTCATTAAAGATCCGAAATCCTTCCCTTAAGACGCTGATTGCTCTTGGTGGCTGGAACGATTCAGCATTCACCACCCAGTATTCCGAACTGGTATCCGATCCTGCTAAGATGGCAAACTTTGTCGAAAAAGCTGTCATTTTCATTCGTCAGGTAAAAATTAAATGTTACCGTGAACCGTTGGCAACATTTAGGTCAATAACGTGCATTCTCTCTACTGCAGTACAACTTTGATGGTCTCGATTTCGATTGGGAATATCCTGGCGATCCGGGAACACCTGAAGACAAAGAGAATTTCATTACACTTCTAAGACTACTCCGTCAAGCTTTCGAACCCTACAACTTACTTTTAACAATGGCACCGTCCTGCAGTCCGGCAAGAGCTGAAGTCAGCTACAATATTCCAGCTCTTGCTGAAGTCGTGGATTTCGTGAATTTCATGGCATACGGTAATCATTCTTTCCTTTGATCACGAATTTATCTACAATTTTAAAAAAACGTTTACAATCAGATATCCACGGTGCGTGGGAAAACACTGTTGACCACCACGCTCCGTTTTACCGTCGCGATTTCGAGCAGGGGATGGAAGGTGCTGTTATTGTAACTGAAGCAGTTGACTATTGGTTGGATCATGGCATGCCGCCCGAGAAACTGATCCTGGGATTACCGAGCTACGGTCGCTCATATAGATTAGCTGACCCAAGTCAAACGTCTCTATTATCAGCGGCTATTGGCGCCGGTCCTCAGGGACCATACACAGGACAAGATGGATTCATTTCCTTGTACGAGATGTGCACCAATCAACAGAACGGATGGTCGGTAGTCACGGATCCTACAGGAGCGATGGGTCCTTATTCGTTTAGTGATATATCCTGGGTGTCATGGGATGACATCGATATGACCATCACGAAAGTAAAATATGCTATGAGCAAAGGACTCGGTGGAATAATGTTCTGGGAACTTAGCTTAGATGACTACTTGGGCGTCTGCAACATGGGTCCACGGTATAAATCATCCAAATTTAAACTATCAGACTAAAGGCACCTTTTTTTAACCTTTACTTTCGGTTTTTCAGCCCATTCTCGAATGCCATTACTGCAACACTAGAAGGACGACCCTTCGATACCTCCACTCCAGCGCCTACAGCAAGACCATCCACAACACCAACGCCTCCACCTAGTAAGCAAAAAATTAAAATAAAATAAAGGTTGAGAGCATTTTCTTTTTATTTTTTACATGTTTTGCTTTCCGTTTCATATAAAGTAACGTGCACAAATAACGGTGAATACTACGCTGACCCATCCGATTGCAGAAAATACTATCAATGCGTTTTCGGAGTTATAAATGTGTACTACTGCCCAACTAGTCTTGCGTTCAACTCTAACATTGACCGTATGTCAAACCATTTCTTATTCCATAATATTACAGAGCGAAAAAATAATTTTTTTCTTTTTTTCCTATCACAGAATGTGACTGGCCTTACAACGTACCCGGCTGCTACTAAAACTTTTAAATAATTGGATAATTTTATCCTCTGATTTACTTTTCCATCTTCCATTAATCACTTATAAACATCCTACTACAATCGATGAATAGGCTTAACTAGATCTAGTAGAAAAAAATGTACCTGTTGTTGAATAAATCTTTATCGAGTATCATTATGATGAAAGATATATGGCGGAGAAATGTGACCAGTGCTCTGTTATCCGCACAGTGGAACCTTGTATAACGTAACTCGAGATGAAGAGAAGTTTCCTAACATAACTCATTTTGCGGCTCGGGATCCCTTTGCTCCGTCTGCCAACGCCATCTGTGATAGCCAAAGTTTACAATCAATTTTGACTATTTGGACGTAAGCAGTTTGAAGAAGCAAGGTCCAACAAGTTTGATGTAAAAATGTAAACTATAAAAAATCTTGCAAGAAGTTGAAGTATTAATTCCGTTACGTACTGAATTGGCATGAATTTTTGTAAGTTCTTTTTTTCAACAAAACTTTCTACTGTTGTGCCGTGATACGCAAATCCCAGGCCTGGAAACACAATAAACCATGCTTTTGTTTACACAACAACTCTAATCTAGAGCCTAGCGTTTAGTATATTGACTCACCGTCGTAGGATTGCAAAGAATTTCCTTCCTTCTTGTCAGTTGTGCATTGTGTCAAACGGAAAGTTTTTTCCATAATGGTTTCCATCCGTGATATTAGGAATCCTTACAGTGTACTAATTGAAGACGTCGTGAAACTCCATTTAGCTGCGTTGACAGAAAAAGAGTTGAAAGATGTTGTAGAACACTTTCGAGACCAAATCCAATCAAATCGCGTGATTGGCTACATCAAGGACATCTATTCTCTTGTAACAGTGTTGGAAGCTAGGAATGTCTTGAATTCTCAGAATGTGGATGCTCTGCTGGACATTTCAAAGATTATCAATCGACCCTTAGCTGCTCAAAGAATCCAAGATTACAAAAAACAAAAAGAACTTGTTTTGCATCCTACTTTACCAAAGATAGCTCCACCTCCACCACTATGTATTGAATCTGGTCAACAGATTTCTAGAGAAAAATTGATAGATAAAGGTGTGGCAATATTAGTTTGAGGCTTTATTTAATTATTAAAATCTAAAAAACAAATTACTTTGTTGTTTAGTGTTTGCAGAAATTGCTAAACTTCTTGGTCGGGATGTCAGCAGTTTTGCAAGGGCTCTTCCCTTCGACTTGAGTGAAAACGAACTGCAAAATTTGAGGGGCCAAAGCAAGAGTAATCTGGAAGAAGCTACTCTAAAGGTAAATTTGATAATTAATCATTTTATCCTATTGCTGTTTGGCTGCTTTAGGTCAAACAATGCTGTTGGCCAAATTATTAAAGTATAAAATTTTGTCTACATGGTCTCATATTCTATTTCGTGAAATCTTGTTTCAGGTATTGAAGCTATTCAGAGAAAGAAGTCCTAATATTGATCACATACAGTCTGTAATGCAAGCATTGAATATCATAAAACGCGGTGAAATCAGAAGAAAAATCGAATCTATTCTTTCAGCCAATGCAATATGTTCATAAGTGTCTTATCATATGATTATCTTCAGTCACATGTCATGATTATGTCTCTCTTGTTTGTCCAATTTTACCTTTTTAAAATGTACATGTAACGATTTGCTCCCGTCATTACATTACAACTGATATGTGATATGAAGTTGGTAATTACCAGACAATGGCTTTACCTAAACATTCTAAAACGTGCTTCCTCTTGCCCCTAAGAATGTACGTTCTGAACACAATAAAACTGAAGTATAATTATCGAAGTTACCCTAAACATGAAAAACTAAGAACATTGAAATATGCTAACCTATAGCATAAAATGCAGTTTGTTCAAACGTTCTTACAATTTTTTCAAAGAAAGAAATTTTGACTATGATCGTACAAATTAGAAATCATAATGACTCATCTGCACGTTTGGATTCCAATTTTATGCACCGGATCTGCAGGAATCCCGGCGTTGCACTACCGTAAAAAAAAATCATTTCAATAAAAACAATTAATTACATTAATTTTTTTTTAAATCAATAGCTTAAAAATCACCCTTTCCCCCAAAAAAATCTTGTTGAAAAATATTTCATTAGATTGCTTGAATCGTTTAGAAAAAGACAGCTAGAAAACAAGGAACCAGACAATGAGCTTCCACCCGAAATTTTAGCACTACGCAATACATTTTTTTCTGGGCTATTATACAACTATTGACTATTTCAACATGGTATGGGAGAATTCTATCATAATGCGTAGAATATATTCGAAAAAGAGATGAAAAGACAAAGGTTTAAGAAAAACGGAGGCACGACGTCGACCTCCGTAACACGATGTGTGAAAACAGCAGCAAAAGAGGTCTTCTAAAGAAACTTCAAAGCGTGACAAGTATCTGACCGCACGATCAAATGTGTCAAGGGTTTTCCCCGTTTCCCGATACAGTGGGAACCCCGGACTTCTAATTACCCTTAGGGATGGTTCCAGCTATCACGTTTGGAGATTATGAACGAAAGCAACAGCCCATTGGAACCTTTTCATCCTTACATGGCATTTCAGTTGCTTCGTGAAAACCAAACTGAAAGGTTCTTTTTGTCACCTGTCGTTTGCCAAGTTTTTTCGTCCTTTCTTCGACATTCAAGTGTGAACCAATAATGAATACGTGTGAAAACCAAGAGTTACCATTTCAAGAGTTGATTGCAGAATGCAACACAATGCTGGCAAGAATGGACACTCTTCAGCTGAACACTTTGATAGAACGTTTCGGCGAAGAAATCGATTCCAGACAAATTCTAAACTATTTAGTAGACGGTCGTTCTCTACTCACTTACCTTCTTTCTCGTCACATTGTTCGGCCTGATAATTTGTCAGCCCTCGTTGCCATGGCAGAAGTGGCCGAGAGATCTGACCTGAAACAGATCATTGGACGCTATTGTTATTCACCGTCAGGGTCATGTGATTCAGAAGACACCTGTGCAATCGATAATGGTAAACAAAAGTGAAACAATAAAAAAAAATGAACTTTGAGTTCGTAGCCAATCGTTTAATATGGCCTTGATTCGTTTACAGTTTTTGCTTATGTTTCTGAGACTATACAAAATGACTGGAGAAATTTGGCTCGCCAATTAACTTTGGCAGAGTTTGACATTGCCAACATTCAAGCATCTACCGGTAATGATCAGCAATTGGCGGCTTCAGAGGTATGCCACATAAACACATTTTGAGTCCACAAAATCGCAGTTAACTTACCAAAAGAAAACAAATGATCCAATTCAGATGCTTGACCTGTTTCGTCGAAAACGATCAAATCAAAATATCCTAACTGAACTCGTCGCTGCGTTGAGAGCCATCAAACGTTTCAGCTTGGCAGCCAGAGTCAGCGAGTTAGCTAACCCATTATTACCGTCGCAGTAGGATTCATCAAGTTAGACAATGTAAATTATGTTTTGTATCCATATATTGTATTATGATTTCCATTCTCAAGAGATCAACTGAAATATTATATTGCATATTCTTAAAAAAAGAAAAATCATTTGTTATTAAATTCAAAGACGCAGCACAGCTGGACGTCGATGCGTAAAGACACGTTTCTCATTTGTCGTAATACAGGGTATCGGTTGATGGGTAATTGGGTATGTCAAGGCTCATGCCAATCTTTCTCTCTCGTAAACTATTAGTAGCTGGCACCTCCGGATGAACTTCCGTAGCTGGATCCGCCCGATGAGCTTCCGTAGGTGGTCGACGATGAGGAGCTACCATAGCTGTTGGATGAAGAGGATGAGCCATATCCGGATGAGCTGCTTCCGTGGCTGCTGCCACCACTGCCGTAACCAGTCGAGTAGGATCCACCACCAGAAACGTTAGATTGGGCAGCGGAGGCGGCAGCAGCTGCTTTGTTAGCGGCCTGTTGGGCGGATGCCAAATCAGCGAGACTGGCTTGTTGCTTCTGAGCGAGATGTGCGGCATTCTGTTGAGCCTGGAATGAAGTCGATTTTTTTCAAAATAAAAGTTCTTCATTTTGTGAATTTGAAATGGGATGAAATCAAATGTAACGCACTTGAGATGCCATTTGGCTCTGGGCAGCTTGGACGGCCTGGATTGCTTGAACTGCTGAGGTGGCACTAATTTCGGGAAACAAACAAAGAATGAGAATGACAATTTTTGATGCTAAACATTTTTTTCTGGCGGGGTTCGTTATTGAATGTGTTGCAAACTCACGTTGTGGCGTGGTTGGTAGCTGCCTGGGCGAGATTCTGGATAGACTGGGCGAGCTGAACGGCTTGCACTTGGGTGCTTTGAACAGCCTTCAGAAGAACCATATTAAACAGATAATACTAAAAATGCGTCATTGATTTCTTAATTCACCTGGAATGCCAATTGAACTTGACTGGCCAATGTAGCTTCGGCTAGTGCGGCAGACTGGGCTGCTTGTGCAGCTTGGGTAATCTTTCCAACGCAAAAAATACCAAACAAAGTTGAATCATTTCCTAAGGCAATTCATGAAATCTAAACCAACCATGGCTGTCTGGGCTTGTTTGGCGGCGACAATGGCCTGGGCTTGTTGAGCTGCTTGAGATGCTTGGGCAGCCAGTTGGGCAGTGGCTTGTTGGGCCGCTTGGGCTGCTGCTCCAGCTTGAGCATTTTGGGCTGCACTGGCTTGATTGGCGGCCTGTTCGGCCAGCGATGTAGCACTGGGTCCATGCGATCCAGAAGAAGATCCATAGCTGCTGCTTCCGGATGATGAGCCACCATAACTTGCCGGGGCCGGAGCAGGTGAATAAGAGGACGGAGCCGGATAAGAAGGAGAATGGCTTGAGGCGTAGCTATTTCCAGATGAGGATCCGTAGCTGGATGGAGCTGGAGCAGGGACTGGTGATGCATACGAAGGGGTGTGGCTCGATTCGTAGCTGCTGCTGGATGAGGAGCCGTAGCTGGAAGGAGCAGGCGATGGATATGAAGGTGCGTGACTGGATTCGTAGCTGCTAACAGACGAGGAACCGTAGCTGGAAGGAGCGGGAGCTGGGGCCGGATTGTAGTCAACCGCAGGTGAGTACGAAGGCGTGTTGTGGCTTGATTCGTATGAAGATCCGCTGGATCCTGCGCCAGAATAGGAAGAAGAGCTTCCGGAAGAGTAGGGATCGGTGGATTCCGGAATGTTGGGAACGGTGACTGAGGGTGAAGCGTTGTAACTGCCACCGCCGGATGATGCAGATGAATATCCGCGTTTATCCTTTTGAAATCAAGAGTAATGACAGCTCAGCTCATTGCTGCATACCAATGACATTGAAATGGAGATTGGAACTCACCCTTGGAATAATTTCGCTATCGGTCACATTCGCAATTTTGCTGTTCACGGCCACGTCAGCTGTAGGGACTTTCTCCGCAGCGCAGATGCAGAAAGCACCTGTTTTTAGTAAAGATAATTACACGTTTGCAAGAGAGTTTGAATCCAATGTCAAGACGATAAATAAGCATCAAATTATATACCCAAAAGCAATAGCAATGAGATATTCATATTTAGTTTTGCTTTCTTGTTTTGCTACAATGTCAGTTCAAATAAATATTTGAATGTGCTGCTGGTGCTGTAGTGGACGGAATGTTCAACTGATGTAGAGCGACTGATGATGTTCCAGCTTCCAACTCACGGTCTTAAATAGAAGGGCGGTGGCTGAGCGGTATAACGACAAAGTTCTTTACCGCCTCCGTTTAACTTGCTGCCTCTTTTCTTCTCAGTTTTTCAAAATGAAAATGTGCGTGCCATATTTGCCTTGGTTGTCATCTTGAATTGCACCGGCAAAAGGCCGTTAGCCCTGCCCATTGGACGCCATCTCTCACTATAGGAAAGAAGAAATCGCCAGTCTGCGCTATTATTAGCTAATAACGGTCATCTAGCAAGTTCTCATTTGCATGCGCTTTCGTCACTTAAAGGACACTTGAAAACAAGCAGTGAGAGTCCTTTGAGCATGTCCAACTGGCGAAAGAGAGAGAGGAGAAAACGCCTTCTTTTTGGCAGTGCACCTTTGTCCGCCTCTTAATTTCATTTGTTTTGTTTTTGCAAAGGTCTTTATATTGTTCTAATGAATCAATTAATTGGACTGTTTGTTTGATGGCAATTATTTTTGGGTTGCCATTCTTCGCCATTGCCTTTGTGTCCTAATGGTTCATTACGCATGGAATCACATCAAGTCGGTTGTGGACAAGGCGTCCAATGGAACGCCAAGTTCTTATATTCCAAACTTTCTCGCCGCATTGTTTTCTTATTTTCATAACGCGCGATGACAAGTTAGTTGCACAAAAAAAAAAGAGCAAACACAATATCGAAAAGGAATGTGCAACCTAAAATTATAGTCGTGCCATATTCCAGACTTGGCTGATGACGGAACGCCAATATTATTATGTATAAACAGATTTAAAGGGCCATATTTTTCTATGTCGACATGGCGCTTAAGAAAAATGAAACAACAACACCACAAGAATGAAATAAACGGACAGCGATTAGAGAGAGAAATTCGATGCACTAGGTGCTTTTTGTCATGCTCTGATTTTCTTCAGCGGACGTAGGGAAGAGTAACCGGAAGAAAAAGCAAATTGCTTTTATTTTTTTAAATTTGTTTTTCGCTCGTTTGCCGGTCTGTCGCTTTTATTTTACGGTCAGCTTATGTTCGACAATTCCTAGGAAATAAAAAATTTTTGTTGAATCGTTCGAGGGTGCCAGTCGAATTATTTTGGCCGCGGATTTTTTCCCTATACACTCGGCTTGATGTCAAGAAATTGCTGCGTAATTGATAGGACAAATAAAATGGAAACCACCGGCAACTAAGGTGTGCTTCTCTCGGACGAGAGGGAAAGTTTTCTTTTTTTTTCTTCCCCTCCGTTCAATATTTTTCAATAGGCAATCTCTCTCAATTAGAAATAGACGCGGAATTTAAAAAAAAAAAAAATGGACTTTTGATTTGAGGTCGGTAGGTCCTATTATCGACGTGTCAGCTGTCAAACGTGTGGCCCGATAAAGGCAAAATTAAGCCCCGTTGGCTCCATAAGGGACGTTTGTTGCAATCGAAATTTATACTTTAGTTGGGCAATGTTCACTTCCGTGATAAAAAAAGCTTTTTTATCCTCGTGTTTGTACACATTTGAGCTATTTAAACAGTTGGCTTAAACCTATTAGTACGTGGATTTTCATCAGCTTTATACTGGATGATGGAAATGTTTATTACTTTTCTTTTTTTCCTGTCCCGATAAAATGAAATGCTTTAACGCCTTTTCCGCCAGTTTCTAATGTAGTTGCCTTTTTAGCTGTGTCGCAGCGATAGATAAACAGAAAGCCGAAAACAGAGTTACGCAAGACTTGCTCATCTTCTCGAATGAATAGACACTCGCTGAACCGAAGATGCGTCACGCCAAAAACAGAACAACAGTTCAAGGGTGTACATGTACAACACTATGTGGGATTACAAGTCGTCTTTCGTTAAACCTTGTGCATCCGACACGAGCATCAATCAACGACGAGTGTCGAAGACAAACAAATAAATCGTCATTCAGCTTTTTAAAATAAAAATGACATTTCGTATACATATACTCGATGACCCGAAAGAAGAGTGAACAGTTTTATCAATACACACAACAACAACAACAACAAAAACCAACCATTCATTCAGAGTTGTCACTTTAGCCATCAGGCTTGACGGCTGCTAATAACAGATGGCTTTTGTGTATATTTTGGATTGGTTAGAGAGAGAGTTTGCCGGATGGAAGAATCGAAGGCTGGTCTTTGCCCAGGATCCGTGGGCGTGGACATTAAATTGCGTCTATAATACGTTCCTACGTCAGTTTCAAATCAACGATTTCTCAAGTCAAATCTGATGGAAGAGTCCTCGTTTTTCATTGGCGATGCCGTTTCGTTTGTATGCATGTGTTGTGTGCCTGTCAATGACTCCGCAAAGATTTGTGCTTGGCATTCTTGCGCTGTGCACACAATGGCGGCGAAAGTGGTTGCGCTTTAAGAACAGCATCAACACCGGGCCATATTGTTTTAACGCTCTGTAGATCCAATTCGCACTGCTATAGAGCAGCGCAATAAATAGCGACAGAGTAGTCCAGTCAAATCATCAGTCACTTCTGAGTATTTCGTCCCAACAGCAGCCCAGTAATAAACTTCGCATCTTTCGGATTGATACCTGTTCTATCATTCAAGCCAAAAATAAAAATACAAAATGAAATACTTGGTCGTTTTCGTTGCTGTTTTTGGTATATAAAGAGTCTCATTGACCAATCGACGAATGACAATAATCACAAATTCTCCTGTTCTTGTTCTTTTTACAGTTGCTGTTTACGCTGCAGAGGACAGCTACACCCGGGTAAGTTTCAAAAACGAGATGCTGACTGACCTGGATGAATAATCATAAAAAAGCTAACCTACCAAATTCATTAGGACAAACGTGGTTTCGCTAGCGGTGGATACGGTTCTTCATCTGGTGGGTCCAGCCATGGTGGCGGTTCAAGCGGGTACGGAAGCGGAGCAGGTGGGGCTGCAGCCATCGCCCAGCAGGCAGCCAATCAGGCTAAAGCGGCTCAGAATGCCCAAGCTGGAGCTGCTGCCCAGGCAGCTCAACAAGCCACTGCCCAGCTGGCCGCACAGGCCACTCAAGCGGCTCAACAAGCCCAGGCTGTTGTCGCTGCCAAACAAGCTCAGGCCGCACAGGTTTGCCTATCAAATGTCTGACCCAGTTGGCACATTTCTAATCGGGTCACCCTGTCTAGATCTCGCAAGCTGCTCAGGCCGCACAGGCTGCCGCCCAGGCCGAAGCTTCATTGGCTGCCCAGACCTCTCAGGCCGCTCAGGCTGTAGAAGCCACCCAAACCCAGGCTCTGCAACAGGCTCAAGCTCTTGCTGCGGTAATTCACTGGCATCGACACAGCAATCTATATTCATTCTAACTTGAATCATCATCTTCGTTAGGCTTCCGCTGCAGCTCGTGCTCACGCTTCCACCGCCACTTCAGCCCTTCAAGCTGTCCAAGCTGTTGTGAACGCCCAATCCCAGATGGCTTCTCAGGTGAAATTCGCACATTCGCACTGCCAACGGATAAGAACTAACCAAATCTTATGTAACAATAATGATGCCTCAGGCTCAGTCCAACGCCCAGCATTTGGCAGCCAAACAACAAGCTTCCCTATCTGATCTGGCAGCTGCCCAACAGGCCGCCAACAAGGCATACGCTGCCGCTCAAGCCGCTCAGGCCAACGTTGTCGGTGCTGGAAGCTACAGCGGTGGTGGTTACAGCAGCGGAGGCAGCAGCAGCAGCGGCAGCAGCAGCAGCAGCCATTACGGCGGAAGTTCGAGCGGAAGCTCCGGCGCCCGACCCGTCCCCATCTTGTGCGGAGGTGGAATTTGTTAAACTTTTCAAACGTTGTTTCTACCTACCCACTCAACTGCATGGATGTCGATTTTTGCAAAAAAAACGTTAGCGTTGATCGCATTGACGTTTGAAACATTAGAATAGATCTTTCTATATCCCACTATTTTATTTAGCCGAGTTTTCAATTCATCCCATAAAAAATAAAGCAAAATGAAAAGAATCGGGTTTAGTTTTCTGATTGTCTACGTGACTAAGCTCACGCACGCCAAATTTGGCTGACTTTGCATCCAACCTGATGAACGAGCCACCTATTTTTGGAATGCTGTGCGTGCGCCGATGGGGAAGTGTATCGGCCGGCGCGGCCTTCTGAATTATATTAGACAGTTACATCATTCAGAAGGACACATCGCAACCTTCAATTGGCCGTGTAATTTCACTACGTTTATTGCCCACCTTCGCGGTCTATATCCGTACACCGTTGCAGGTCCATCCACCAGCCGAACAGCCTTTTTAAAAGGACACGTCTGGCACAAGAGAACGTGCTAGAATGAGTGAAAGAAGATCGGGGTAATCAATTCACGCATTTCTTTTATGCTTGCTCTCTCGTAACACTTTGTAGAGATGTGTGTCAGATCGCTATCGCCTTGAAATGGCAATGAAATGTTGCATCCCCCCTTCCCCCCAAAAAAAAGGCTAGATCCGATATCGGTCGATGCTCATCAGATCTCTCGTATCCACATCCATACGGAATGAAAAAGAGAGTTCGGCTCAAGATTTGTGTAAGAGAGTTTTCGGGGAGAAGAAGTCGGCATCAAAAAAAATAAAATTTGCATGGAGCTATAAAAAATGTTCAAAACATCGCCAGTCGTAAAAATGTCACTGGAACATAACGTTCCATCCGCACACGCAGAGTCCAACCAACTTTCGCCTGGCCAGTTGTTTATTATTTTTCGTATTCTATATGCGTCGGCGTCGGTGCAGTTTATCCGACGGCCAACTGGTCAAGAAAGATTTAAAAAAAAAGGCGTCAAAATGGCGAGTTCATCTTCGTTTGCGACCCACATCTGAATGCCGCGTGAATTGCCGCCAACGAGCGCAATGACGTTTCAATCGAATCGTTTCATGTCCACCTATGAGTTAAGAAAAAGATCGGGAAAAACCCAAAAAGAAAACAAAATGAACCTCAACTTGCTTTTGTTGATTCATTTTAGGAGCGAAGGCGACGCCCTTGTTTCGTCTGTCCTTTTTGACGGAGCGTGAATTCAACGAGTCTTGTCGGCTGAACATGGCAATAAGGTGCACTCGCATCGCGCACACACACAGCGCAGCCGAACGTGGAGGGCACGTCTGTTCCATTCGGCCGTGACTCAGTTTGGATATTTTTGGCAATAGCTCGGCTGACATATTCGGACGTGTCTGAGATCCATTAACCAGATATATACAGTATATTTGTGTGTGTTTCTTTTTTAAGATGACGTCATTGAAAATTTATCGCATCTCAGCTATAAAAGCAGAAGAAAAAGATGCAGACAGCCAGCACGAATAAATCGAGATTTTTGATCAACAACAAAATAAAAATTCCACCTAAAAGTATAAACCATAGCAACACCATCCGCAAAAAAGATGAAGATAAAAAAAAGAAAAAGGAAGGTAAAGAGAGAGAATTATTAAGGATATATCCGTAAATATGCTAAATGGAAGAGTCACGACGTCAAGCCACTCCGCTCTGTCGGCCATTTCGGTCACTTTCTCTTCAGATGAACCTTTTATTTATTTTATTTTTAAAAGTTGAATTTCCTTTTAAACGTGATATACTATGGGTGCGCGTGAAATATTGCGAGACCATCCGTTAGACGAGTCTCTTCTTCCGCAGGCCGAATTCCTTTGTTTCCTCAAACTGGTGGACATCAAAGCCGAAAGTTTTCGCTGTCGAACACACCATTTTCTTACGGGTGTCGGCTTTCGGCGGATTATACACGGCCGCATTATTTATTCAGGTCGCGTCCACGCTCGTTTGACAATCGACGTATTTGCAACAGGTGAAAGTGTCATCTGCAGTCGGTATCCAAAGAAAAGACACAAAGCAAAAGCTTTGGGGAATACGTGCAAACTAACGGCTTATCTCTGTCCGATTGATGTGTGTCTGTGATACAACACAACATCTACACGGCAAAATGCTTCATTTCACAAAGGATCATCTTGTCTATTGAAGTGCCGAGGGAAAAGAGAAGAAACGAATCATTCGTGATTCGATTGCACGAGAATCGGCGCCGTTGCAAGACAATCAGATGAAGACGTTACACAATAGGCGTGTCGTGCGTGTTAACGGCCTTATGTCGCCAGTCATTGCAAAAACACCGTATAAAAAGACGATTTACCGATGCAATATGCGACAATAGCATTTCTGCAAGCGGACAAGTGAGCGAAAAAGAAAAAAATGTTCCAGTTCTCGACCGTCATTCTTTTGCTGGCCGGATGGCTCACACAAACGGTACCGTTCCATATTGTTGAATCAATTCGTTTAAAAAAAAATGAATGCCATTAAATCGGGAAGGAGAAGAAGCTTTCACCGATTGTGTTTTGTTTTGGGGGGAGCATTTTTCTTTAGGGAATTTGTTTTTTGTTTGTGTTCTGAAAGATTGGAAAGAATTTGAAAAAGGCGACAATTCTCCGAATGTTTGCCTCGACTAGAAAACAGAAACGAAAATAACAACGAGAAGAGAAAATGGCCGTTAAAAGATATTTGCTTACTCATCGAAATTGCAAATGTGACTTGAATGGGATCTTTACGGGTTGTGTGCGTTCATTTTCGTACCCAACGGAGAAAACGTTGTCTCCAACTGGGCGCTTCAGCGTTCGCCAGACAAAACGACGAATCTCTTCGCCTTTTAATGCGATCCCCAGTATAAACCGATCGCTTCAAATATAGAAAGTTCCAGCCGTCGTACATTTAATCAACATTTATTCAGTTCTTATTGTCATCTTTTCAATTTTTTATTCAAAAGATCCTCTCTTATTTCCATTTACGCGACAGAATGCTTATGGATTCGACGTTAGCCGGGCTGAGGTATTACCGAGCCAACCGAACGGGTTCGGCAACTTGATGCCAGTCTCTTCGGGCACGGCTGGATCGATGAGCGCCACCTTCGCCGGAATCAGTCAAGAACAGATTGACAGTCAACTTTCGGGACTTGCTACGGGCGACGTCATTACCATCAACAACATCCGCTACATGGCCCTCAGGACAGAGCACGATGTTGGCCAAACGGGCCGTCGTGATGTGATGATTCTTGTCCAAGTTGAAGGCTACGACAGCCGTCCAGGTATCGACAGTTTCCAGGGCGACGGCTACGCTTCGGATGTTTCACGTCTCCAAGACGTTCCAGCGTCCGTGGGAACAGCCATGGCCGGCCAATCCTACGACGCACCCAACAACAGACAAAATGTAAATCGCAAACAAAACAAAAAGAAACAAGAAAATGTTTCATGCGGTTTAAGTGACGTATGTTGACATTTTGATTCCGTCAAGCAGATTAACACGGACGGAGCGGCCGTGTCTGTTGAGGCATCCGCCGGCTCTTACTCCGCACCTTATTCGACGGCCACCGACCGGCAACAGGACGCGGTAAACTCTAGAAATCATCAGCGAATCGAATCGGCTGGGATTCATTTGTTTGTGCGCTTTGAAATCGATGTAGGTCGCGACGGCGTTTAATGGCGGCGCGGCCGTGAATGATCCATCGCCCCCCTCTTCTTCTTATTCGTCTTCAGCGTTGATGGCCGCACACAACGGCCAAAGCGTGAGTATATAGAGAGCGCAATCAAGAGAAAAGCCAATCTCTCCCGCGCCTTAATATCTTTTTCTTCTAAATATGTTTTGTCTGTTACGTCTGAATGTGGGTTTGCCATTCCTTCTTCTATGTTAATGACCTGCATCACATGCCGCTGTGTTGCCAAAAAAAACAAAAATTTAAAATCTGGACAGGATCATTCATCGTCTTATTCTTATCCGACGACGGGCAGCGCTAAAATCCTGCCAACTGAAAGCGTAAGTTTCACGCAAATTATTTGTGAGCAATGGCAATCCCATCGTTTTTTTGTTTAGTTTTTTTTTTTTAATATTTCCTGCACGTCTAAACATTGAAATTTAGAGAGAAGACGGACGGGACTACGCCGATACGATACCCGGTGTAGCCGGCCGTGATTATCCGATCCTGTCCAAAGTTGGGGCTTCTTCGTTCAGCTGCAACGGACGCCGTGAAGGCGGTTATTACGCAGATGTTGAATCCTCCTGTCAGGTAAATAAATAAAAAACAGGTCTACAGTACTAATTAGACGCAATCTTAATATAGTCTAGAAAAATGGGTTGTTGTTTTTCTTTTATTGCTATTCCCCCATTTTACTTCGTTATTAACGGCCGCCAGGGGCCTCTTTTCGTTGCAGTGCAGCACAGAGAGACACACCCCCCTCTCCCGCGTTACTCCTATAGTTTATCAAATATATACGACATAGCCAAGAACGAACACATCAAATGTGGAGACGAGAGAAAGAGATAGCGAGTCGGCCACGATGATTGACTGCTCTAAAGTGAAAGTTTTTGTTAGAGGCTGGGTTAGAGTTTCGCTTCCTTTCTTGGCTTCCAATCGTGAAACATGATGATGAATTGGTCGCAATATTCATTTTTCTGTTTCTCTTTTTCACATCTTTCAATTCTTTCTTCTTCTTCTTCTATTTTTTTCGTTGTTTATATATCGCCGTTGGATGCGTCATGTCCAAATTGTAATTCCATTAAAACGTCCGTGTTTTCATTGCGCAGGTTTACCACGTTTGCGCGCTGGACAAGAGGTTCTCTTTCCTCTGCCCGAACGGCACCCTCTTCGATCAGCGGGCCTTTGTTTGCAAATGGTGGTTCAATGTCGATTGCGCTTCGTCGGCCAACTATTACAATCTGAACGACGCGATTGGCATCGCTGAACGGCAAGTCGTTCAAAATGGCGTCAGCTTTGCGTCTTACGATCAAGCGGCAAAGTCCGGCGTGTCGCAATCAGCGACCAAACCAATTGACGGCCCTCCATCACCAGTCGTCGTCCAGCCTGTTTTGATCGGGCCGACAATCAAACGTCCATCAGACGGACTGGCAGCCATCAAAGCTGTCATGGCCACGTCCACTTATACTGGATAGAAAACGAACACACGGGCAATTCAGTTTCGTTTTGTTTCTGTAAATGGTGACGGGTATCACGTAACCTTCGCCAAACTTAGAGACACATTTTGCACACGTGCGCATTTTAATATATAGACTTTTTTTGTGTGTGCGTGTCTATGTAATAAAAACAAAGGCAAGCTGATCTGAATGAGCCAATTGCGATGGAAGCTGTGCTGGCTTAAATATATACGTAGTGAAAGTTGTTCCTGCTTTATAACTACACTTTGCGTCGTCGTCATTTTTCCTTTTTGCCTTTTGGAATTGCCTTTATGGCCATTTCTCCTGTCAAGGCCGTCCTTGGCCCAGCACAACGGACAGAGCTCCGGTTCATTTCTTAGCTATTAACAAGATGCGAAATGAACCCGACAAACAACCGCCGTGCAACGATATATGAAATAAGTTATAAGGCACTATATAGGTAGAGGCGTGTTCCAAAATTTCTCTAACCGGCCATTCTTCCAAATGAGCCATGAGAATCAATAGAAACATTTCGTTGAACAACAACAGGCCCATCTTTTCAGTTTTTTTTTATTTTTTAAGTTTCGTTCTTGTGTTTCTTGTTTTATATGAATTTCTTTGTTTTGTTTTTTTTGTTCCAAAAAAAAACATAGTCCGATATGGATGGGATTGCGTCATCCGTCGACGTCATCGCCATTGCCCACGCGGACCTTTTTTGGTTTTGATTCTCTTCATTTTCGTTGGTTTTTCGCGTCCTTTCGCACTTGACACTATGTCAATAGGCGACACAAACAATTGGCGAACGTCGAAGGCTTCCACCGTTTCAATCCGCTTTTTTGGTTAAAACTCTTTTAAAAAACAAAACAAAAATGAAAGATCCCAAAAAAGGAAGAAAGCCGCTGGCCAGAAGTCTTTACATTATTCAAAACATCTTCAACTGTCAAAGAAAGGCGAGTCGATAAAACGCGATCGTCATCATCTGGTTATTAGATTATTCGCTACGTCCTGATGGTTTTCGGCTATTTCGGTCGATGGGCTGAATAAGAAAACAGCGCGACATTTCCATTTGGTGGGGAGAAAGTCCGCCTTTGAACAACAAAGAAAAAGGAAACATTTCGCAGGAGGTCACGCCCGTTAGATTCAAGAGGTCGCAAACGACACAAGGCGACACGTTCAACAACAGAAAAAATGCGGAATGAAAACACGTTCTTGGGTTGTTGGAGGTTTCGTTATAAACGGCCGTTTATAAAAACATTTCCGAAAACGCAAGAAAAAAAAAAAAATGAATAATTGGGTATGGGTTGACATTCCTTTTTATTTATTTATTTTTTGCTCGTGCAGATTTGTCGTCGATTTATCTTCGGGCAGTTTGACGATGGGACCGAACAGAGTATGTAGGACGAACACCCATCAAAATGTCTTGTTCGTAAGAAATGTCGGTATCCGGCATTAGGCAATACTAAAGAATGAATAAAGCTATTGAGGACAGAGGCATTTTCGCCGTCTGCCCATCTTTTTATTTACAGTTTGACCGACTTTTTGGGATTCGTTTGTTGTTTATTTTTTATCTTCGGAAAGGAAGACAAATGAAACGGCCGTTCGTTTTGTTTGCGAATAGAAGAGTTTGCGTGCGCAGCAACGAAACGCTATACGGCAGGTATACGCCTCGCAGTCTATATACCATTCATTTCGACTTGGAAGATGCTTATCTCTTTTATATAGTTCCTCCAGGAATTCGCATACTATCCGAAATAAAACCCGAAGTTATCCTTGCGCTAAAGCAAACGCCTCGAAGAATCGATAAGAATAGATGTTAGCGTTGCTGATGCGTTCGATAAATCACAGGTGTAACAGAGGGACACGAACGAACGTCTGCCTGCATCAGAGTCCATCTATTTCTAAATACTCTGGTTGGCGTGCTGTGTGTTTCGGTCAGGTAACACAATCACTTTCCAATTGCAGAGACGATAGCATTGAGGTATCGCTGTTTGCATGCGACCTACAATCTTTTGCAGCCTCGTCGACGACGTTTCACTCTGTCACGTGAAGATGGACGTCGACTCTCTCATTTCATAGTTTACGATCAAAGGGAGATCGGACTTTATCGCATTGAAGTCTGTTGGCCGACGCCTTCTTCCTTTTTTCTTGTATTTCGCAAGCGCCTCTCAACACCCACAGGAAGAGAAACGATACGACATTAAATATAATTTGACATCAAACCGAATATCTGGCGTGTTTCAAGACGCATGCCCATTACGCATTCACCGATCTTATATGTACTCGACCGTCTGGGTTCCTTATTTTTGTGTGTGTGTGTTTCGGTATCACGCTGCGCGATTATTGAGGAGGAAGAATTGAACGGGCCCAACACACCTTCATCGTCTGCTTCTTTTCTCTCGGTCCGCAGGGCAGGAGATGCTGCGTCTTCTTACGTGTTTTTTTCTTCTGTCGGTAGGGTCGGTAAGATATGCTGGGAAGGTGGTACCGGGACTAACTTTCCCCTTCGTTCATTGGCGGGGAATCATTTCACGCATATCCGTTTTTTTTCTGTGTGCCGCTGTGTTGTGATCATCTTCTCACACGAACCGACCGACTATATAAAGACGAACTCTGCGCTTCGTTGAGCACACATTCAACTGGCTCTTCAGTGATAACAACGAGTAGAAACAAACGGTGTTTTTCTTTGAACTTACACAGCATTTCAAAAGAAAATCTACAATAAAATGAAGTGGATCATCGCCGTCGTCCTATTGGCAACCCTGGCCGGCGCTCAACGTCCAGTAAGTTTGTTTTATTTTTTTTTCGAAATCCTTTTCCCCCATCATATCAAAGTGTGTTTAAACGAAACCGATGTAATGTAGGAACGTGACATCGGCCTTCATCTGAGCGGTGGCCATCATCACGTTGAACATCACGGACACGGAGCCAAAGGAGCCAAAGTTGAAGCGTCAGCTTCGGCTGTCGTTGAAACGAAAACAGGGTACGGACGGGACATCCCTCAGCCTCCGTTGTCCATCGACCTGACACCGGTGGTGAAGGAAGAACCGGCCAAAGATGTGCCCAGTTTGAATCAAGAATATCTGCCGCCAGTGGCCGAACCTGTCCAAGCAGCTGCTAAGGGCTACCCGAGAGAGAACCCACCCAACCCGTTGAAGTTGGATCCTCAGGCAGCCACCAAAGTGGAGGTGCGTGTCGACAGTTCCACGGCCGCGCCCATGATGATGGGCGGAGAGATCCCAGGCAATGCTGGAACTGATTACCCTATTTTCGATACCATCCCGGAGACCAAGTTCAACTGCAACGACCAAGCCACCGGTGGTTATTATGCTGATGTCGACGAAGGACGTTGTCAGGTTAGTCTTTCCATATTATTCTATAGCCACTCGAAGGCGATGCCAAATCAAAGGTCGGGACGGGTTGCAATCGATTGTGTGTTGCCATGTGACACTTGAAACGGACATGCAACGCACTATGGTTTGTCGCGCAGGTATTCCACGTGTGTCACGATGGCCGCAAGTTCTCTTTCCTCTGCCCCAACGGCACCATCTTCGATCAGAGGGTCTTTGTTTGCAACTGGTACTTCAACGTGGATTGCGCCGCGTCCAAGGATTTCTACAACCTCAACGCTCAGATTGGCGTCGTACCCGAGAAGGCACCCGAACCGTTGGCCGTCGCCCCGTCGCTAGTTGATACGCAGCAAGTGGACAGTCCGAATCAAGAGTACCTGCCACCGCCCACCAAACAAGTGGCCAAGGTTGAAGCGCCGGCCTCATCTTACGTGCCACCCAACGTAGCGCCCAATGCCGTCGAAGCTCTTTCCAACGGTATCATCAAGGCCGACCCGCCAACTCAGAGCTATTTGCCCCCCAATTAAAGAACTCCATTCGAATGCTGATATATCGAGCGAATTTAGTTTGCCTAATTTCCCACTTGACTCTAATCTATAACCCTTTTCTTGACCGAGGCATCGGGTTCTCTTTTCTACGGAGCCCGTGTATATTTTGATATCGTCCATGCCATGGCATTCCAGAAAACCCGCAACAAATGCGTCCCTTTTCGAGCTTCACTGTGAATGATTTGCAAACACATTTAACCGTTGAGATTTTGAATTTTTTTTTGAATTTAATTTTGGAGTGGGAGACGGTGTGGCTTGTCGAAACCAACCACGGATGAAACCAAGTTGTGTACACACGTTATATACTAAATATCTATTCGTTTCGTGATGGCCAAAATACATGCGTTTAAAAATAGAATAGAAACAAAAACAATGTTCGTCTTTGATTATCAATTTTCAAATGTAGCGCGCAGGAAAGAAGAAAGCTCATTATCAACATCGACGTGCCTTAAAATAGCAATGGCAAACTATAGGCCAGACTTTCTCTTTTGAGTTCTAACGAGCGAATGGATCATCGGGCGGAGTTTTTCGTCCAACGGGTACGCACGATGCGGACATTTGAAACAGACGCGGAGGAGAAACTCACCTGAGGCTTAATGAGGATGCCCCACCTGGAACCGTAAGGATTGTATATATAAGCATCGAAAGAACCGCCTTTTTTTGTGCGAGAAACTCATCATCGAATGCACGCAGAAGCATCGAACAGTTGCTCATGAATTCGAGAACAAGACTGGAGAAAGCTGATGGACTCTGTTTTCTCTCGATTCTCTTTTTCGTGATGCTGCGTTCTTTATTCTTTTCACTCGGTCGCAGCAGCCAAAGGTTGAAATAAGCCGACACCGAATCCATCGCATCCATCAACGAACGGACAGCCTACACACACAGCCAACGTGTAATGGATTCTCGAGAGTTGATTCGACTCTTCATGTGTGACCACCTGCGTGTCGGAGACATGCAGAGATCATCATTATTCCGAAAGACAATTGTCTCCCACCCTATTTCGTTGTGGTTCTTGTCCATGTCAATGGGCTGTAGCTATAAAAATTGCATCCAATTAGAAATGATGATCGAGCCACGTGAAAATGGGATCACGTTTCGCTCATTTTTAAGTAACAGTCTGCAAGGTTTTAGAACTTTACGGTTGACTACTTCATGATTCACAGTCAGATTTGCCATTGGCTGCGGTCAACTGTCTTTCGCGTCATTAATATGCAGTTGGCACAACACACACACAAGCCCATGTATACACAAAACGATGGCCAACAGATAAGCGAATCCTCCTGGTTTGTCTATTGAAATTTGGGAACGCATCACGCATCCACTTATGTCTTATATGCTTCTCCTCATTGCGTATGAAGTTGCACCATCAGGTTCAAATGACCTGACACGTTCAGAGGGGACGGGTTGGCGATCACGTGCTTGCTCATTTCAATTCAATAGTTCAGCTCACTTCAATTTTAAGAAAATGAAGAAAAACTGGTTATTTAAATGCACTTCTCCTGGAACGACAAGTTAAAAAAAAAGGTAGTTTTTTTTTTTTTCAAAACTTGTTTTGCTTTGGTTAAAAATTTCGTGTTTCTTCTTAGAATTTGAATTGGATTCGGACAATGCAAACCTGATTTTTGGTCACTGCTGGCAAATATACATTTTTTTAAATAATTTAATTTCCTCTTTTAGATCTTTTACGCAGAAACCAAGTTGTTAAATTAAACTTTAACGTAACAGCATATTTCTTCTTTACCTGGCTGTTATTTTTCTTAAAGTAACGCATATAATATTAGCCAAATTTCACTTTGCCAGTGATCCGTTGACATATACTGGCTTCCCCGATATGGAGCCCATTCAGTTCCAGATGTCCATCACGGAACACCAAACGGCGTTCAAATAACTGCTGATTTTTTACGAGGCATTAGATTGCATTATATTTTGAAAATTTAGAAAAAAAAGAAACTATTAAACGAGGCAAACGTTGAAGAGGTAGTTGCACGGTTGACGTCAAAAAATGCCAATGCAAAACACAATGGGCACTAAAAAGGCATAAAAAGAACCCCCCCAAAAAAACACATTTTTAGTAGACGTAGGTGCTGTAAAACGGAGTGGGTTGCTTAACAGCCGGAAGGCGAACAACATAACGAGATTTCATGGGTGAGGTCCGTACGGCCGCGTAGCGCATTCCATACGCTTCGCCCTTCTTACTGCTCCGGATGGGAGCGGCTGGAACGAGAGGACGCTGAGGCAGGTAAGGCTGTCGACGGTAGTGTTGTCCTTGACGACGATGTTGATTGTAAACGTAAGCCGGTGGAGCTTTGCCTACAGTCCCGTAGTTGGGTACGAACGCGTGGACCCGCAAACCGTAAGGCATCGCGGCCACGGAATCGACAGTACGTACCGTCGATTGACGGACGGGCGCTGGGTACGCGTGAGGAGACACATTGGGAGTCGGTTGATGGACGTAAAATGGAGCGGTTTGCAGTTGGCTGTAGATGACTGGAACAGGATCGACAGTACTGGCGTAGGATTCCGGTGCAACGAGATGCACGGGAGTTTCAGCGTTCTGATAGTAGGACTCCGCATTTTCTTTAGCTGGATCGGCCTCTGCGTACTCATTTTCTGTCGGGATAGGGACATACAAACTGAAAGCATCCTGGACATCAGCTTGAACCTGTTCGGGGGGTTGGTTTTCAAGGCCGGCCAGCTTGAAGGATTCAAATGCATCGCCTTCGGGTCCCACTGCCGGGACCGAATCATAAACGATCGTTCCGGAAGCGACAGGAACGTCCGAGGCTGAAACGGGCTCGGCGGAATGACGAGTGAAATCGGTTGATGGAACAGATTCTACCACAATGGCTGAATCGTTGACATCGACACTTACACTTTCAAGATGGTGGTCGACAGATGGTTTGAGTTCTGCGCTCTCTTCCTTTGATGAAACTTGTTCTGCTTCTACCGATGGGCCTTCGGATATCGTCTGCTGCGAGTCTTCAGCGATGGCCGGAAGGTCTGAAACGACTCCATCAGCTGCAGCGAAAGCTTCTGCGTTATGATGAGGTGTCACGATCGTTTTTTCAGCAGCCGCGTCTTCGGTTTCACCGTCGATCTGTCGGGCAGGAGCGACGGTGGTGGTTAGTGCAGTCGCATCAGTCACGGTGGAAACCGTTGATGGCGCAACGGTCAATTTATTCTTGTTGAACGTGTTCAATAAAACCGCGACGGGATTCGATAAATTGTGCCCCGAAGACGAAATCAACTGAGTCAAGGGAGCCGTCAAATTTTGGACGTTGGCCAGAGCGGAGTGGGCTAATGTTCCAAAGCATCTCTCTTTCTCTGTTTGCCTTTCATCGGATTGGACGACTGCGTTTGAATCGTCTAACGTTTTTGATGGCTGTACTGTTTCATCACCTTTCGTTTGCAACGTGAAATCATCAGCTGATTCATCCAAATCAATTTTGACGTCTTCCGGCTGAGGGATGCTTTCGGATTGGAGCGTTTCTGCCATTTCAGCTGGAACTGCTGAAACTTCCGGGGTGGGTTCACGAAGTTCAGTTTCTGTCCCATCGGAAGAAACAGCCACTTCAACGTCGTCTACAATCGTGGCCGGGTCTTGGACAGCTGGAGACGTGACGGACGAGTCCGGTTCTGTTTTCAACGTGCGTTCGGAAAATGGAGATTGTTGCCTTACTAAAGGATCGAGCGTCTTAATGGGGTCGAAACTCTGTAAAAGGCTGGCAATGGAATCTGGAACAACGTTGGAAATCTCGACCTCGCCAGCCAACACGGATGGAACGGCTATCGACGCAGCAGTAACCGACTGTGGTTGTGCACTTTGAACGTCGTCATCACCTGGCGTCTTGCTAGCAGCCGCGGACAGTTGAATCGCAGTTATAACAGCCTCTGGCAATTGACTTTCAACTTTGATTTCTTCACTTTCGGACGGCGGTTTTGACAGCATTTTCAGTGGAGGTCAACGCTGGAACGCTGCCAGGTGTCGTTATCTCGGAGCCTAATGGCTTGGCACCGACAGTTTGCCACAATCGATCGATTTCACTTGGTTCCGTTGGCGATGAAGTCGTTGCAACAGGTACGACGACCAATTTCTGCGACGGTGCTGCCACTATCGGTAAAGCCGAATACTGGCCCGGTCCATCTTGTCCACCTGTCTTCGGCGGACGGTATAAAAGCCGCCACGGAGTTGAAGGCGGGACTGGAAAGCACTGCCGACGACGAACGGATGGGCGTTGCAATCACTTCAGTTGACAGGATTGCGGAATGCGTCGATTGGGCTTGGTCGGCCTTGTTGATCGATCCAGCGCGCTTGCAATCTCCTTCGTAGGTCACTGTCGGATGGAAGCCCATTGCATCAGCTGTGTAATGAACGACTCGCACGCAACCTGTTGTATAGTTTTATTCGCGTTTTTGTTTGTTTTCATTCGTGTTTGTTGCCCGAAACACGATAGATGACGTATACGTTGAATACAATGTGTGAGGGATAGCAGCAATGCAAAGAGAGAAACAGGAAAGAGAAAAAAGAGAAATCATTGGAAACTTATATAAATCCATTTGGCGCATTCTTGTTTCATTTTAGAAACTGCATAATTTCTGTACGATGTCGATATAAACGTGCTATGTGTACAACATTAAATAGATCGCCCATTTTGATTGATGATTCCGAAATACCTAGAAGGTAAAATCACAGCAAATTTTGTGAGGATGTGCCAAAAAAGAAAGACGCGCGTCGAGTTTCGTTTCCGTAAACATGACTCTCAAAATGGATGGCAGTGAATATTCCGTCTGAAAGGGCGATTCTAATCGGCATCTATATAGCAGCTGTGCCCCTGCCTAGACTAGCTCGCACACCCACCAAGGATAACGAAGAAGAATAGAAAGGTGGGCGGAGGTAATATGGTCAAACCAGTTTTTGCGGAAGACACCCTTGCGATTGGCACTTTACGAAACGTACGTGTAATGTCTACGTGCTGTCACGCAAGAATGATGAGAAAATAAATCCCTTAACGGAAAAACATATCACTAACCGTCAGGTTGCAGTACTTTGTACATTCCGGTGACGACACCATCGCCATCGCGCCATTCCGTTTGGCTTTTGAAGTCGCCAGAGATCGGATTGGCTACGTTGTATCGGAATCGATAAGGAAGTTGTTCCGCATCATCCTAACGATCATTTTTTTTTAAATTATTAGACAAAGAGGATAGAAACAAAACAAAAATACAATTAAATCATTCATGGATGAAAACAATGGACTCACCGTGACGACATCACTTGGGTCTGCTATTCGCTCTTCGACTGCACGACCGAACACCACCACACCGAATAAAAGCGACTGCTGGACAAAAAGAAACAAATTCGTAACAACAACAGGTTTTTAAATCAGTTGGAAATTGACGAATTTTTCTGAAATGCATTTAGAAAATTTTACCTGGATTAAGTAGACGAGCTTCATCGGTCGGAATCGGCGATGAACTGCGACTGGAATACGAAGTGCAAGTTGGACATCCGCCACCCTTATTTATAAGGGTTCCATCCGGACAAGCAAAGTAAAAGGTAGACGGAATTTTTCTTTTTTTGTGTGTGTTTGTGTGTGTGTGTGTGTGCGTTGAAAACGAGGTCACAGTTATTTTAACCTTACGGCAGGAGGGGGGTTGACAGGTGACACGCTTTCCCCCAACCCTGCGCACTAGAGGATACCGGCCGATGCGGCCAAAAACAAGTCGCATTGGAGAAAATATAAGGAGGCATATTTTGTTTTGTTTCTTCAGTAATGAAAAAAAAGAGGTCAAGGCGTATGGTGAAAGTACAGCTCATTACAACGAGGGGTGCACGAGGCGAGGGAAAGAGAGAGTAGCGGAATATGCAGTTCCGCCGTATACCACCAAATCTGTTTTTGTTTTGTGTTTTGTTTTTTTCCTTCTCTTTCATTTGAGTGGAAGTTAGGGAAATCGAAGGCGTGATTTAAACCAATCGTCCAGCTACTCAATCATCTTCGGTAAAAATTGGCTAAGTTCTCATGTTTTAACCTTTATCAGTATAACAACAACAACAAAATTACATACTGTACATCAGTGGAAAGTTATCAATTTAAAGACAGAGAAAAACAATAAAAAACAACAAAAAAAATGTGTCTTACGTTTCTTTTCTGGTTGTTAGGAATAATTGATAAGATCATCAATATTTATAAGTTCTCTCGAGCTCATTTTTTTTTCGTTTTAAATTTTGTTTTAAATCATTTTTGAATTTCCCTCGTCAACTGGACGACCGGAAAGGAAGAGGCATCTTGACTGCCTCCTCGTAAGAAGGCGGAAGTGAGAAATCGATATCAATGAAGTCGTCATTCACGTTGCCATTCATCCTGCAGCTTCGTTCGAACACGACGTCTGGGATGGAGATGGCCGAGACCGTCGATTCGACAACGGATACTTGAACGACGCTATCCGAACTGCTATCGGGCGATTCTTCGCGCCTACAAAACATTTCCGATTGGCAACAGGCTTTAATGACGACCATCAGTCCGACGAGCGTCATGAAACACAACAACACCAGCAACATGCCTGAGTCCGTCCACATACAATGTGTTATTTTTGAAAGAATTCCAAACAAACTATAAAAAGCTTTCAAATTTACAACTTACTGTTCTCTGTGAGTAACATGATCATCAGTCGGGGCGGAAGTTGCGCACATCGACTGCCAGAGCGACTGTAAACAAGAAGATGCAAATTCAAACTGTCAACACAGTCGATATCGGATGAATTAACAAGCTCCGCAATAACACGTGATACTTTCAAACAAAAAAAAAAAAAGGAGGGGACTGTATATACGTGCAACGTCTACTGAGTCCCGCGCACAATAAAGATATGCCGGCCCAATCGTTGGCTTGGCACTTGGCGAAGTGTAGTGACCGCCAACCAGTCTGTAACTCTTGGTGAACCAGTTCAGAAGGCACTACGGGTCTTTTTGGAATCATTTTTTTTTTTTTTTTTTTTTTGTCTTCTTCTAGTAAG
Source organism: Daphnia magna (assembly GCF_020631705.1). NCBI lineage: Eukaryota > Metazoa > Arthropoda > Branchiopoda > Diplostraca > Daphniidae > Daphnia > Daphnia magna. The sequence goes on from NC_059187.1 coordinate 9,745,983, forward strand.
GCGGAAGTTTTGTTTTCTTCTCATTGGTCAAACAGCAGCCCATTTTTTATAGGTGCATGTCTATATAGAGCAAATGCATGAGGATGATATGAAAGAAAAGCAAACAACTATAGCAGCGCTCCCGAATAAAAATCAATCCCGAAGGCGACGTGTATCGGTAGAAATTCGTTGCATTCAAGGTTCTACATAGTAAGGCAATTGAAACTGGATTTTTGCCTTCGATGCTTCTGTATGGTATATACACTCGAAAAGAAAAAGAAAAAAGAAAAAAGCGTTGGGAATTAGTTTCTGGTTTTTCGGCGTGCGGACATGCGTTGAACGCGTGTTTCACGTTTCTGCGGGCGACTAGACGTCGGTTGCCAAAGGTGGAACTGCCCAATCGCCCTTGATAAATAGCGCCAAACAAAAGGGCAGCCGTGTGTGCGCTTTTCATTTTCAAACTATACAAAATATAGCCTATAAGACATTCCAAAACCTCTATAGAATCAGCGCAGTCATACTCTATGATCAATGATTGCAACTCTATTTCCATCTCGTTTTGCTGATAATGGTCGATACGCTAGTAAAAACTGATCGTTATTTTTTTTTTGTTGGTCGCCATTCCTGCGGCCATTTTTTCTGCAGATTTTATAGCCGTGTTGTCACGTTGGACGAAATAAAGCGCCCCCGAAGGAACGAACACATTTTGACAGCACTTTGCGAAGTTGACAAACTCCCCCACCCCCCCAAAAAAATAAAATTAAACATAGTAAAGAAATGGGTTAAGGATAAGGTAATTAGGCCCGGGGTTGCTGCCCATTCCTCTACGGTTATATGAAAAGGTAAAAAAAAAATTAGGGAACGGTTCAAACGCAAATTTGCGTTTGGCAAAAGCTGATAGAGTGAAAGTGGTGCGATCCTCGGTGCCTTAGGCAAACAATTTTGTATTTTTAGTTATCTTTTTCTTTGTGTGTGTGTGTGTCTGGAGAAGGAGAGGACTTGTTTCTTGACCATTTAGAATTTAAGAGAAACAAAAGGTATTTAAAAGTCTGGATAGTCCTAATAGTTTATTTTCTTTCATTTCCAGTTTTTCAATTCGTGAATTGCAAGAGATTGCATTTCCTGTTTTTTAAGATATATAAAAAAAAAAAAATTTTGTTATCGTCTGAAAAAAAAAATAGTCCGGAACTCTTGCCGTAAACCTTGATGGCCTAAACCAGTAAGGCTCGTAAGGCGTTTGAAAATAGCTTTCATTTAGCCCACAAAAAAAAAAAAAATGCACTTTGGCCACATATTCTTAAGCTTTTGGCAATCAAATCCGGTTTTTTTCGAGTGTGTAGCCAAAAAACACAAAGTGAAGGTTGAAACAAGTTTGAGTTTTGCTCCGCCAGCATTAACTTAGTCCTTTACGAGCATTTTTGTTTTCAACTCTCTCCTTGATGTTGATGGCATGTAATTTTTTAACGCAAATTCATTGAACTACTAAATCCTTGAATTCAAAATGCTTTGCCATTTGTTGGCAGTTGTTGATCGTTTTGATTATTATAATTTTTTTCTTTTTTTTTATAGAACCGAAGGGAAATTTTTCGTGTGATGGTTTCACCGTCAGGAATAAGAACGACATTGTCACGAATCATCAGACAAATTTTCATCGTCGTTCCAACAGAGTAATTACACAACAAAAACAAAAGGGTAAAATTGAAAGAAAAAAAAAGACCTCTGAATGGACATAAAAATTATTATTATAAAGATAATTTTCACTTTCGAAGCGCTGTAGCTTCACTTCCGTACTCAACAATACCTCGTGTATCATGATCGAGCAATTTCTAGAAGACAACTATAATTGCTGCTACGCGCCGTCGTGTGACCAGCAAAAGAGATAACAATGTTCCATTAGACACTGAAAATCATGTCACAATTATAGTAAACTGCATGACACATGACGGTGAAGTAATATAAAACGATATTGCAGAAGAAACCTTACCGGACTGACGAAAAAAAGTAATGAAACGAACAACAACCTGTCAGGAGGAAATGACGTGTTGGTATAACGTGCACAGATAACCGGACTGATAAATGTCAGATTACGCATATCCCAGCTGTTATGGTTATAAAATGTAATTCGTTGTTGTCTTCAGTGTTACAGTGTTTTCCTTTGCAGCTTCCCAAGTTTGTGACAACATCAACATTATGCGTATCGACTTGATTCTAGCCACGACTATATGCTTTGCTGTCGTGTTCGGCAGTGCGGGAGCGGTCAATCAACGTAAGTGTAGTCATGCTATTGCTACTACTACTACTATACTCTATTAAGTTCCCTTGGGCAACATTTTCGTATTGTCAAATTATTCAAGCCTTCGGCTTTTAACTTGCACGCCATTGGTTGAATTTCCCGGTTTGGTTCCTCATTGAAAATTTCTCTCTCGTCCTTGATGTTTTTTCTGAAACCAGATATTATTGGTTATTCAGGTCATTTACACTGGCCATGTAAATTCTTTTGCTTCAAACCTGTTTCGACATTTTTTTTTAAATACGAAACGCAGATAAGAAAATTGAAAAAACACCTGGCGTGGCATTTTGGAGATAACCTATCTTGATTTAATGTGATTTTTTACCTTTTGAAGCCATCTGTCGTCAGAAAGATAATCTATCTTTGCTTCTTTTCGAATAAAATTTGCTTTTTGACATTTGGAAGCCATCTAGCTTCGTAAATCTAAACTGTTTGACTCTTATTCACTTTCGTGAAATTGCTTAATGTAAACCACAGTTGCCTAACGTCACACGTTCATTGCTAACAGATTGGTCCGCTCGGAGTGTGCGAACGGCCATCCAGGTTGGCATTCATCGAGCACTGGAACAACAGGTACATCTTCCAGGCACAATTCGTTCCGAAATAGAAGACGTCATCGTTGATCGCTTGGCAGATCACTTGCTCAAGCAGATCACCCAAATAAATGAGATCACACGAGAATCATACACAATTGCCAAAGATTTCATCGATTCAGCCGTTAAATCATCATCTAGAAGGTAAAATAAAAAGCTTGACATAACATCGTTTAGATTCCAATCACATTCTTCCCTGATTATAAACAGAACTCGCTGGCCCAATGAACAAACAATCCATTACTTGGAAGCCGAAGTGGCCGAAGCCGAGCAAAAAATATCAGCTTTGCATCCATCCACCGGATTAATGATGTCAATCGATTCTAATGCCAGAATGTCGGCTCTCAATCTCGAGCAAATCATTGCTGATGTCATTAGCGAACTAATGAAGGACGAAGCTTTCGTGCACATCATCGAGTGGCTCTCCACGCTACCTAGCGTCCTCCACGGCGTAATAAGAATTCGTGGAATTTCCTTCAATGACGAAGGAAAGTCTTTTTAACACTCCTCATTTTTGCCTTTCCGATTCTAGATTGCAGATGAATTTTTAGCCAACAAAACTTTCCAAGAAATTTTCGCCATGTTAGGCAGTCGTTCAGAGGCGGTGCAAGGAATGTTGGTACAAGGTGTTGTTGTACAAGACCTTCCGGCCGTCAACACCGTAACAGGAAACACTGCAGGAAAACCCTCCGGCTCGGAATCCGTCCTCGGACTTGTCGGAGCTGGTTTGAGGGAAGCTCAATTCATTTTGAAAGTTGTTGCCAAAACCTATCACCTGGTAATTTCTGGATTAAAAAAAAAAATTATGTCGTTAATCGAAAGTTTAATTTGCTTGGTTCATTTCTTTTATTTTCAGATTGTTGAAGAGCAAGTGAAAAAACTGGACAAGCAAATGGTCGATTACCGACAACAAATGCCTTTTATTCCTGAAGAAGTAATGATGTACATTCAAACGTCTGCTATGCACATGGTGAGATTTAAATCCGAGTAGATTTCAACATCTAATGCACTTCCTTCTGTTGGACGAGTCTTATAAAATCCCCCCCCCCCTCCCTCGTCGCACAAAAGGTTTCACATTATTCAAAAGCTAGGTAATCTTACAGGCATAACAATACAAGAAATAATTTTATCTGTGGATAATTGGTTCCATGTTCTCAAGAAACGTCGATTGTTGGTTGCATAGTTATCAAAAGGACTAAAGATTTTGAAAATGCAAACCGTTGTGGCTGTAAGATGATATTGATGGACCTTTGGGTGCTCTTCAATGAATAGCATTCCAATAATTACTGCCTTGCAAGACGTTCGAGGTCTGAACAGTCTTGAGGAAAAAATAGTGTGTGTACGTCTACTGAAACGGAAACGCATCCAAAATAGCCGTTTATCCGATAAGACCGCGGTTCCTTTTTTTTCTTTTTTTCTCGCCCAACCTGCGCAAGATAAAAAGGATAGAAACCACTCTTCACTGATGAATAGAAAAAAAAGTTTTTGTTTCGTTTTTTGAAGAAAAAAATAAGAACTAGTTCGAAGTTATAGGAATGCGGGCAGAGAGATACGCAGCGCTGGAAATATCTCTATGGCAATTATTTATGGTAATTATTTAGTGCTATTTTTCGTCCTCTCATCCTCAAGTCATCAATCAATCAACCCTGTAACCCAGCTATACAATCAATTCCTTAGCTATTGCTATTTCTATATGCTATTTCTAAAAGTTAAAGCTATTTGCTAAAGCTATTTACTTCCGCTACCCCTCCCAGCTGTGCTGCCATCTGCTGCGTTAGACGATACAAACAGTCTCATGGATTACACAGATCAGCGTCTCTTGTCCAATATAGACAGTTGAGCACGAGCGCCACCAACGCACTCTAAATCAAACCAGAGTCAGAGTCATCTATCGAGAGAAACTGAGTTATTCAACGGCCATTGTCAGTGGTTTCTTTTCAAGCTTAAATTTTTCTGGTGTCGTCTGCTCGTCGTTTCCCTTATCACTGTTGTGATTGGCTGTTGAAGTTTTCAAAAATGTTTCCTGATTGGTTGCATTCATCACACACCCGCTGGAGGCTCTGACTGCTATTTCCTAAATTAGACACAACGACAGACGATTCCCCCCATGTCGTGAACCAACCAGGGTACATAGGGCATACATGAGTGATGAGTCATAAATGAACCCGCACAGAGTAACAAAAGAAGTTAGATAGATAGACTTTTCCAAAATCATATAAAGAACTTTTCCTATTTTCAAGTGGCGTGTTTAATGAAAAGCCTTTAATGTTTCTCAAGTTGATTTGGGATAAAGAGAGGTATTTTATTGACGTCTATCGGTTCAATTTTAAAAAACCATGTCCTGGATGGGATAAAGGGAATCCCAACAAAGATGGAGATCCCTCTTGTTAACCGGAAAAGCATGCTAATTTAGTTCTCACAGAGGTTGACAGAAGATATTGGTTTTGTACTTTGTACCTGAACCAGATCACTTGTTTAGATTTACCAACTTGTTCATGGACAGGAACCAATAGCCTTTAAAGTATTTTGATTAACCTGCAAACAATTTTTGTTCAGTTGGTTATGGCAGGCTTGGTAATGTCTACTTGTTGTATTTTTATTAGGTTGTTGACTATGCGATGTTGACCGGCTATCTGTAGGTAGAATCTACTTGACCATGCTTAAATTTGACAAATATCCTGAGACTGAGAAAACACAAGTGAGGAAATTTAGAAAAAATGATCTGTTAGGTAATTAATAGGTAAAATGGCACAATAGAAACATTCATCTATGGATAAAATCAGGCAATTGAGCTTATGAAAACTTATCCACTGAAAAAAACAGGCAATCCAGGAATAAATAAGTCAAATGGAAAACAAAAGTTTGGTAGCTGAAGTACAAACCAATAAAGGAAGGAACATGACCAAGAAAGAAAGACATCATATTCTAAATGATAGCCATAGATGTTTGTGGTTACAAAGTGTATTCTTCCAATTGTTACTATACTTTTTCATTTACAGGTCAACTGCAGGAGCTTCTTATTCATCACTGTAAGAACTAAAGTAAACGTGAAATTGTGCTGCTTTAAAAAAGGAAAGTTTTCTAGGCAATCAAGTTGAAATTGAAAAATGTTTTGCTGACGTATCAAAAGCTATGTGGTATGGCCAACACCATGCATTCCCTCCGATGACGTCAAGGCATACTGTTTACTTGCATAGAAAAGGATAGGTTTTTAAACTTATCTATGAATACATATCAAATATTTTTGTTTGGTTGCAAGTCGGCCACAGTTTTCAGAATACCAGCAACAAGATTCACAGGAACTACCCACCTTTCTTCTTGACAGCTTGTGCGCAAAGATTTGAATCGTATTGGAAGAAGTCCTCCATGAAACTCAAAGACGCCGATGAAAGCAGTAGCATATTGTTTCCTAGGGTACCACGTAACATTTGATTTTCATTTTTAGGAAATAGTACGTGAACGTTTGGAAAATTATCGTTAATGGAACTATTCTTTAATAATAGATATCTACCATAAAATGTTGAAGTTAATCTTGGTGTGTTCGGAATGCACGAGCATTGTCATGTATGCTAAGTTGTACTTAACGTCATGGATTTACTCAATTATTCGCAAATTCAATATGCATGTTTTGAACATCAATTTATATATTTTGCCCATTCAGGTATGAGCTACCAGAAAGACTCAGTATACCGGACACTAGCTGTTAAAGTGGGTACCCAAAAGAAGAGAAAACAACGAATAATCACGGCAACCATTTCATATTCAGTGTTTGGGAAGACGAGGCTCAGTATATGGGCTCCATAGTCCAAATCAGCCCTCACCATCGTGAGAACCCCGTTCATCATTAATTTGTCCCTTTTTGTTAACGTTTTTTTTTGTGCTAGTCTAATTCAAACTATGGCCATTGTTGAGTGCCATTTTTCGTCCCCTCATCCACATGTTATTAGTCGCCCAACCCTGGTCTAACCCAGTTATATAATCACTTAATCAGTCCTCCAGCTTTACTATTTTCATTTTCCCATGTTATTTCTAAAAGTTAAAACTATTTGCTAAAGCTGTTTGCTATTGCAATCAGGTATTTTCTTGCGCCTATTACCGAACGATATGCCGCCCAGCATCTGACATCTAGTGGCAGATGATAGAAACAGTTTACAGACTATAGAGATCAGCGTCAAATTTTATAGACAGTTTACGATGTCATCTAGTGGTCAAAGTTGTGGACCACCGGAGGGATTTAAATAGACCTCGCCCTCAAAGAAAAAGAAGGAGGAGTCTGCTAAATATTGTATTCGTCGATCGATTATTATGCCGTTGCAACCAGCACCTCCAGCAGTTTCACCAACTATTTTGTTTGAGGGTAGTACATAGCAGCGAAAATGGAGGTCTTCAGAAATGGAAATTTCTCTGCTGATTCCCTGGTATTCGAAGTAACTTTCTTCGTTTTCGCCGTAAATTTCTTCATGCAACACTATATTTACATTGTTGCTTAAAATCTTTCAAAATCTTGTAAGTAGCTTGGAGGAAACCTGATCTGGTAGACATCGCACCACGCTTTGGAATATTGGAAACAATTTAATTGAGAGCATCGCGTTAATTTTGGTTTGATTACCAGGTTTTATTTATTTTTGTCTCTAACATGCACTTTGTTTTTGCTAAAAAATTTAAAGTTAAAGAAGGCAGTTCTTCCCTGTATTATTTATCACAATGAAATTTTTGAAACTTTTACAGATATTATTAGGCATCACAACGATTTCCCACTAAATGTGTATATTTGTCTAATTTTTTTTTTTTTCAGGCATTTGGGATGTTTTAATATGGTGTGTTGGCAAGGACATCTACATTCTGTGCTAGTGAGTGATGCCTCAAGAAGCCTGTCTTTTTTCACGAAGAAGTTGAGCTTTAAATATCGGCAAGACTCCTTTGGTTCAAATAATAAGGGTATAATATGAGTATGCAATTTTGATTTTCATTATATAGAAATTACAAAACCCACCATTGAAATAATGTTTGATTTGTTTTTAAATGTATGTGTAACAACCAATGGTCAATGGACAATGATTTTTACATGCGTCATTATGAGATTTTCCAGGCAGAATTTCTAGCAATTCAGCATTTGGTAATGTCCTTACTATTTTATTTAGTTAATTTTAGATGACATGCTGTATGTTTTATCAATTAAAATTTTTAATTCTTCTAATAGATTAACACAACTGTGAGCAAGGAATCAGCCTAGAGATTGAGAGCCTCAGCCTATTAAACTAGCCCATATTCCAGTTGTAGCACAAAATTTGTACAATCGGGATTTTTCCGAAATACCTAAGAAAGTCAAGTAAATAAAGTTAAGTACGAGGCCTAAGTTAACGTCACGACAAAAGGTAAATGTCAAAAAGCAAGTCTTGAAGTTTTTACCTCTATTGAAGAATTGGGATTGCCTGTTAGTATTTTTTTTAAATATTTTTTTGTAAGTTTCTAACATTTTTGCAATCTTTAGGTGTTTTACAAGTGAAGAGCGTTTACGAGCAACCGAAAATTTGTTATCACTTCATGAAATCATCCATTTAAAGCGTTTTCTTACACATTGATGATGCAAGATAAGCTTCTCGCATTCGCTGAATTCCTTCCCCGCTGATTAAATATGACATATTTAATTGATCCAAATCTAACTGGTGGGAATTGATGATGGAAATTTAACATTTATATATTCCTTTGCTAGTTCTGTCTTCTATCAGTCATAGAACGTTCTATGACTGCTTCTATCAGCTTCTATGCAGGGAATAACCAATTAATTATCGGCGCTTTGTAAGATACGGCAATGATGCACGGTCTTCCGGTCCATCAGCTGAGAGCCAAACCACATCGGATTTCGGAGCTATATTCATCATCCAAGAATTATCACCTTGCTCTTGGACAGGAACCCAAAGCCTGAACAGTATTTTTTATTAATATTAATGCTATATAAATTAATGTCCTAGTCTTACATTGTATAGGTATTAAGGCTGGAATGTTAAGTACTCATCCGTGGGTGGAAATCTAATTGACAAATGTTCAAATTGGCCAAATATCTTGAGACAGAAAAACATAGCACAAGTTTTGCAAAAAGGTATGTTAGATAAATGGAAAGAGGGTATTATAAAATCAATTCACTAAATAGTTAAATATGTTTTAGGAAAAAGAAGCTTCTGGCAAGACTGTTCAACAAAAAAGTCTGGATTAGTTAGAACCAAAGTTCAGGGTGAAACTAAGTGTAACTTTCACTTCAGAAAGTTAAAACCTGAAGTACCCCCAAATTATTTTATCGTTTTCTTTAAGTAAATTGAAACATAAATTGATAATACTCTTTTGTTTTTGCCACCAATTAATCTTGTTCTTTAGGGTACCCTATGTTGAAATGTCGAATTTGCTGATGAAACATCCCCTTAAAGGTAATTACATTAAGGTGTTACCTGCATTATGGCATTCCAGTAAGATCTTTACTCGTTTTGCTATTTTCCCCAACAAACTTCCATAAAGATGAAGTAAGAGCCTTAGGTCGCAAGCTCGGTCTGCTCACAGAATTACTAGAACGTCATATTCGTGGTAATAAACTTAAAACGTCTGCAATATTAAATTTTTCACTATTCAAAGGAAAGCTGCAAACATATTTTCAGCATTGTAAAAAAAAAAAGGCGTTCATTCCCTTCAACCAATTGTTAACTCACGAGGGTAAATAAATAAAAAATGTTCGCTTAAAATCAATACTATTTTCAAAAGGATTTTTGAATTTTTAGTCTCGTAGGAATCTCCCTTACGCCACTTTAATTGTAGCTGACAGTGACTGTTATTATGGCCCAATTAGCCCATGGTTATCAAGAGCTGTCCTCTTGGTTCTCCGACCTAGAAACTTCCATCGTCAAAAGATTCCAGGTTTGTTATGGTCGTAGAACAGCAGACGACGGAGGTGAGGAAGTAACGGAAACAAATAAGAAATTCATATATTTCGTTTGAAGTACGTACTACTCGATTTGAACAGTTGGCGGCGGAATTTTACCATCGGGCAGAACCCAAACGGTCGAAGCATTGAAAATGTCGGACCTCTGTTGATGAATTTTCACCAGAGAGTCTAACCACATTGGATTTAGGAGCTATTTTCATCATCCAGGAATTATCACGTTGCTCTTGGACAGGAACCCAAAACCTGAACAGTATTTTTTATTCAATCTTAATGCTATATAAATTAATGTCCTAGTCTTACATTGTTTAGGTTTTAAGGCTGTGGAATGTTGAGTACTCATCTGTGGGTGGAAATCTTATTGACAAATGTTGCCAAATATCAATTGAGACAGAAAAAACATAGCACAAGTTTTGCATAAAGGTATGGTAGATAAATAGAAAGAGGCTATTATAAAAATCAATTAACCCAATAGTTAAATATGTTTTAGGAAACAGGAGCTTCTGATAAGACTGTTCGACAAAAGAGTCTGGATTAGTTAGAACCACAGTTTAGGGTGAAACTAAATGTAACTTTTACTTCAGAAAGTTAAAACCTGGAGTACCACCAAATTATTTTATTGTTTTCTATTAGTAAATTGAAACATAAATTCATTACTTTTTTTTTTTTGCCACCCATTAATCTTGTTCTTTAGGGTACCTTATGTCGAACTGTGTTGCTGATGAAACATCCCCTTAAAGGTAATTGCATTAAGGTGTTACCTGCATTATGGCATTCCAGTAAGATCTTTATTCTTTTCGCAATTTTCCCCAACAGGCTTACATAAAGATAAAGTAAGAGCCTTAGGTCGCAAGCTCGGTCTGCTCGCAGAATTACAGTACTAGAACGTCATATCCGAGGTAATCAAACTTAGAACGTCTGCAATACGAAATTTTTCACCATTTTAAAGGAAAGCTGCAAACATATTTTCAGCATTGTAAAAAAAAAAAAAAAAAAAAAAGAGCGTCTATTCCCTTCAACCAATTGTCAACACGAGGGTAAATAAATAAAAAATGTTCGCTTAAAATCAATACTATTTTCAAAGGATTTTTGAATTTTTAGTCTCGTAGGAATCTCCCTTACGCCACTTTAATTGTAGCTGACAGCGACTGTAATTATGGCCTAATTAGCCCATGGTTATCAAGAGCTGCCCTCTTGGTTCTCCGACCTAGAAACTTTCATCGTCAAAAGCTTCCAGGTTTGTTATGGTCGTAGAACAGCAGACGACGGAGGTGAGGAAATAACGAAACAAATAAGAAATTCATATATCTTTCGTTTGGAGTACTTAATACTCGATTTGAACAGTTGGCGGCGGAATTTTACCATCGGGCAGAACCCAAACGGTCGAAGCATTGAAAATGTCGGACCTCTGTTGATGAATTTTCACCAGCACTCTTCCACAAGACGAACGCGAAGCAAACGATAGCGAAAGAGATATGGACTTGAATTGGTTGTTTTACAACCCATGGCTATTCCTCACTCCAGGATTAGTATTATACACCTTTTGCACTTGTCAGAGCGTTCGGAAACGAAATTTGTTGCTAATGGGTTTGCTGTTGACAAGCAAGGTTTGTTATCAAACAGCACGCTGTACATTGCAAACCCCATTTTCTTACTTTTCTTTTCTACAGGGAAGGATTTGAATTTTTACTGAACTAGACAGGAATGAAATTTTTTGTGGCTGGTTTTGTTGTTGACAAGCAAGGTTTGTTATCAAGCAGCATGTTGTACATTACAAACCCATTTTCTTACTTTTCTTTTTTACAGGAAAGGATTTTTTTTACCACAGTAGACAGGATATTTATTCTAAATCCCACAATGTGCTGGTAATAAATCATAAGAAAAATGCCGAAAGGATTTTGCTGTATTAAGTAGATGTATCAGCAAAAATTTCATGCTAACTCGTGTTTTTTTTCTTCAATTTAGACTACAAATCGTAATGAATTAGAATAGGATTTTGACTGAGGCTGGGTGCTAAAACAATTAATTGGAAGCGCGATTGGAAATATCCATGATTTATTAACGTTATCCCATGTTACGGTATTTTATTAAAGACAAATTGAAGTGCATATCTGGGCTCTCTTCTTTTCTGTGGCCCTGTTTCCCCTTGACTCATAATAAGCCCGTAGGGGGTCATGCCCCTACTGTACGGTATATATAAAAACAACATATATCGAGGTTTGGAGGGCTCTGGCCGGAAAGGGGACGTGGGGGTCCTCATAGTTCGATGAAATGCTTATGGAGGGCTATGTCGCTACCCACAAATCCGAATTAAAGGTTAATCGCTCCTGTAAAAATGTTCCAAATCTTCAGCTCTTCTTCCGGCTTCTCTTAGCCAAGCACTGGGTAATCTCCCCGGTGAGTCAATTGAGGCAGTGTCTCCCCCTGCCTTGGTTGACAGCAATTTTTGAAATGGTTATTTAACCTTTTGAAAAGTTGCAAAATATTTTATCATGTGGAGAATTATCAATACAAATTTTGTTTTACATTAATTTTGAAAAATTTGACTTTTTTATTTTCTTTGTGTTCACATTTTATGCATTCCTGACATTTACACTTTTAAGGATTGGACTCTAAACACTGCCGAGATGGCCACTGATGTGCAGTTTTAATACTGCGAATTCCCGAATTGTCTTTGAATTGTTGCCGATGACATCTTAATCCTGTAATTGGTAGTTATTCTGTTGTATATAGTTGAATCTCATATTTACCAGAGTATTGTTTACCTGCAGAATAATTTTGTATACAATCTTTGTATATATCGGATTATCCAGTGAATTGAAGTAGTTTCACAGAATTTAATTTTAACTCTTTCGGGGATCGATCCCCAAACTTTCGGTGTGTATTGCCGATGCTCAACCATTGAGCCATGAGTTATATTTAATTTTGCACTAATGTTAGAAGGCAAGAAAAGATAATAAAGGCAATTTTTATAGGCCCGTAAAACTATGTGCTAACCTGAATGATGTTCACATAAGGATCATAGCTCTGTGGCAGGAACGTTGGTGTACGGATCCTAAGGTTACGGGTTCAAATCCCGTCGGAAGTATAGTATATTAAATTATGGAATATTGTGTTGCAATTCTATTAGATGGATTTATTATAGACATGTTAATAGGAAATTGTCTTGAATGAGTTGAATCATGCTACAAAAATTATTCTAAGTCCAAATTTGTTAACTCAATTAACAAGAAAATGTAGACAGCATGTTAATATGACTTATAGCTCAGTGGTAGAGCATCGGCACGGTACGTCGAAAGATTAAAGGGTTCAAATCCTGAAAAAGTCAATCGAATTAATAAATTATTCAACGGTTTCAGTTGAATGAATATATATTACAAACTGATATACGCTTAACATTGATCCAATCATTATGTATGAGATCCCTCGGCTGGGGATGACAATGGTTAAAGTCCATTGCAAAGTGTTCAAGTAACAACTGAGTAAGTACTCAGTCACGCCGACAAATCGAAATGAACAATTTATTAAAATTTATTATTGGGAATTGTATTAAAGATTGCCAAAATATCCGTCCCATTACTTCGTAATGGGGAAGTTTCTCGACCCGACTGGCACCTGGGAAGGTAGACCCCTGGGAAGGTTGGAAGGCCCAGGACATCAGGAACCTACGTGGAATCGAACCACGGACCTTCGAGTTGCTAGTCGGATGCGATACCTTCCTGGCAACCCCCCCTATATCCCCCCCAATGATATTTGATCCCCTATGTAGAACTTTGCACAGTTACCTTAATATGCTATAGATTTAGATTTCATTGTAGTAACTCTCATAGCTCAATGGTAGAGCGGTGGATTGGTATACGATATACCTTGGGTTCGAATCCCGTTCAGGTGTAGTGGAATCCAGTGTCCATGATGGATTACATGTAGAGGCACATAAAATCCTAATATACAATCTATGGAGACGAAAACTGAAATAAGAATTATTTTAATTGTGGGGTTAGCAACAAATAAGAAATTGAATAGTATTAATTTTCATAATGTGTGTTCAACTATACATTCTTCAACTAAGTTGTAATGTTCCAGTATATGCGATTTATAGCACCGTTGTAGAATAGGACTTTTAGACTTAAGAGTTTTGTAACTCGTAAATCAGAATTATTTTACATTAGAATGTAACTTGACTCTTTTGGGAATCGCAACCTAAACCTTCTTCGTACCATTCCGATGCTCTACCGTTGAGCCATGAATCATACATTTTAATTTTAACTTTTACAAGGAGTTTAAAGGTAACTTGTTCAAACTTATGATAATAATTTGAAGTAGCCCAAAGTAAATTATTAAAACGCTTGTTAACTGTCATTGAATAACGTCAATAAACCGAATCAGCAAATATTACCTACTTTTTACCTCTGATGGGATTTGATACAAAAACATACAACGCCGAAATTCAATGCTCACCCATTCTGCCATGATTCGTATATATACACGCACAATACCTTCTAGTTGCTTAAAGGCAACATTTCCTCCCCACTTGTAAATTATTGAAGTATAGGCGATGTAAACGAAATAAAGCATTCCACAAAGTTAGCCTTTCAATCCTGTAAAGATTTAAACCCAAGACGCTATACCAAAACAGATTCCGAACGCTAATTGGATGGAGAATCTACATAGCTATCTAGCAGAAATTTTTTCCAGTCAGGTTTCAAAAATAAGACCGAAATAAATAAGCAACCATCCACCACCTTTTTTTTTACCTATTAATATAAAATACAATATTTAGATATGAAATTCAGGGCGTAGGTTGCTAGAACATTCCAGATTGGTTGTGTCTAATCACAGCTCAGTGCTACGCCATAGCTTTAAATCCGGCAATCTCCCTGCAAGGAAGAGAACAATTTTGATAAAACTCCGCCAACAAAACGCCTAAATTGCGAAGCTCTTATACCTGAACAACAACATTGCGAATAAGCAGTAGCGTGGCAACATTCTGGTTGCAACTGGACAACTCTTCCAGAAGAAGACGCTCTTCTTCCGACGTCGCGATTTCAATCCAATTAAGCAAGGTACGCTCCTTTCCTGCCATGTTGGCAGCATAATCAACCATCATATGAATCAGCACTTACGTCTCACCGATATCATTTTTCAATGCTTCGACCGTTTGGGTTCTGCCCGATGGTAAAATTCCGCCGCCAACTGTTCAAATCGAGTAGTACGTACTTCAAACGAAATATATGAATTTCTTATTTGTTTTCGTTACTTCCTCACCTCCGTCGTCTGCTGTTCTACGACCATAACAAACCTGGAAGCTTTTGACGATGGAAGTTTCTAGGTCGGAGAACCAAGAGGGCAGCTCTTGATAACCATGGGCTAATTGGGCCATAATTACAGTCACTGTCAGCTACCATTAAAGTGGCGTAAGGGAGATTCCTACGAGACTAAAAATTCAAAAATCCTTTGAAAATAGTATTGATTTTAAGCGAACATTTTTTGTTTATTTACCCTCGCGGGTTTAACAATTGGTTGAAGGGAATGAACGCCTTTTTTTTTACAATGCTGAAAATATGTTTGCAGCTTTCCTTTAAAATAGTGAAAAATTTAATATTGCAGACGTTCTAAGTTTTATTACCACGAATATGACGTTCTAGTAATTCTGCGAGCAGATCGAGCTAGCGACCTAAGGCTCTTACTTCATCTTTATGGAAGTCTGTTGGGGAAAATAGCGAAACGAGTAAAGATCTTACTGGAATGCCATAATGCAGGTAACACCTTAATGTAATTACCTATAAGGGGATGTTTCATCAGCAACACATTTCAACATAGGGTACCCTAAAGAACAAGATTAATTGGTGACAAAAACAAAAAAGATTATCAATTTATGTTTCAATTTACTTAAAGAAACGATAAAATAATTTGGGGGTATTTCAGGTTTTAACTTTCTGAAGTGAAAGTTACATTTAGTTTCACCCTAAACTTTTGTTTTAACTAATCCAGACTTTTTTGTCAAACAGTCTTGCCAGAAGCTCCTTTTTCCTAAAACATATTTAACTATTTAGAGAATTGATTTGATAATACCCTCTTTCCATTTATCTAACATACCTTTTTGCAAAACTTATGCTATGTTTTTTCTGTCTCAAGATATTTGGCCAATTTGAACATTTGTCAATTAGATTTCCACCCACGGATGAGTACTTAACATTCCAGCCTTAATACCTAAACAATGTAAGACTAGGACATTAATTTATATAGCATTAAGATTAATAAAACATACTGTTCAGGCTTCAGGTTCCTGTCTAAGAGCAAGGTGATAATAATTCCTGGATGATGAAAATAGCTCCTAAATCCAATGTGGTTTGACTGTCAGCTGATGGACCGGAAGACCGTGCATCATTGCCGTATCTTACAAAGCGCCGATAATTAATTGGTTTTTCCCTACATAGAAGCTGATAGAAGCAGTCATAGAACGTTCTATGACTGATAGAAGACAGAACTAGCAAAGGAATATATAAATGTTAAATTTCCATCATTAATTCCCACCAGTTAGATTTGGATCAATTAAATATGGCATATTTAATCCGCGGGGAAGGAATTCAGCGAATGCGAGAAGCTTATCTTGCATCATCAATGTGTAAGAAAACGCTTTAAATGGATGATTTCATGAAGTGATAACAAATTTTCGGTTGCTCGTAAACGCTCTTCACTTGTAAAACACCTAAAGATTGCAAAAATGTTAGAAACTTACAAAAAAATATTTAAAAAAAAATACTAACAGGCAATCCCAATTATTCAATAGAGGTAAAAACTTCAAGACTTGCTTTTTGACATTTACCTTTTGTCGTGACGTTAACTTAGGCCTCGTACTTAACTTTATTTACTTGACTTTCTTAGGTATTTCGGAAAAATCACGATTGTACAAATTTTGTGCTACAACTGG
Organism: Daphnia magna; assembly: GCF_020631705.1. Lineage (NCBI taxonomy): Eukaryota > Metazoa > Arthropoda > Branchiopoda > Diplostraca > Daphniidae > Daphnia > Daphnia magna. The sequence continues at coordinate 9,762,704 of NC_059187.1, forward strand.
AATATGGGCTAGTTTAATATGCTGAGGCTCTCAATCTCTAGGCTGATTCCTTGCTCACAGTTGTGTTAATCTATTAGAAGAATTAAAAATTTTAATTGATAAAACATACAGCATGTCATCTAAAATTAACTAAATAAAATAGTAAGGACATTACCAAATGCTGAATTGCTAGAATTTCTGCCTGGAAAATCTCATAATGACGCATGTAAAAATCATTGTCCATTGACCATTGGTTGTTACACATACATTTAAAAACAAATCAAACATTATTTCAATGGTGGGTTTTGTAATTTCTATATAATGAAAATCAAAATTGCATACTCATATTATACCCTTATTATTTGAACCAAAGGAGTCTTGCCGATATTTAAAGCTCAACTTCTTCGTGAAAAAAGACAGGCTTCTTGAGGCATCACTCACTAGCACAGAATGTAGATGTCCTTGCCAACACACCATATTAAAACATCCCAAATGCCTGAAAAAAAAAAAAAATTAGACAAATATACACATTTAGTGGGAAATCGTTGTGATGCCTAATAATATCTGTAAAAGTTTCAAAAATTTCATTGTGATAAATAATACAGGGAAGAACTGCCTTCTTTAATTTAAATTTTTTTAGCAAAAACAAAGTGCATGTTAGAGACAAAAATAAATAAAACCTGGTAATCAAACCAAAATTAACGCGATGCTCTCAATTAAATTGTTTCCAATATTCCAAAGCGTGGTGCGATGTCTACCAGATCAGGTTTCCTCCAAGCTACTTACAAGATTTTGAAAGATTTTAAGCAACAATGTAAATATAGTGTTGCATGAAGAAATTTACGGCGAAAACGAAGAAAGTTACTTCGAATACCAGGGAATCAGCAGAGAAATTTCCATTTCTGAAGACCTCCATTTTCTCTGCTATGTGCTACCCTCAAACAAAATAGTTGGTGAAACTGCTGGAGGTGCTGGTTGCAACGGCATAATAATCGATCGACGAATACAATATTTAGCAGACTCCTCCTTCTTTTTCTTTGAGGGCGAGGTCTATTTAAATCCCTCCGGTGGTCCTCAACTTTGACCACTAGATGACATCGTAAACTGTCTATAAAATTTGACGCTGATCTCTATAGTCTGTAAACTGTTTCTATCATCTGCCACTAGATGTCAGATGCTGGGCGGCATATCGTTCGGTAATAGGCGCAAGAAAATACCTGATTGCAATAGCAAACAGCTTTAGCAAATAGTTTTAACTTTTAGAAATAACATGGGAAAATAGAAAATAGCAAAGCTGGAGGACTGATTAAGTGATTATATAACTGGGTTAGACCAGGGTTGGGCGACTAATAACATGTGGATGAGGGGACGAAAAATGGCACTCAACAATGGCCATAGTTTGAATTAGACTAGCACAAAAAAAAACGTTAACAAAAAGGGACAAATTAATGATGAACGGGGTTCTCACGATGGTGAGGGCTGATTTGGACTATGGAGCCCATATACTGACCCATTGCTAATCCATGCCTATAGTAGGCCTATAATGCTGTATACAGTTCGACAAGAAAAAGGCTAAAAAAAAAAAATTTGAAAACAGAACAGAAAAAAGATTTTCCACTTGTCAAAGGTGACCATGCCGCCTTCTTCTTCTTTTTTTCTCTTTTTTTCTAATGAATAAAAAGAAATGAGACGGTTTTTAAATGCATTGTTCATTTGTTCTCGTCTGTTCATACGTACGGGGGCCCTCTCGCCTGGAGATTTTTGGTTCATGTTCAATACTGATGGATCTATTGAAACAGATTTGTATTGCCACCGAAAAAACGGAGGAGGAGGTGGTGGTGGGTTCTCTGTGGGAGGAGAACGGATAATCGAGTTCCTCCTCCCTCCAATTCGACCGATTCGATCCGCTTGTTGTGGAAACCCTACCAGCCTACGTCGAAATGTACGGAAGTCTTTGCCAATCTCCGGAAGTGGGCTGTTTGCATTTTTAAAATCTACAACAATTTTAAATATCGATTTAAACATTGAACCGGGGACATCAGCATAAACAGCACGTAACAGACGCTTATACCAATCAGAAAGGAGGGGGGAATCAAATTGTATCAGATCTTTTCTTTTGTCTGCGTTCACCAACGTGAATTCGACCGAATCGAAATCAAAATCACTGAAGCCCTTCTCAGTCTATAAAGCGCACAAAAGCTGGTGCTGGTGGGATGCAACGGTTTTTATTGGCTGCGAACGCACAGATTTGCATCGAAGGTCTATAATCCTCTCAAACAAGGGTTCATTTTCATCAACAAAATCGGTCTGTGTGGACTACATAGTACCTACACAGTTTCCTAGTAGCATATAATTGACCCAGGAGATTCTCAGACCACGATATACACAGCCAGCAAAGCAGAACACCGAAGACAAAACAAAAAAAACAATACAAAATGAAAAGAAATTTTAAAACGGCCTTACTTGGAGCTGTTAGTGAAGCTGAGCCTGAATGATTGACGGAGCAAATTGGTCCAGCAATTTGCCGCACTGAGCAAAGAGAAGCTGGGTGCTGATGAAGAGGGGCGCGGCATGGTGAAAAGAAGAACATTTGTCAAAGCTATCTCTATCATTCTCATCTCTCTTCCATTTTCTATATAGGCCTGAAATGACACACGAGGAACAAAAAAAAAAATAGAGAGGGGGGTGTGGATGGGCTTGAAATACACAAAGAGGGAGTAGGAAGTATTTAGGAAGCTCAACACCTTGTTCCAGAAATTAAAAGCGAAAAATGATGTAGGCTTCCATGTTTGTTCCCAGCAGCAATGAAGCCGTGTGTAGCTTGAATCTTATAAGCCTTGTTTGATGGCTGTCAAACCCCGTTCCTTCGTTCTCAACATCCTCTTCAACATCCTCCTCTTTCCCTTTTTGAACTGTATATATACCTTGTATTTTGATCACTTCATCTCCCATCTCATTATCGATCAACATCGGGTTTGCGTGTATAATACAACTGAATGGCCGTTGTATTTGTGAGGGGGTTGTAGCCGTGAAATTATGAGTGTCTACATCTTCACCGGCTGACCCGGCTCCCACACGTTCTATTGTAACGAAGAGGCTTGTTTGATCTAGACAGTTGGTTGATCAACCACCACATCATGGGGGAGTGACGAAAGAAGAATATGCCATTCAATTCAATCTGAAAAAAAACGTGTTTTTGGGTGAATAAACAAACTGAGAGTCCATTTGCGGTTCGGGTCAGTTAGTAGGGTGTGGGGGGTTGGGAGGGGGGGGATAGAAAAAAAACACGACATATGGTGGTGTTTGCTGTTTGTTTTTTTTCTTCTTCTCGGCAAATAAAGAGGGTGCTTACTTTTTAATTGAATAACTTGTATTGAGAGTCTTTAAAAATAAGAAACAATCGAGGGACACACAAGTGAGAGAAAAATGCTGGACGCTATCGTTTTCAAAGATTACACGGTATGATTTCTTAGCGTTAATATCGAACGTTATACTGTACAATTTTTTTGTACAACAAGGCAGTAATTCGATGATTTCATTCCCTTCGCTTCCAAAAAAAAATCAAATGAAAAAAAAACCCAAAAACAAAAATGATAATAATAATAATTTCGTTTACAAGTCACCAGATTTGTACATGTCGCTAATGATGCGCTCGATGGGGATGTTTCCGATTGTCTTGCGGAAAAACAATTCTTCGATCGTCGACGGTGCGATAGTTCGCAGAGCAGGTAACAGCAACAACAAGCGACCGAAACGCAACGGTTGATTGGGGTAGGCAGTTGACACGTAGCGGCTGAGCGTCAGTTGCGCTTGATCTTGCAAATTGATGGCAGACGGGATATCTCGTAATCCAGCAGCTATTTTTAAAAAATAATTATAATAATTCAATGAGTACCAAGAATTCAAATGAGAGTGATTTAAAAAAAGAAACAAATCAAACTTACAGGTTTTAAAAAGAATGACAGCTCGGAGACAAGCGTATTCAGTGGCATCGACGTTCATCTGTTTGAATTTGGCCACCGTTTCCTGGAACGCTTTGATTTCGCTGAGTAGGCCTAACTGACGTTCGGTGCTGACTGCTGGCATTGTGGGCGGGCAAGGCATGCCAGCCATTGCAAAATGCGAGCTGCTTAGGCCTAGAGCTGTCATCAAAGTGCCAGCTTCGATGGGCAGCGTGAATTGAGCTGCTCCGAGGACGAACAGCTCGCGCCAGCTCTCCTCCAACAGGATGATCTGGTCACGAGAAGGCAACGTGGTGAATGCTGGAACGCTCTTGGCCCATCGCACGTTCATAAACAAAAGACGAGCGGCCGATTCGCAGATCGTTTCAGGACTGAAACTCCACGGCATCATGGCGGCCGCGGCCGCTGGAAGGGCGTTGAACATTTCATGGGGATACTATTCATCCGCACACACACACATAAAAAAGGAGAAATGAAAGTCGTTAATTTAATGGCCATAACTTAAAAATCCAACAAAGATTTGCAATTCTTGAAAAAACGTAGCTCATTAGCAGAGAAAAATAGAAGAAAACAATAAAATTTCAAAAAAAAAAAGGACTTTGGTGCGACTTCAATTAGATAAGCCTAGACTATGAGATTAAAGGCTTGAGAAAATACAAGGGAAAAAAACGAGAGAAAAAAAAAATTAAGGACTTGTGTGTGTGACTTTTGTGATCTCAGGTGAGGTCAAATTCCCAAACGACCTTGCGTCAGGTAAAAGTCACCAAGTATTTTTCTTCTTCTTTTGTTTCTCTCATTTTCTTTTTCTTCTCACCCCACCCCTTACACACTCAAATGTTTGATTTTCTTTTTTTTGATCTCCCTACTTTTCCATAATGAAAATCAGCACAGTTTAATTGCGTTTTCCCAAGAACAACTTAGGAAGGGTATATATCCTTGACGTAGATGCTGCCTTACCTTGGGTTGAGGAGCGCACAAGAGGTTCATGGGCCGCGCTGCGTGGTGAGACAGCAGGGACATGGACATGCGTTCGGCCAGGGTCAAGTGTTGCGAAAGATGATGATCGGCCGTTGGGCAGTTGAGCAAACTGGACGGAGGCGATGACGAAACGCTCAGCACCGTGTTGCTGGTCGGCGTCGATGTGGCCGGCGGAGAGAAAGCGCCCATCTGCTGCGGACGGAACATGGGAATGGCCGTGGAAGACGGAGGTGTCGTCATACCCGACGGCATCAACGGACTGGCACGTCCGGTCGATGGCGGCGGACTGTCAGCGTCGGCCGATCCGCCATTTTCCGGCGATGAAGAAGTCGATCCCTTCATCGAATAGAACATCGACATTTGACGACGCAACGTCGAATTTCTCGGCCCGCGTTCGTGTTGAACAGCTAAAGATAAACGGAAGAAAAATTCGAATTAGAACGCAATGAAATATTTAAATAAACAATTCGAATTCCTACCATCTTTGTTCATTCCAACTTCGACGCATTTGCGCAGACGGCAGGCACGGCATTGATTGCGGTGAGTCTTGTCCACCAAACAGGCACCTTCACTTTTGGCCTTGCAAACGTACTGGCGATTCCGGCGAATGGAACGCTATAAGAGACAGGGGTGGGGGGAAAGAAAAAGAAAGATAACAGTCAGGTCCCAGTTGTTCCGTTGAAAACGCAATAAGATAAGTGAAAACAACAAGAGCGCTGGAGAGAAAAGATTGGCCGAATAGGCGCAATGTTGACCAGACGTACCTTGAAGAATCCAGCGCATCCGTCACATGCGAAGATGCCGTAGTGTTTGCCAGAGGAATGATCCTGACACACTCGACACGGAATGTCGTACAAGATTCGACCTAAACGCAAACGAAATCCGTTTCATTTCCTTCCAATTTTCTTTATAAAAAAAAACAAACATAAACGCAAACAAAAACAAAGGCCATTTTCAGTTGAAAACGACTTACTGGATGGCGTGGAATTGGAGCTGCTCTTCTGGCTGAGACGGAGATCCATGTCGACTGGTGACGACTTCATTGATGCAGAACTTCACGAGGTGGAAAAAAAGGACGCAAGGCAAACAAACGAAAAGCGAATAATGAAACAAAATGCAAAGGAGAAAATCCGCAACGGTTGGCAAGCGACACGGATCGGCCGGTTCTACTTCGAGTCCGGATCGAGTCGCAATGGTCGGACTGAAAGGAGAAGGGCACACTAGACCTGACTCGCTGAGCAGATGGCTGGCAACTGTTGAAAAGTTCACCGAGATTTGGGCCTTTTGACGTCGGCCGTCAAGTCAGCCAAGAGTAGGGTGGGGGTAGGAAAGGGAGACAAAATCAACGGGGATGGGTGTAGTACAGTAGGAATTGTAGGGGGGGTTACCAAGGGTGGCGGAGTTGGGCTGGGGGGTGACCTTTGATCCGCCCAGTCAAGCCATAGGGCTTCTTCCTTTGGCCGTAAGGCCTTACTCTTTGCCCGCCCTCTCTCCCATCCTCTTTCGAACAGGAGGACAAATCAGAGGACAAATCCCTTGGCTCCGCAGTCCATCCAGCAAGTCATCCGACTTAATTTTATTTTATTTTTTTTTTACTTTTTGAACCATCCATAGGCTCCGGTTTTGTTTGGCTGCATGGAACAGAACAAAAAGAATTTCTGCTCTTTGCAGTTCGCGAATTTGAAAAGAAAGAGCTCCATCAGCTCCCCCTTGCAAAAAAATCAAGTCACCTCCTTCCAGGAACTGCAACGACTTGGGCCCGCCTTCCCTTGATCGAGTCAAATAATCCACAATAAAAACAATCCATTTCGTTTCGTTTCCCATTTGTTTTTTTAAAATGTATAAGGTCACTACTTCGTTAATCTGTTGACGTATAGATAGCTTCTCTTCAATCACATTCTTCTGATGATCTCTCAGCGGATCGTTGATAAACAACGCCAGCTAATTATCAATCTGTGCATGAAGCTCCGAAGGTTATAGCCATCATCATTTATCACCGTACAACATGGCCAGTTTTGTTTGCCATTTGTGCTGTGCTTTTTATTCAACAAGATATTTGCATGATTCTAAAAAAAAAAAAAGAAAGAAAAGAACATAACACATCAGTTGATGTGCTATATAAACGCCCTTCTCGCCAGCGTGTCATTGGAGCCGGCTTTGTAACCGACTTGTTGCTCTGCACAACAAAAGGGCACAGAGTCGCCTGCTGCACAGCCTCATCCGAAAGAGAACTGGGGCTCAATCAAAAATAAAAAAACTATATCAAATAGAGAAAGAAAGATTGATGGAACAACGATTTGCTTAGAGAGAGAGAGAGCAGCTGACTCTGCCATTGGTTGGAGAGCCTTTTGCCTGTGCTCTTTTCTCTATATACCCTGCGTTCCAGGGACTGTATAGTTCCATTCTACGCAGCTCAAATGTGTAAGTAGCTTTGCCGGCCAAAAAGCTATACAGGCCAGCTCCGCCTCCTTTTGCACCCTCTCTTCTTTTTTTCTTCCACCCCTCCGCAGTAGACTAACTCGCGCGCAGTGATATGGCTGGAACACACTGCGTGATTGTTCACTATATATCTGGTCTTACACGTATAGAAAATCCCATAGCGAAATAGCCAAACGTAGGGGAGATGTTCTCTTATGTGTGTCTTCTTTCTTTTGGCGTTGAACAAATAACTCGATGGTCGGATCCAATTTCCAACATGTTCCATGCACTAATACAGTCCCTCTTTTTATTCTCCCTTCGTATTATGAGTTACTTACATGGTCTGTATCTACTGATGTTCGATCTACTGCAGCAGAGGGGGGGGCCATCAAATGTCATCCGTCCCATAAGATGCGCAATCCTTTTGCAGCTCGTCACATCATTTCTTTTCTATAGGACGCTAATCATCTCAGTTCGTTGGCTCTTCGGGGAAATGATGTCATCCAGCTTTACCTTTTTTTCTTTGAAATTTGTCTTCATTCTTGACGCGTCCGTGTGAAAACAGTTGGCTGTTTGATTAGGAACACACACAAATAAAGAAGGAAAGAAATCCCAGCCACAAAGGTTTTAATAGACACAGCCGATGGATTAATCTTCTTAACAGTGCGGATTAACTATGGCAATCACACAGCTTTTATCTAACACCCCGTTCCAGGCAGAAGGCTTTTGCTGGGTGGACGGGGTTGTAAGTTGAACGCACGCATGGAACACTCTTTCCTAAAAATATATAAAATAAAAAAATCATAAAAATCTGGCCGTTATTTGAATGGCTGAGTATATCAGGTGCGCTAGATGAAGAGGGTCATGCACACACCGGTGATTACGTGAAATCGTATATAGAAATTACCATCGAGTTTGTGAACACGAGGGGGGGAGAGAGACACTGATAGGGAAAAAAATTGGGGGGATCCGTAGAAGTGACACGATAGTTTTAGAAAAGGTTGAAACAGTTGATGGGGAGTGGGGGGAGAAGGAGAGAGGTGAACTATGATGACTGACCGGTGCTAAATAAATGGTATAGGTTTTTGTTTCATATTGCTTTATGCATCGTGATGATATATACGGAAGGAAGAAGGGGAAGAGGAAGAACAACACACACACACACACACACTGTTTTTTTTTTGTTATTTTTTATTCCTCCCCCTTGTATTTGGCCTGATGCTCTCGCCCTCTGCCCGGAAGTTGACCTTTTGATTTCCGGTTGTGCGTCAGTTGGCAACCGCGGGCGCGTGGCACGGATACAACAAAACGTTAAGAGAGAACTATCCGATATTGTGTCCCCACCTCCCCTTAAAAAAAAAAAGAAGAGCGCAGAAGACAAAAAATTTGATGTTCTATAAAGTATATAAACCTCCCCCTCCCTTGTCTTTCTTCCTTAACGGAAATGTATCAAAAGCCTTCGAGACGCATACAGGTGACCCATACTCCATCCATTTGACTAGATACTTGTGCCGCGTGACACTATACATATTAACAAAACAAAAACGAGGGAAATATATAAGAGTTGAAACCGCTGGGTTAAGTGCTGACCGTTGCGTGTTAGAGAGGTTGGAGGGGGTTTGATCTTCTGGTTTGGGTTTTGTTAGTTCCGGAAGACGAAGTTCCACTCGCTCGTGCCAATTTCACAGTCAAGCGCTTCCTTCTTCTTTTTTCCTTCCTTCCGATTTAAAAAAAAAGGGGATGTCAGCCATTTTTTGCCGGAAGTACAGAGACTGATAGCGCACCTGTTCTTGAACCGAAAAAAAATAAAAATGATAACAAAAGCAGATTGACCCGTAGATGCGCGTGTTTGTGTGGAGATTCATTTTAGATTTTGTGTGTTATTTTTGCTTACATAACAGGGGACGGGGAAGGGTCAGAGAAAGGGGAGACGCCGTCTGTTCATCACATAACACTTGTATATAGTCACTGTATATCCGGTTATGATGGCCGCGTAACCCAGGGGGGGGATCAAATGTTTTCTTAATAGAGGTTAACTCTAATTTTTTCTTTTTTTTTGAAAGGCTTCATCTATACTTTTTGTTTTGCTTTTATTTTAAACTATTTAGGCAGGTCTGTTGTTCTTTACAATGATCGGTATTTGCAGATAGACCTGTGAGCTGCACACCGGTCGTTAGAGTATAAACCATCTCTTTCAATTTCCTGTTCCATCCTGCTCGTAAAAAAATAAAAAAGTAATGAGAAAAATGAAACAAAAGAAGCGAGAAAAAAAGAAAAGGATTGAGAATTCTCTTTTCTATCGTCTTTTCGGTGTGCAAAAAGGAAAGGAAAGAGATCAAGATCGCAGAGAAAAAGATTTCAAAACAAAATGGAGGGAGGGAGAGAAGAACAAATCGGGTTCGACACATCGTTAGTCCTTAATATATACAGACATACACACCGACATGCACTAATTAAACAAAAAAAAGAAACACTAATATAATCAAATGTTGACATCATTATTTCTAAAAAATTGGGTTCATAACTTCATGTAGTTCAAAAGGAAATCTCGTCGCTGTTCGGACGGGCCATCATTTTAAATAAAGAGCAAATAACAATCAAGTAAATTTATGCCGAAAGGTCGACGTATAAATTATACATGCACTGCTTATGGAAAGCCCTGAATATTTCGAGTTTTGTTTTGTTGTTCATGGGCTTTTAGGAGGGATGGATGCGGTTGTTGTATAATGTGATGGCGCGTGTCTACATGTACGTGGCCGGAGCAGCTGGATCATTACGATATGATGTTCTATATATGCACAGTTTGTCACAGCACATCGGGCCCTTTTGTGCTGTTCGAGACCTGTATAGGGTTGTTACCTCAATCACGACAAGCGATGTGAGACACACACGTCAACAAAACGAAATAGAAGAGCCACAGAGATGAAGCAGCTGGTGTTTTTTAGGGGGGGGGGGGTTAGAAAAATGTCAGTCAGCAAAAAACTTTCGATCTGTTATTATTTATTTTTTCTACAACTCCGCATTTCGTAGGCCTTTTACACATCTGTGTTATAACAAAAAAAAAACGACAATAACTCGTTCTAAAAAAAAAAACTAAATGGGGGAAAATGAAATTCCAAAGTGGATTCGCAAGAGGATCTTATTATTCTTTCCTATTTTTTTGTTAGGGGTTGCAAGGGGTCGACATTCTCTGCCAGTATTATCGAGTGCTATGTTGATATAGAAATTCAACACACACACATTAAAAAAAAAGATTCAAATGTCGAATAAAATGTTGAGAGTTTTGCTGCAGAAAGTGGTGACACGTCAATCATCTTCACGTGAAAAAAAAAGAAAAAAGGGAAATACAAAAGACAGTAGAAAAAAAAAAAGAAAGGCTTGTTTCACGCGTGATCACACGTTTTGCACTAACATTTTCGAGCCAAAACATTCTTGGACGGATTAAAGATAAGTGGGGACCTTTGCCAGCCGCTGGGCGCTATCGCATGTACACACCCAATCTACTATACGATTTCTCATCTGATAAAGAAACAGCACCCACATATTTGTCATTGGGAAAATTGGAGTGGGAAAGAATGAGGAGAGAGGACAAGAAGAATTTGTCAACGTGAGATTTGTCCTATATATACTCTTATCATTATTTATTTTTCCCCTTTTTTTTTACTTCAATTTTTTTGGTTAGTCTGACCCATGCTGCGTGTATTCATTTTTTTTTCTTTTCTTTCCTCCGCTCATGGATGTTGGCCATCAAGGATTTGGATCGCACGGCCATCAACGCGAAAAACACAGTCTATGTAGTGGGCATCATCCTCATCCATTGTGGATCCTGTATGTGTACCTTCACCATGCGCTTATAAAGCGTATAGTAACAAAACACCCACAGTACCCCACACACAAAAAAAAAAGGGCTTCCTTTTTTTGTGTGTGTGTGTGAATATCTTCAATGTGCGTCGAAGAAAAGAATTGGGAGAAAAAAAAAAGAAGAGATAGGAGAAGAAAACAGAATCGTACAAAAGAAAGAGAGAGAAAGAAAAAAAGGGTTTGGGGACTATAATTTGCCGCCTTGTTGGGTTTGTACGTATAAACGAGTGAGATGCCGCTTGGATTAACCCGTTCACACACACAGCCTGCAAAAAAAAGAATTCAATATTTAAAGCCCCGGGATTTTGAATAGTATTGATAAGAAGAACGGTAAATACACCTTTCTGATTATCGCCGACGATATCAACAACGACAGTCTACACACACAGAGAGCGTAGGCCTACACACAGCACGCAGCCTTGTTGAAAATGTGGGACATACCTGATGATTATTCGATCGTAACAAATGCAGCCGACCAACATTTAAAAATTGAAAAAAATCGTATATAAAACGCAGATGCTCCGAATTGATTTGTCTCCACCGCCAATTGGATTGAACTCTAAAATATACTTAATCATCTTGCGTTGAAGGACGACCAACTGATTAGATATACGTCGTTCATTAAGCGATGTTCCGATAAACATATACATAGGAGGCCAATCAGTCACGACTAGTCGAAGGGGTTTCAAGTGCCCGCTTCGGTCTATTGTTTGCCTGAGAAGATTTAGAAATAAAGCGCAACTACTTTTTTTTTCATTTTCAAAAGAAAAGAAAAGAAAAACGTGTTCTGTACATCTACCTATATACCGGTCAAAGCAATTGTTAATAGTACTTAGCCTCCTGTATATGCAGCATTTCAAATAGAAATGATGAGAAAGAGACGAGTACAAGGTTCCCTACAATCGGCCAGCAGGCCCGTACACTTTCTATGGCCAGAAAGAAAAGATCCTCTTCAAACAAACTGTCAAGCTGATTCGTACCATCGTGGAGAATGAGTGAAAACGAGTTCATCATACTATATGAGAAAGAGCGCTAGCCTTTGAGGGCATTTGTAGAGAAATCCGTTCAAGAATAGAGGCGGAGAGTTCAGTTTCTTTAACTCATTTCTTTTTATGTTCATTTTCTTATTTGATGGCCAAGATGAACCGTCCAATCGGCTGATCTCTTTCCCCAAACCGAGTACAATGCCGGTGTGCAGACACGTACAGAAGAGGAGGGAACAACAATAACGAGTCCCCACAGCACCAGCAAAAGAGAATCGTGTGTGTGTGTGTATTTATCCTACACACATCCGAACCGGATTTTCATGACGAGCGGAAAATGACCGACACTTCCCCCTCTCCTTTTCAATTTTCTTTTGTCTTTCTTCATATATACTATTTGAACGTCCTTTTGTTTTAAAAACGACATTTTTAATTATGCGATGACCACCTCCCCGCTGATTGGTATTCGATTCGCAACATCGCAGACAGAGGGTGTCCCTTGTTACTTGAAAAATTGTAATCAAAAGACCTTGATACGTTCGAAAAAGGGAACACACACACACACACAAATAAAAAAGGGACTCCGGTGCATATAGTTGGGGGTTAGACATGTCAAACTACTTAAGATCTAATGCTCGTGTCGCAACCGGAAAAAAACAAAAAACAAGGGAAGCTTTTAAATCCCCTAAAGTAACACAGAGAAGAGTCTACCCTTATCAGATAACGCTCAGCTTTTGGTGATTACCTACTTGGCCATCCTGGTCCTCTCGAATGACACGTTATCGCCATTATCGATCAGGCAACGTATTGCGAAAATTCATGGATTTATACCATCGCCATCTGATAATGCAATTCCCTTGGAAATGATAAATCAGCCATCTTTTTCTTTCTTCTCGAGATTCAATTTTACACAGGATGCACGATCGTACCTTCTTCACATTTAAACATGTATTTTTCCATCCTTCTATTAGCAGCCGCCAAATGTCTATCGATGAAGTTATATCTGTCAACTGGTGGCCAGATGAAGAAGACAACTCATCACATACGTACATCAAGAAAAAAGAGAATCCCATAAATACAGAAGCTTTGTGGCCCATGTACTTCAAGAACATAATAGACCTTTTTCTTTTCGGACGGGCTCATTGTTAAAAAGGTACATACACGCGGTGCCATCGTTTCTTATATCGTCCTTTCCTATTGTGTTTTTGTTTCGGTTCTATGTCTTTTTTTTTTGTGAGCCCCGGCCAGACATCGGAGGAGATTAGCAACTAGGCCAAGAACTAAATATATACGGTTGTTGTTATATTTTTTTTTGTATCCATGCCCATTTTTTAAAACGTATAGGGGTTAGACAGAATCTTTTTAAAGTGCCCAAAAAATAGCTAGAAGCACCCAGAAGGGAGGAGGGGGTTCCTATTTCTCTTCGGTTTTGCTTGTTGACCATTTGATGTACGTCTATTAGAAGACAAACCCGCTCTGCTAGATATCTAGTATATAAGGTGCCCTCCATATTTTGGACTGTTATCGACGCAAGTATATATTGAACTATCAACACATTTACTGACGAGTTTATAAATAGTAGAATACACGTGCATGGACAACGCCCACGTGCATTCGTCCTTCGAGAAAGTGGAACTCTATCGCGTCCCATTGTTGCATATCTGAATACGTCTGCGCTCCAAGATGAAGTTTAAACAAATTTTCTCCATCTGGAATTACACAACTCTATTCTCTGGTTGGCAAATTAAGAAGAAAAAAAGAAATGGAAAAAAACTGGTTCTCTTGCTCCTCCCTTTTTAAAATTCATATCGAGCCAAAAAGGCATTGCTCACAGCTGCACCTCAGCCCTATTTGCCTTCAAAGCAAAGAGCATCAATCGTCGCAAAAAAAAATCAAACAAAAAACGAACGGAATACATTTGTCTAGTGATGACTCAAGTTTCCGTCTGGCTCCTGAACATGTTATCAACTCTCCGCGTAACTTCCTATTGTATGTGCAAAATCTTTGGCCTATATGTAACACACAGAGGGGAGAGGCAGACAGTCGTATATAACAGCAGTCAATATGTTTACAAAGAGAATAAAAGAAAAAAAAACGAAAATATCAAAAGGGAAGCGACTACACATCGAACAGAACTGACGATGTGTGCCATTTAGCGATGGTTTAATGGAGACGAGAGGCGGAGTCCAGCTCTTCGCTGTTAGGGCGTGCGTTATAGACGTAGAGCGCCTTTTTTTGTGTGTGTGAAAGCCATCAGGCAGTTCACTAAATACCTGGTCGTCAACGCTATAAAGAAGAAGTAAGAGATGAATAGATTTGGCCGGGCTTGAAGAGCGACCTCCGCTCTTTTGTGATTTCCTATTCACTGGGCTTTCTTTTTTTATTTTTATTTCAAATGTAAAACGACCGTGGGGTGCCCCGCAAAAAGGGACTGACATCGAATGGGACACGAGAGGGCTCCGAAAATGAGACCGTAATAATAAAAATACACATCAAGAATTGACGATTCGTTGCTGCTGTGGAGCCAAAGACCCTCCCCCCCTTTACTACACTCGAAAGTTTTGGTGGGTGTCAGTTTTCTCTAGTCGTTGCACTCCCACCCCTCCATTTCGTTCTGAATTCCCAGGCCCTTTTTTTTTAAAAACAGTTCTTCGACGTGATCTCTGATTCCAACATGTGCTTTTGATGCATCGTAATGTGTGTGTGGACCGTCATCATCATCGACGGTATGTAAACCCACACAAAAGGATTCCCCCTAACAATAGCTCTTTATAGACTCCCATTATGTTTTAATATACACTCACGAGTAGCGCCACACACGAATGGTACAGTAACCGGGTATATATATTTTTTTTTTATTAGTCAACAGTCAACAGAAAGAAAACCAATTTTTTTTTTTCTATTTCGACAGATAAAAAAAAATTATCTTGTCATTGTTGTCCTCCCCACTCTCTACTTTTTCAATGTCTACTGTGTTAATTGTCCGTTCGCATCAAGGTGGATAGCTAAAACGATGTGTAAACAGAGAAAACCAGTTCATATGGGAGATATGAACGACCACACCCTTTTGTTTAGCAACGGTTCAAAATGCAATGATGAATTATTCGTACTTTCAAAATGATTAGGTTTTTCTAGGGATTTTAAGCAATTCCAAGAAGGCCAAGTCGATTCAAGCAATCAAATCAGTTACCGAATTTAAAAGAAAAAAAGAAAAAATTATAGACGCACAATTACAAGATTATTCAGAGGAACGAACATTAAAAGAGATTTGGAGTTTACAGGGCCTGGTGTAGATCAAAATCGTTCAGCATTTCCTTCTTTCATAACGAAGATCAAGCAAAGGCATAGAAAGATCGCCTCATCCGGATGGACTTATACACTCCATTATTGAGCGACAATCCGCTTGATATTCCAGCACGTCCGGCTCTCTGAACATAAATAGCATCCAACATTCTCTGCATGCTGTCCTTCTACTATACAACTCACGATACAAGGAGACTAACGTATACATGATTGTCGGTTGCCTATCATGTTCTCCGTTTTTTTCTTTTTGAATAATAAAAGGAAAAATAAAAAAATTCAACATTCCAGCGTGGAATGCACGACGGGCTGGAACGCTCTCTCTGAAAAGGTGCCGTCGAGCAGCTTGATGTATTACACACAAAAAAGGGGACCCATCAGTCGACATTTGGTACAGCATATTTACTCACTAAAGGATGTGTTTTAATGCAGCATAAGGCGCCCTTGTGTGTGCGTGTGTAATCACTAAAGCATGCGGCTAAAAAGGTATCGAAGGCAGAAGAAAAGATGGAAAGTCTCATATAGCGACTTAGTAACTCACCAAGACCAATTTGCCAGTGATTTTCGTCTATATACACGGCGCATAACAGCTAATAACAAACAAAAAAAACGAGGAGACGGCTTGAATATAAAAGAAGAGCTGGAAAACTTTTAAGCTTGGCCATACGGTGCCGAATAATGTATACAATACGGCCGATACAATGGACGTCCCAGCCAATGAACGAGGCCAATGGCGCGTTTGTTGCGGTATAGATTCATTCGGAATCGATGCCCCGTGAAATGCCTATACAAGTCTATTACCGACTGCATTTTGCAGACCTATTCCAGCATGTTTGAAAAGAGAAAAGAATTCACCGAAAGAGAGTGGATCTATACGACCGTGTATACGATCAACTGGATGTTTTTGAAATGTGAAAAAGAAGAAGGACCGGTTCGGCTAAACAGACGTGAATGCCTTCACAACACATATGGCATTAAAGTACTGTATGTATTCCCATGAATTTCTAAGGTATACGGCTTGATCATAGGCTTCTCCGATGTAGTGTCTCTGT
The DNA here is from genome assembly GCF_020631705.1 of Daphnia magna. NCBI lineage: Eukaryota > Metazoa > Arthropoda > Branchiopoda > Diplostraca > Daphniidae > Daphnia > Daphnia magna. The sequence goes on from NC_059187.1 coordinate 9,779,237, forward strand.
TGTTATGTGCCTACGTTGGATGTTTGTCCTTTTACAAACGACTTGAGGACAGGCGGAAATCACATGGCCGATGCGGGCTTTTTTTTGTAGCTAAAATTGTACGATAAACATCATTAAGTCGGGGTAAGAAAAAGCTGCTAAATGCTTTTTATATGAAAAGAATTTTTTATTTTATTTTTAGAAACTAAATACCCTTAGGTTTTTCTTTTCTAGTCGCCCCTCTTTTCCTATTTCTTCGTTTTTTTTTTGCTTGTTTGGTATTCGAATATTATTCAAATGGGTTTTTGCGCAAAGTTTTTCTCGTTGGGGTGCGGGATACCTTATCGGGAATTCCAAGGGCATTTGCTTAACGTACGAAACAATGGGAAAAAATTAAAAAAAGATAAAAAAAACAAACAAAATAACCGCTAATTGAAACCCTCCTTCCTTGTGTTAGAAACGCAAACGTAGCACGGAAAAGTCTTGGAAAAAAACAAAACCGTTGTCCATATTTCTATAGAATTAACAACCAAATGGAATGTGGTGCCACTGTGACGTTTGCAATCGGCGCCACACCAAATCAATTGTTGTCAAGCACTTCTGATAACGGTGTATATAATTCCTGTTCTCGGAACGCCGAATCTCAGTGAATTTGCAAGGGCGGAATTGAGATAAATTCAGACACAGCCATGAAATTGTGGACTTTCCTACAACTATAGACTTTTTCTTAGCTATGTATTAAAAAGAAAATGAATTCGACAAATTGCAGTACGAACGTGCCATTTAAAACTGATAATGAATCGTGGGCAATATTTCAAGGTGAACGTCAAATATTTCGCTGCAACAAAACTCTTTCCTCCCAGCTGAAATTCGTAATTCAATTTTACGTGGAATCCATCGTGTGTTTGTTCTTTAGAATTGAACGTGTCCACTAAAGCTGCAAGCCAAACGGTTCCAAAAGGAGATCGAAGTTGCGACGCTTTTAACACTTTCTAAAGCGAAAAAGCCGATTCAAATAGCAAATGTTTAACTACAAAAGAAACAAGTTTCGTCGTCCTGTTGCAACGCGTCATAAATGCAAATCCCAATTTAAAAATCAAATCAAATCAAATCAAATAATGAAATAGACGAGGAGACTTGTCCCGAAGATTCAAGGCTCTCAAAAGAGGAATGACAGATTAGTTGGTGTAGAGCAGAAGCCTTGAGATTTGTTTCCCATTGGGGGACAAACTGCGCCCTGCCTTTCAGGGATTCGATTCAAGACCAAACTTTCAGACGGCTTAAACACGGAGACATACTGCTGTGATTAATCAAAACAAAACCGACGTTTCGAAATGGGACGTTGCTTCCTCGTTAACTAGACAGTTCGACGAGTCTGTGTCACAATCACAAAATTCTAATGTGTCTGAAAGGTGAAACATGCTTTTGTCTTTTTCAGCCGACAAGTGAAAAAAGGGGCACGTCGTGACATGGGCAAATCAAAAAGGGTTTGATATTCACGGGCTTGCCGTGTAGACAATAATAACAAGCAAAGTGTTGCAATTTAGTTCACGGGGAAATCTTGAACCAACGACTAACGAGCAAAATTCCTGTCTCGGTACATTTTTGATTATTAAGTGGACTTACCTGGAATGTTACGTGGTTTGCTTCAACGGGTGTTAATCACATATTCAATTAAGCACAACTAATGTAATAATTACGTTTTCCTGAGGCAGCAGGGCTGGCTAAAAAATAAAAAAGGTGCACTAGTTCTACTGCCCAAGTTGCCGTTCACGTTTTAGGCCTCTGTTGCCTTGCAGACAATATTTACATGAACATGCTCGTTTGACAAGTCATTTTTTTTTTTTTTTCTTCAAGCGCTATTGCAAGGACGTACAGACGAAAATCACCGAGTCTGACAGTTCAAGTGAAACAGGTTTAAGTAAAACATATTCAGACATTCTTTCGGGTAAGGTATCTAAGTTTGTTTGGCAAGTTAAAACGCGACACGTCCACTGCAAGACGTGTAACGAATCATAATTATAAAAAAAAGGTAAAAATATAACAGCATTATTAGCACATAACAGGTTTTTCTCAATTTCCTGGATACACGTAACTAGGCTCGTTAAAGTCTTTAGGTAGCCATGACGAGCAATTCACCGTGCTCAGTACACCTGCTGTAACCAAATCAAGGCTAGGAAAGGTGAAAGGGAGTCTATGCTGATCTAGGATAGGCAGACACGCATTGACTTTATGTTTCCATAAATGATTAGCAGAACAGAACAAGTAAAAAGAAACCAAGAGTTAGAAATGAGATTGTTCACACATGAATCGTATTTCCTGTATACCTTGGGTATATCCATAACCTTCCAAAAGGTTCAAGTTTAATTCCGGATATGTATATTACTGCCAGGAATCAACCATTTACATTTACCTGTATATAGATGCATAAGAGATTGATGTCAAACTGGTAGCCTATTTTGTTAGGAATAAAAACAAGTGCAACCTTGGTCAAGTTAGAATTATATTGCATAAGATTTAGGCCATGTTTGATTGGCTAAGCAAAAAAAATGGAGATAATTGACGTTGATACTCGATAACAGATCTAACAACTCCAACTGTACAATACACGAACGGTCTATTCACCTTCAAAATCGATACCTTTCACCATTTGTTTTTGTTTGTTTTTTCTTTTTTACATAAATGCAAAGCACCTTCAAATTGATTAGAGTGGAAGACCATTTATTGTTCTCCTTTCGTTCCGCCAGAGAAACAATACACGACAGACTATGGCACGCTGCAATCTAATTAGATTCCATCTAAGAAGTTCAAGAATTGCAAAAAAGGGCGTGAAGAAGAGAGCCAAGAAAATATCAGATGTTGAACGTGGCCACGTACATACACGACATGCACACACACAAACCAAATTTAAAAAAATACGATAAAATACCGACGCGCTGAATCCATCAATCAACGTAACAAATCAAATTTGAAAAATAAATTGGGAAAAATGGAGACTCTTTTTCAGCGTCCTGCCGACATCTTCTCAGAACTCTGCGTCTGTGTGTGTATGCAAAAATCAAGAGAAAAAAACAAAAGAAAAAAAAATAAAATCGGAGATTGCACTGGTTCCAGTAATAAAGGGTCGTACCGTCTCCCGCCGGATGTCGACAATTAGAAAACACTTTGGAACAAAAAATAGATAGGAATCGAATGATTGGTGAGAGCGAGTGACACAAAAAAAACAAAAACACAACGCAATAAAAACAAAACAAAACAATAACGATAGTCTTTTTTTGTTTTCTTTACTTTTTCTCGCCCGTTTTCAGTAACCAGAAGGTCCGCAGCATTTCCTGAATCAGTTGCGGATCGATGGAGCCGTGAGCCGTGTAACGAACGGCCCTCAAGTCGCTCGACCGGCTGACCACTCCAAACTCACCGATGATGTAACCATCGTGCGTTTTCTCTTCCACCAGATATCGATGTGCCTCTTCATCGAATCCGCCATGATCCAACTGGCCCATGTTCAAGCCCGTCTCTTCGTCGCCGTTGCAATCAGCGCCGAAACAGTCGTCGCTCGCAGCTAAAGATCCCAATTCTTGTTTAGACGATGTTTGGCCATCTAGCGGAGAATTGTCGAGGCTCTTGATGGGCTCCACTTTTTCATTTGGCGCAATTGGTTCGAGTTTCGTCTTGGACGACGTGAAAGGATTCGTTTCTGTAGAGCTGGCTGTCAACGTTGAGACAGTTTCCGCGTGCGGAGTGAGTTCGGTGGACGTCACTTGACCTTCTGCCTTATCGCGCGTTCTTTCCAATGTTTCGTTATTGATTTCCGGAATTGCGTCACTCGCTTGAGGAGTTGCATCGCTCGTTTGCAGTGGCACATCATTCGATTCTTGTGTCACAATTTCCAAAACTGCCGGCCGCGTCGTAGTCGATTCCACGATCCCCGTGGAATCGGTGACGGGCATCTGTTCGTCGACGGGAGGTTGAACGGTTGTCGTAGTGGTAAACAATGTCGTCGTAGAAGCCTCTTCTTGCGGTTTACTAGTCGTAGACGTAACGATTTCTGCTTCCTGGTTGCTGACAGTCGTCGTCGTCGTCGTCATCACTTTATCACGCAGTCCCAAAACAAGCAATCGCTCGTTATTGGATAGCCGGAAGGATTCGACGGCTTTCCTCGTGTCTGTTTCATTTCAAAAGAAAGAGAGAACCGGTTTAAATTCGCTTATTAAAAAAAACCAAAACAAAAGGAAAAGGCTAGTTTGTATCGAGATGTGTGTACCTTTACTAGTTCCGTATAGCCATTGAGGTGAAGGTTCCATATGGGTATCTGCAGGTGTGTCACCGCCATGGCCATGTCCAGTTGGTCGGTTCTTAAAGAAAGATTTCGGAGGGACGCGTTGGATGCTTGGCAAGTTGGACAAGCTGCCAAAACCGACAATTTTACGTCCGGTTATGCCGCCGGCCTTGCCACGCCCCGAAGAGACGGGCAAACTGGCCATGCGCGTCGTACTCTGCTGCAGTTTTTGGACGGCCGGAGAACCCGTAACGGCCCGACGCAAGGCTGCACCGACGCTGTCCCTCGATCTCAAACGGCCCGTTAGACCGCTGAAGCTTCCGTGCTGCTGTTGCTGAGGTTTCATCGCCGTCCGCTGGCCGAAGACGTCCTCTTGAGCTGGAGCGACGCTAGAAGTCGCCACCGTAGTCGACGTCGTTCTCGTTTCTTCCACAGCATGTTCTTCACCAGCTTTCACCTCTTCGGTCCTCAACGTTTGAGGATGAAGACGGATCTCGACCGTTTGCGAGGGCGACCAAACGGTCGCCTCGTCACGGTCGGTGACGGCGTTGAACGGCTCCTCGGTCGGGGTCGTTGCAGGGCTTTTGTCGTCCGGGCCGACAGCCTCAGCAGCGTCCAGCATCTCTTTTGTAAGCGATTCTGGCGCCAGCCAAGTGGTCGCCGTTGCCTCTTCTGTCGTGATGTCGTGAGTCCATTCCGTCGGCGCCGTTTCTTGCACGTCAGCCACCGGCATCGAACGGACGCTGGACACGACGACGAGCACGTAAAACTGCACCAACCGGATCCAATGAAGAGACATTATTCATCGAATCAATAAGACAGCCTAGCATTTTATATAGAAACGATGAAATTAGGTGGGCGACAAGAGCCGGATTTTGGCCAACGCCCTGATTTCCGCCAGGGCCTGACGTCTGCAATATTCTGGCCCTATTATTCCAATCGTTTCGAAAGATTTTGGGGAAATAAAAATTGCTGATGTAACGGGGAACAAATCAATTGTGAATTGATGTACCCTTGGTCAATGTCCACTACCGGATCGATTGCAATTCAAGGAGATAGGGCGAGGTGACCGTAGATTTTTTTAAAAATATGAATAATAATAAATGGATACAGTTTTTCTCTGTTCCTTCTCTACGGTCAATGACTTTTGAGGTGATCGAAAGAATACCTGATTGTGTTACCTTTTGGAAAGGGGAAAATGAATAAGAACCAAACAGCCAAGAGAGAGAGAGAGAGAGAAAGAGCCCCGGAGCAATGGAAGATGCCGTAATCAGAGCGGCGAATCAGCTGAATTTCAAGGACTCGGCAAAGTCGGGAGGCGACAATCCAAAATGATGATGATAAAAATGGAAACGATCGAAATCTGCTTAGCGACTAGTTCGCTTCCCGTTCACATAATCATCCAGTTTGACCTGACTGTTGCAAATACTTAGAGAATGCCCTACAAGGTGCTCGATTTTCTTTTTAGCATTCAACTGTCGACGTGTGTTTGACATTTTGCTTTGGAGATGAAACAGAAGACATCCATCAGAGACGCCAAAAATCTGACGCTCGTCGTGAAAACTACGTAAAAGGAAATGTAATAACGTCCGTCGGCTCTCGTCCATCTGCAGAATTCCGTCCAAAAGCTTAAACAGCTAAAGACCCTCATTTCCTGGACGTTATTAATATACCCTTTTTTTTCCCTCTTCAAATAAGCTAATGGGCGATAATCACTGAAGCTAATATATGCACATTCAACTGTTAACTGGAAGACTTGGCTGCTAGTTGGGCCAACAAAACCGCACTTTTTTTTTGTTTTACGACACCTGAGTTATAAACAGCGAAATGATTCGTTTCTTTGGCAATGGTCTGAATAATGGTTTCATTTTCCACTAGTCCAGGGGCAACGGCGTCCATCAGAGTCAATCTAAATATGGGACTGTCTCGCTGTTTCTTAGTGTTAAGACAAGTTTAAAATTGAAAACCAAAGAAAGAAAGGCAAAAAAATGGAATAAATAAACAGGTATTTCTTCTTTCGCTAGAGCTGCGAATTGGTAAGAAGAAAAAAATGGAAAAAGACCAAGGGCTAAACCTTGTGCGGAACGACGTTCAATGAGTTAAGAAAATCATCCTTCTTCTCCGCAACGATCGTTATTAGCATTCGGCCTTCCTTCAGTTCAGGATCGCACAGGCGTGACCATCGTGTGACCAAATTTAAACAAAAAACAAGTTGACAGACGCAAGAGAAACAGGACAATAGATGAGGCCGTCACGGGAGGGTCTTTTCACACACACACACAAAAAAAAAGATACGCACAATTTCCTTGGTGTCTTTTGTAATCCATTTCTAATCTTCGATCCCCTTTTTCCGTCTATCTCTTTCCTTTTCATTCCGAATTTGGGTGGAGTCGTGATGGAGTAGCAGCACTAGAACCTTCTCTCCCTAACGTCCTATCCTCCTTCTCTTTTTTAAAGGCGTTTCCCCGACCTTGCTCCGGGACAATTTCTTTCGTTGCCGAGCATTGAACACACAGGTGATTTCGTTAAAAAAAAAAATTTATACTGGCCAGTTGTTTGATTTCTTGTTGCCAACATTTCTTTCTCCGATTCCACGTCCGACTGCCTGTCGCGTATAGTAATAATAATGCATTATCATTTATGCAAAACGATCGGCTTGGCGAACGGTAACGTTGCTGGCAATTCTACGAAATACGTCGGTGCGCCATACGGAAATTGTTCAACCGTAAGAAATGCAGGTAAAAAAAAATTGAAACAGAAAAAAAAACTCTAAAAAGAAAGGATCATTATGGTGAATTGTTCTAGCGCGTTGAAAAATTGCTCAGAATTAGGCAATCATTCTGAATTTAAAAAAAAAAACAAGATAACCAAATTACGTCGGCCTTCGTTCTTCTTCCTTCGTCTGACGATTTTTAACCAATGAAAAAAAAAGAAAAGGGAACAGAAAACAAAACAATTTTGGCCGTCAAGTTTTTATTTGCTGGCCATCTTTCTGGCGTTGTCTTTGTTTTAAAGCTTCAAGTTTGTCGACTTAACAAATGCGCTTTACAACGCCCATGGCGAGACATCCTTTTTTTTCTTCATCTGGCGCAACAATATTCGCATACCAATGAATTCATTTTTTTGTTGGTTTTCACGACCTTCCATTTAAAAAAGAAACCGTATCCAATGAAATCTTTCATTCAAATGGTTTCATTCTCAAACTAACAAACCCACGTCGAACGCAAAGCAACGCACTTCGACTTGCAGTTTCTTTCGGGTTCGTAGCCTCTCGATGCAGCGCGGAACACGTGATTGGCATGCGCTAACTAAGAGAAACCGGTTGGCCGCAGTTCTTTGCCTATTTCTGCCGCACTCTTTGTTGCTGCTCAAGTTAGAACCTCTCCCCCCCCCAAAAAAAAAAAAATGAAACACGTTGATCATCAAGGTCTCGTGAAACTTCTGTGACTAATGTAATTGTTCGCTTTTATAATAGCGACACCCGCAATTTGCTACACGACGACAGTGTCGATTGAGTTATATCGCCGGAATCAAGAGAAACAATTATCGTTTCAACGTCTAGTATAGCGCAATTCGGCTTTTATAGCCGCTGAAATGAATTCCCTATATAAAGCGCAGAGAATGTTTAGAAGTGCACGACCATTAGACAGCCGGTGTAAAAGGTTTTCTTTTGAATGCGTGACGGGAATGTTTGCACCGACTGAGTTAAATTTTTCATTCCTTATCCGCACTAGTTTTTTGTTTCATATTTTTGTTCTAAAGTTGGGAGGGTAATTTGAAGACGAGACCTTCATCCATCATTGTTTCCGTTGTGGCGGTGGTGTCGGTTCTCTTAGCGCGACACACGCAAAAATGAAGCCAACGCGGTAGGCAAGGTCGTCCTAAGTGCGTTCTTCTTTTTGTGTATGTCTGTGTTGATTTTCCTATGTTTTGCATGGAAAATGATTCTATCCTTTCGAAAGAAAAAAAAGGGCCGCTGGAATATCTGACGGACGCCATGCTGTGTCGGGAGCGCTGCCCGATGTAATACAGTCGTGATATTTAGATTTTAAAAAAGTCTTTACTAGAAAATGCTGACGATGGAGACGATGGAACTTTCAAACAAACAAAAACAAACAAAGTTTGGAGATTAAAGAAAATAACAAGGGATCCTCCTCTCTCACGGTATATGCAAATGCCATCTCGTGTTGGATAGGGGGAGGGGATGCTTTTCTAGAAAACGTATTCGTCTGACCGGACATTACGTACGAGCCCGATTGTCGCCGGTTTAATTGACCCTCATCTGTAACGTACGTAATCAGTAGGAGAGAAAAACAATAAAAGGGAAAGTACCGCACACACAAAGGAATCTTGAAAACGCGACGACTGGGCACCTCCAACACGAAAAAAATAATAAGGAAAGAAAAGAAAAGAAAAAAAGGCTGGTATTGTTTAATAGCCCACGGATATTTAAGAAGGTTAGTGAATTGTTATCAGCTAAAAACTGTGCAACGAATATATGGATGTTGAGAGTGGAGCAATTGAAAATGTGACGTGTCTACATCGACCTTGAAGACGAAGAACAGGTAAAACATGGAACATTTTCCCATTTTTTTTTTCAAACATGAGATGACATGGTAACACTCACCAATCGAACAGGATAAAGAGGTCGAGAACCTCGCATTGCACTCCATAGGGGAAAAAAGCGAATTGTTCGACAAGAAAACAAACAAAACGAGTGGGCTCATCATCACTACGCATACGAAATTGCAGGTAATCCCCCCGAAGGATCTTCATTTTGCTTTTGCCAACTGTTAATAACGTTTTGCCCTTGTTTCTTTCTGGAGGGCAAGCTCTTTGCCAATAACTAATCTTCCTAAAAACAGCTGATTGGGCTATATAAGGTTTTATGCTTCTACCTACTTAAACGTGTTACAACGTCTAGCCACACAATACCTGAGCTTATCATCTTTTGTACGAACTTTCCTAATTAAGTTCACCCCACCAACGGCCCCTCCTGGCTGATGATGGCCAAACTATGGGGGGGATATAGACAGAAATAAAAACAAGAACATTCTTACCGTGATTTGCAGGTAGATCATGTTGACGAGAGATCTCTTTGGGAATGTTCTCTTTCGATTTTCTTCGATTAATCCACAATATTCTGGAACAGGTTGTGTATAGTGAGTGCTAATCTCTGTTGTAGAATAGTTTGCTAGTAGAATAAGGTTCGCGTAGTATTCGATTGTGGGTAGTAAACGATCAGTGGTAGAAAATTGCTATTAATCCAATGTTGGTCTTCGTGATTCGATGGATTCGGTTCGATACATTTCTTGTTCACTGCAAAATAAATTAGAAAAAAAAAAATGTTGAGATCACATGAGTCAAATTAGGGAAAAACCGGAATGATAATGATCAAACATTCATTGCCTTAATGAAGCGAAATATACACCGTAGTATCAAAACAGGCAGCAACGAAATAAAGCCCCAATTTCCCCCCAATTTTTTTTTAAATCCCGTCCAACTGGTATAGACCAAATATTACACGTATGACATTTTCAAGGACTCGCAATTTAATGTGCTATTCATGAAGTCAACGTTTCTATTTTTTTGGTTACATCAAATCGTAAATTGTCATTATGTCGTTTTCTAGCACTGAACAAATGCCAATCAAAATTTCCATTGGTGAACGGATGCCCTTGAAATAAATCAGCAATCACGAGTTCAACGTATGCGTTTTCGCATATAGACACGTCATCTGAAATCTAATTGACGATGACCCATTACCCGCAATCAAAGCGGCTATAGAACAATGCCCACCAACGCCGTTCGTCACGCCACACAATTCACGGTCAATCAACGTGAAATGAAATCAATCGCTCGTTCAAACAGACAAATCACGTTGATTGGTTGGAAATCGGGTATAAAGTAGTACCCGTAGTAAAATTGAATGTTTCCATCTTACCTGTCAAATGTAAACGACAACACTTAAAGACAGGCGGGCGAGCGCGCTCCGGCGAACGGTAGCTCTCTGCTTGGGACTTGGCGATCGAGTGGCTGATGATGTTCGAGTCACCTGTGGATCATTTCGCTTCCTGCTGTTTTTTCTTTTTCTTTTAGGTTTGGTTTTTTTTTTTCTTCTTTCCTCTCTGTCTCTCTCTTTTTCCCCTTCACTCCACCCTTTTTTTTTTTTTTTTCAAACCATCCCCTGCCCGCACTATCCCATAGTGTGTACGGTACACACACACACACACACATTGGATAGTGAAAAGATGGAGCAAGTTCTCCAATGTGCCCCTCCCAGTTTTGCTACGTAATACCAGCCTCCTCCGCCAGGCTATTCGCTCTATACAAGGGGCACTGTGTGCGTGTGCTGTAACAAAAAGGCCAGGAGACGGACAGACATGACGAGGAGTGAAAGACAGGGCCGTATAGTAAGAGGAACCCAGGAAGGCCATTTAGTTCAACTATAACACCCTCTCTCTTTTCTTGGGCTTTTTTTTTTGTTTTGTTTTTAATGCTTGTTCTTTTTTTTTGTGTGTGTTCACCTACTTTTAATCACCCTGCCCCCCTTTTGTTTCTTATAGACCATTTTGGTTAAAAGCCCAGCTTTTATGTAGTTGGAGAAGGGGAGAAGGTAACCTAAACGACTTATGGTACAATGGACAAAATTCCAGGTAAAGTTGGTGGGCGTTTTCTTATGACAAAACATAAATAATAATGTCAACAGAGTTATTGGAGTACTCCTTTTGTGTGTGTGTGTGTGTCTTTCCTGGAACGAGAAAAGTCTCCCCATTTGAGGGGCATAAAAATTGAACGGACAAAAAGCGACCCATTTTATTTTCTGGGGGAGGCGACTGTCCGGCACTAACAAAAAAAAAATAGCTTTTAAACGATAACGATATTATTCGATAAAATGCAAACGGTACTCATATTTTAGTTGCAAGTTCATTTTTTTTTCGGACAAGAAAGGCGGACGTTGCAAATGACAAGGTGATCCGGCAAACATTGCATGTCCAACATATTCAAATTTCAGATCACTTCAAGCGATACGAACGTTCAAAAAAAAGGATATATTCAATTTCACTTTTTTTTTTTTCTTCTTTGGCCTTTCGGTTACCCGCATACAGCAGAACACCAACGAAAACGGAGGTGGGCCCACATTTCCGAGAATCACCACACAAATGCAGGAAAAGCAACGACTTGTTCGGCTGTCTAGCCGTCGTTCGTCATCGATTGTATAACCCTCTCGAGAAGATTAATAGATACCCTATGTCCAACTGGTATCTCATGTTTTCTACAACACTGTCCAAGAATGGCTTGATAGCCCATTTTAATCTTTTCGCAAGAGATTGACATGAGCAACAGAAAAAGAAAAAACAAAACATTTTTCTTATTGGTTTGCTGGTTTGTGCCAACAGACATTTTCAACTTCAATTGTTGCTGCAAGTTGTTCTAGATGTTCACAGGTCTTCAAAAGTGCGCTATTAAAAATAGCAATCACCATTGAGGGCCGTGACTGCTGCGTGTAAGATAATGACGAGTATGTGTACGACGAGACGGACGTGTTGGTGCAAATGTCTTGGGGCACGAACGTCTCACTAAAGAAACATGAACAACAATGAAAATGGTCGTGAGCACGACAAATCGGCCCTCGCTGTTTGCGTTCGAAAATGAAAAGACTCGAATAATAACAGCGTGTTTAATGAGCTGTTTAAAATGATGTCACCCCTGAAATAAAAAAGCCAAGGTTAAGCTTTAAAACAGCGATCATTTTGAATGCGGCTATTTCGTAGTTTGTTTCATATATACACGATTCCCTGTAATCTCTTTACGCGCTCCATTGTACACAGTTAAACATTCAAGGACGAAACAATGTTTAAAAAAAAACAAAAACAAAAGCTCGAGCATTAATTTTGCGAACAGTAATTCAAACGGAAGCTCTGTGTGTTATGTTCACAGAGATCTATGTCAGAAGGTGTTAGCTTTCCGCGACCAAGGTAATCGGATCTTTTTACGAGTTTTTCAGTTCCCCAGAGAAGCAATGTTCCAGGTTTTTCCGTGAATTCGTGTGCCACGTCAGAATTGCGACATCAGAAGCGGTATGTCGATGGTTGATTGAAACGAAGGGGATTTCTTTGTGGCAAGTTGCGTGGGAATAAGTTTAATTAATCTATTATATATAAACAGTTCAATGTCCTAATTATTCAGTAGCCATGGGCTGTAACTTAATGATATTTGTCGAGCTCCGATTAATCAACCGATGGACATCATTTTCCCCCGTCCGCACGCGTTATAACCGTACGAATTTCGCCAGAAGTTCTTGTTCTTGCCAAGGACACGAATTCATTTCTGTAACCATGGAAATCTAGGGTAAAATCTCGCAGATCAGACAGGTGTGTGTAATTGTCCGTGTCAGGGTTTTCTTTTTTAAAAAACATACAAGAAAATCCCCATGTACTTTATGTTGATCCTCAAAGTCATTTTGAAAATCGTTACGACGCACATTTGTATATATAGCGAACGCGAAGAAAAACGAAATGAAATGTTGAACAAAAAATATATATGTATATTGCAGTGGTCTCTGTTGCGAAGTGACCGCGCCCTGTGCACATCTTCGCCGGAGGGGATCCAAAGAGAGTCACCAGCAAAGAAGGCAACCGACTTTGCAAGGTAACGGATGTAGCCTTGCCGTTTGACTTGCTCCAAGGTAATCAAGTCATTTTCGGATCAATCTCTCACTCTTCCCTTGTTTGTTCTACATCGGTTTTTTGTTTGTTTTGTTTTTCCCTGACGTCCGCATTGTTTCCCATAGGATAAAATGCATAATTATAGATCCGCATTTCCGGAAATGTTCGGCAACAACAACCCACTTCGCTATAAAGAGGAAAATAGAGAAACAAATGGCCATGAAATTACGTTCGTACATGACAAGGTACAAAAGTTGGCACATGTCATTAGTAAAAAAAATTGGTTGACAAAGAATTCTTTGTTGCCGTTGGTCAATCAAATGTCCCTGCGCAGTCAGAAGGGACGGCGTGACTTCCAGATCCGATAATCAACGGCGCGTGCAACCAAAACGTGACACGCAAACCAACGCCCTTGCCGAGGTGTGTAAGCAAATTTACTGACTTCCACTGTCCGTTGGAAGGAGATAAGAAGAAAAGCCACGTCGTGGCCAATGTTTTTGTTTGTATTTCTACGCCCGCTTAATAACTAGATGCCAATTGTGAAAGACGAGCGATGGTACGAACGTCGTTAACCAAATTAGCATGTGCGACGGGAATGTTTTTCTCTGTACATGGATGTGGCATTTGCCTGTCATTCTGAAACTCATATCCGTCTCGTGTTATTGACGATGGCGGTTTCGCTGCGGAATTCATCAATAAACATAGTCGGCTTCTTGCATATCGGTACGGCCGACCGCATCCGGCATTGCTTTACGACTTTGGGCTCTTCCGCATGCACGGAATAAGAATATCCAGAACGGTGGCTGAATCGTGTCACAATCAAAGTGTTACGCATGACAGATGACGGTGCATTTTATGTCTCGATTAGATCAAAAGAAACGAGGCCCAGTAAATGAAAAAGTACATTCAACAGCTTGCCCTTGATCCAATTCGTTATTCAAACTGACAGATCGTAGGTAGATGTAACCGATATGGCACTCACGAACGGTGTAGGCTCATTACAGACTACCGTGCTAGATCCACTCTATAGATACTATGGGTAACACACGTCAGCTGCAGAATTGAACGAGGCCAATGTGCACGTACCAACTCTATTTGATGGCTTTTATGGAAACGCAGCAAAAATATAACTGAGTTGCACTGTAATTTTTTTTAATGTGTTTTTTTTTTTTTTTGGGGGTGTTCAACTCCATTGATTTCTGAAAGAGATTGTAAGACAAGAGGGGAAGGCAAAAAAAGAACAGAAAAAAAAATCTTATTTAGTGTAGGGGATATCCTTGCATGATTGCACCCTGGAGAACGCAATACAATTGAAAACATTTTTCTTAAATTCCTTTGTCTCCTATACTTCGTCAAGCAATGTTAGTCTCTATTGGGAGGGGTTCTTTGGGTGAACTGAAGGTATTAGTCCAACAATCAATCTGTGTATTTAGAGGCAATTAAGAATTCAAAAATCCTGGTTGTTTTGTTTGCTTCGCCTCTTCATCCGTAAAAACAAGAAGACGGACATTTTCAACTGCTAAATAACACCTCGGTAATTTATGGTAGGTAAAAGCGAGCAAACCTGCCATTATCTACAGAAATGAGAGTGTGTTTCAACAATCGTCTGAAATTACTTTGGAGAAAATAGAACTGAAAGAAGAAAGTGAATAGGTGCTGTGAAATCGAAAACAATAAAGGCCATAAATCTTTGGTTCGCAGCGTTCCTATCTATGGTGTATAATTATAGTCTAGTTATTAAAATATTTGTTTAATTATACCTGGGGGTAAACGAACAAATGTCGATTTCGGATGGCTGCACTCGGTGGAGTAGCCAGTGCACACTGGCTCGGAGCGAGAAGAGTCATGTGACGTCATGCACTCCACCGGGTTGTCGGAAAATGGAGGATACACTCGAACGCTTTTTTCACTTTTTACGCCGGTGGAGGACGTAACGTAACAGACGAAAGAAAAAAAGGCTCCTATCACTAAACAACACACTCTCTAAATTCGTCTGCTAGAAATTGCACTGCACCGCTTGCACTGACTTAAAACGGGCAAAAAAGTGCAGTTTTCGAGTGACCTCGGACGGTGCCGGAGTGCCACTGGAACGTACAAATTCGATGCACCGAAAAAGTGGATTGCACTAAGATTACCACTCGAACAACTTTTTCTCGGGGCAATCGCACCAGAGCAGAAAAGTGCAGCCATCCGAAATCGACAAAAGAAAGAACATTCGAGTTGTTCACGCGCAACTGGAGAAACTGCTGCCACCTTACGGAGTTTGATTCAAACACGAGTTTTTCAAAAGAACATTAGCAGTGGCTTTTGTTCGCTAGATGGCATTGGCTGTTAAACGTCATCTATTGAGAGAAATATCGTAAAAATCGGCATCGGTGGTGTACACATGATCTAGGCAGAATCCCTATCGGGAAAATGGCGGGTTTCGGGTCACGCGGGAATCCTCGATATCGTTTAAAAAGTAGCCACAAAATCCTTGCGTTGATAAGGTCCAGTCACTTCTGCTTTTCGTGTATGTGGAAATAGTTGGGGAAAATCCCAACCGCTAAACTATATTGACGTGTTTCGTATGATGACTAAGCTAAGACTACACCACAAACGGAGCAGAAACGAAAACGAACAGTCATCAACATTTGAAATGGCAACGAGCAAATCTGGCATCACAATCAATTTTTGAGGGTAAGCGAGTCAAAACCAACTATAGTCTACATCCGTTTCATAATCAGATAGGATATTCGTTCACGTCATAATGAAAACACGGTAAGCAACAGGATTCATAATTTTTTCTCCTGTCTCCTCCCTCGACAGGGCGATAACGTTCTGGTCCTTAAATGCCCGTTTAGTGTCAAATTCTTTGTCTTCTGGTATCGAACAGAGCCCTCCCCCCACCCCCGAATGAGAGAATTTGAACCGATAAAACTATCCAACATTGACGTAAAAGCGTGTAGTGATTCGATTCCGACCACATCTCAAGTGTGAGATAGGGGGAACGAGGCAACGTGACGCACAGAGCGTAATAAATGTATAAATAGGGCTAAGTGGTCCCCAAAACTGATCAGAGATTATTTTCGGCATTGCGTCGACCACTTGTATATTCAAATCCAAGCGGCTGTTCTTGAAGACTTTTGAAAAAGGACATAACATGCAGTTCAAATCCCTCGTACGTTTTGTTTTGAACCATCCCATCATTTTTGGTTTCAAATCATTTGAATTTTTCATGTTTTAGGCGCTACTGATTTTTGCAGCAGGTTCGGTGATGGGTCAATTAGGAATATCACAACTTCACCATCAACACCTATTCGATGCTAGTCCTCCTAGCTCGATGGCTAAATATGCTCACCAACTCGTCCGACTGAACTTCCCGAAACAGCTGGGCATTGAATTGCCCAGCATCGAATTGGACCTTGTCAAGCTTGCCCGTTCGCAGTCCACAAAAAAGACCGTAGCAGCCAAAGTTCTAGGTCACTTTAAAGGTTAGTCTCTTTTGCTTTCTTAGACTCAACAGTTGAGATGACCCTCATCGGTACCGTAGAGTCTTCTTCTAAAGCCTACTTTCATTTGATTGAAATCTTTTACACCTCGCAGGAAAGCACGATTTCAACGACCCGAATAGAATGGCCAAAGTCCTCGGTAAGATCGTGACCCATATTCACCTTCAACCTGACCTTTCTCTTGATAAACAGAAAACTTAAGCTCAGTTCTTTTTTCAACTGTTTTCACGTTAGAAAATGAGACAGACAAAACTGGTAAGGACAAGACCCTCGGCTTCCAGACATCCGCAGGTTTGAACCCGTTCCGGATCAGAGAACATTCTCCAGCACAAAAGAAAATCAAATTTAGGGAATACTCTAGCGTTGATGAGAACGAAGAAACTGTCCCTGTGATGATGGAGAAGAACGAACGTGGTCCTCAGCCTCAATTTCCCGGTGAGTCCCAGCAGCAGCAGGCCAGGGCCGCAGTTCCAGCAACCGCAGGCGCCGAGGGTGATCCCTCAAGAAGCGCTAATTACCCAATTTTTTATCTTGTCGCAGCATCGTTTTGCTTCTTCTTCTCTGGCTAACAATACAGAATCTTGGCAGTCCGTAAACCATTACGTCACAAAGGGGTTCTCAAATTCCAAACGCCGTTCATTACGGAACACAATTCACGGTCAATTAATGTGAAATTAAATCAATCGCTATAGTTCAAACAGACAATCACGGCAGGGTCACGAGTCTCAAAAAAGGAAGCTATTAAACATCAAAACAGGGATAAATTAAGGAAAGAAAGAACATTCGAGTCGTTCCACCGCCGCGGGAGAATGTGAACGCACTGCAACAGGACCTGCTGCCACCTCACTGTGGTTCATTCAAACTCGGTTTTTTTATTTTTTAGATAACTTTAATAGTAGCTTTCATTCGCTAGATGGAATTGTTAATGGGCGGGCTTCGTGTCACACGCGGGAATCCTCGATATCGTTTAAACGTATAGTCTCAAAGCCTTGCGTTGCTGTGGCCCAAGTTCCAGTCACATTTGGGTTATGTTCCTCTTCCCGTATTTTACATGCCTGCGTGATTAATAGCTTGTTGACGTGTGCGGTATGTTATTGTGCCGGGAAGGATTTAAAAGCGAATAATTCATGCAAATCGAGCTGAATATTCATAAGATTAGCGCACATGGAAATGAACAATTGAAAAAAGGGTACGTGAAAATTGAACTGGTTTCATCGGATTATCTATTTTGAATTCCATGAATAAATTAACCGTAAGAACACGTACTTGCTTCACGATTATGTATAGCTTGCATTGCGTCAGCTCACATTTCGCAAACTTGCCAAATTCGTTCTCTTACGGCATAATATACATACGTGCATTTCCTTGATTTCCGAGAAAGGAAAACAACAGTCTTTTCTTAGTACATGTAGCGACTTGCTTCCAATTAATTGTTCGATTTCAATACCGGGCCGGCCCATCCCACTTCAAAGAGAAATCGAAATCAAAAAACGAAAATGAAACTATAAATATTCGCCCTTGGGGGCAAGGCAATGAAAGAACCGAGTGTGGAAACTCGCTCTCTTCATACACAACAAACCCATAGAATTCGAAAACATAAAAATCAAGTGGGAAAAAAACCAAAATTAAAAAGCGAGAGTGTGCTGTGTAGACTTGCGTAGTCTATATTTATATTTACACATTATATATTGTAACTGGACACATAAATGGAGAAACAGCAGGTGATGGCAATAGCCGCCGGGCTTCAGATTTTTATTCGAATTTTTCTTGTATTTTCACATTTTCCCTTAGTTCTTGTTATTTTTGGTCTGATGCCATCGAGTTGTAAAAGGATATCTGGGCCATTTGATCCTCCTCGAGGGCTGCCTGGCTTTTCTTTACTAGTATTTTCTCTCCGTGAAACCCAGCCCAAAATTGTTCGTGTTTTGGACGCGGGACACACAACTATCACGTTTGCCTTTCTTGTATTTTTTTGTTTCAAATGCACGTGTGTTTCAAAGAAGGCGGCTCGCTACCGACGATGAACCGATTGAGAAAGAGGAAACTTTCCCTTTCACGTTACTAGCGGCCAAAAAGAACCAGTCGCATGTGTTTCTGTGTAGGGCAACGGTATAATCACCTGTCTGTCTTTCTCCGTACAATGACAAAGCTTTAGAATATATACATGGGCCTAAATGTATGCATGCAAGAAGAGAAAGGTCTCGTCTTTCCTCAAGAAGTTTTCAAATTTTAGGTCTATCAAGTGTTGGTCTTCCATTGATTTTTCTTTTTCCAGTTTCAAAGGGAAAATTAACATTTCAAATTTTTAAGTGACAGTCCCACGTGCTGCGGACAATCGGTTTATTATTCTCTAGGAGAGAGCGTGTATATGCAACTGGAATTTCTCAACCAGTTCGCATTTCACCCGTTGGCCCAGATTGTTATATACGTCTATAATCTCGACAAAAAAACCAGGTAGAACAAAGCAATAGTTTTTTTTAGTTTGTGCCTTGATAATCAATACAACGTGAATCAATAAACTTTTACGAAATTTCACTTGGTTTCAATTTCAAAGGGCCTTATGCAATTTTGGTCAAACATTCTAGGCTTTTAATTGCTTATTCTATAGACGTCGAACTGGAATTCTTTAGACGTGTTCTTCGGTGCATTAAGACCAATCCAAGGTGAGCAAGTCAATCAGCCTTTTGTATTCAACCGTTTCAGAAAAACAAAAACAAAGGACAGGCCCTGACGAAAGACAAAAATGTCACAGAGAGTGCACGTCTATGTATAGCAATAATAATATTCGTGCAACCTTCTAGGAACGAATTGGTGTTAACTTGGAGTCTTACACAAAGCGAGAAAAGCCTTGAGCTTTTGTGAGGATTGATCTTTACTCGTTGATGATGTGAATCAGTTCATTTATATTAGCCACTGAAAGATGTGGAAGGTTTCAACCCAACATGGCCATCAAAGCTTTTCAGATTTCAAATTAAAAAAATCAAAAAGCTTTTCGACGTAGTAATAATGACGAACGCTATAAAACTATTCATTACGTATTTCGTAAGTTGATTATAAATAGACTATAGGCTGTGTACAGTAGAGAGAAACTGGAACAGTCATCAACATTTGAAAACAATGACGATTCAAATCTGGCCTTCCAATCAATTTTTAAGGAAGGAAGGAATGAAAAAAAAACAAATTATCCATCCGTTTCACGATCAAATCTTCGTCCACGTCACAATGAAAACTCGGGAAACATCACGATTTTTTGTTTTCGGTTAGAATTCTTTGTTGGCTTTCTCCTCTCTCCCTCTCTCTCTTTCGCTATCAATTGAACAAGTCTTTCATTTTTGCCGTTCCTTTTCCCTGTTTCCCAATCGACCTGACTGCCCGTATATGTCCACAATTGCTAATGCACCAGTCGCCGTTCACCGATAAACAGTTCCTGTTTCCGCACTGTCGCTATCCAAATCCAGGGCGATCACGCACTGGCGTTAAAAAACCTTCGTTCAATTTCTCTTTTTATTTATTTTTTTTTTATTTCAAATTCTTTATCTTCCGGGATTTGGACTGGCCACCCGAATGAGGGAATGTAACCAAGATGGACGTATAAGAGCATGTATTGAATCGACTAATAGCCTTTAATGCCGATAAAATCATCATTGACCTCCTTTTCCCCCTTTGATTCATAATAATGCGACGAACGAATATACTAAAAGACGTTTGTTTAGAGAACGTTCGAGAAAGTTTGGGAGACGGAGAGCGTTCCAGTCACACCGTTGGGGAGAAGCGATTCCCTCGCCCGAACTGCCGTCGTTCGCAAGGGCGTGAAAAAAAAACGATCGTGAGTCTACCGGATGACGACATGTAGTATGAATTAAGAAAACAAAAAGTATGGCCACAAAATGTGCTGCCGTTGGGAAACAACGAAATCAAGTTGGCTATAACACGAAAGAAAAACAGACGCGGGAGAATGGAAATCGCCCCGCGTCTAAATGAATGGTATGCGGCAATCATCCATTCGGTATGCGGCTGCTGTTTTTCTTTTTGCTGTTTCTTATTCTAATTGTAGAGTGCAAATGATGGTGCGAAATCCACTGCCAAGAAAAAGAGGTTAAACGTATAATGCAACGCGACAGACCGAAATGGCCATTGTATGTGAAGAAAACGATGCTTTCGGCTAAGAAGAACCGGCCTTTTTTTGCCCGGCATGTCCAACCCACCGTCACTGTCCCGGCCAACCGACAGGCACCTCCTTCTCGTCTACGATGGTGGCTTTCCCGGCACCCGCAAAGCCGTCCAGCGGTCGTCAACTACAGTGGAGTTATGTGAGTGCCACCCACACTATACCCAGCCAAGTGTGAGGTGGCGAGAGGGGGGGAAAGAGAGAGGTGAGTTGGCTCACAGGGCGTGGTAAGTATATAAAGGGGGCTAGGTGGTCCCCAAAACTGATCAGAGATTGTTGGTATTCCGTCGCTACCACTGGCCATCAAATCCAGCGGTTCTTCTTTTAACAAGGAAATTCCAAAAAAGGGCAACATGCAGTTCAAATCATTCGTAAGTTTGATTGAAATCCTCGTTACTAATTTCCCAATCATTTCGGATTTGATTTTGTTTTGAAACCCTTGTTTTCAGGCGCTGCTGATGTTCGCGGCAGTTCTGGTGATGGGTCAGGTAGATCAATCCCAACGTGACCGCCAACGCCAATTGGCTGCTAGTCGACGTACTAAACTGATCGAAGAATCACAGACCAATAGGGCGTCGTCCCCAGTCGCTCCGAAGCGTCGCATCGTCTCCCGCACTCGAGTAACTCCCGCACCGGCCCTGAGAGCTTCTCCAAGAACAACCGAAGCTCCGGCTACCACACCTGTTCCAGTGACGGAACCGGCTACGGAACCTTCGTTCGCTACCGTACCGACTTTTCCGGCCTTCACCGATGTGCCACAAGAGCCCGTTGTCCAGGAAATCCAAAGGCCTGTAGCTGCTCAGGAAGAAGTCATCCGAGGCGCTCTTCCGTCTCGTCCAGGATTCCGTCCAGTCCTTCGGCCATTCGTCGAAGAACAGAACGTAGAAGAGCCAATCGTTTTCCAGCCTCCTCCGTTCCGTCCAGCTGAGCCGATTGAAGCGCCCGTTGAAGAGCCACGAATTGCCGAGCCGGTGCAACAGGAAGTCCAGCAAGTCCGTCAGCGACCCGTTGAGCAAGTCCAGCAAAGCCGTCCTCGCCCGTTGGCTGGACCTACCCGCCAACGCGTCCAACCGACCGCCACGAGGCAAGAGCAACAGGTAGACTTTGAATTGCCCAGCCGCGCACCTGCCCTTAGCAAGCCTGCCCGTCCGCAGTCGACTAGGACGAGCGTAGAAGCCGAAGAGAGGCCCAAGAAGCCAGCAGTCGAAACGATTCGTCGCTACCAGTTCACCTCTCCCGATGGCTCTTTCACGTTCGGCTACGAAAATGCCGATGGCTCGTTCAAGGAGGAGACCCGCGGCATCGATTGCGTCGTTCACGGTAAGTACGGTTACATCGAAGAAGATGGAACTCGTCGTGAATTCACCTACCAGACGGGCAACCCATGCGATCCGAACGCCGTCCCAGTTGAAGAAGCTCCTCTTGAAGAAGAGCCGGTTGTCCAGGTACCAGTCAGAAGACCCAGTAACACACCCCGTCCTGCCGTTAGCCGACCCGTTTCTCGCCCCGAACCGGCGCGTGCTCAACCCGAACGTCCCCAACCTGAACGCGTCCAACCTCAACGTGTCCAACCCGAACGTCCTCAACCTGAACGCGTCCAACCTGAACGCGTCCAACCTGAACGACCCCAACCTGAACGGCCAGAAGCCGCTGAACGCCGCCCATCTTTCCCCACTTTCCAACAAGCCCAGCAGAACCAACAGCAGGGCAGCGCCATCGATGAGGAAGAGCGTGAAATTCAAGCCGTCCTGAACACCCCTACTCGCATCAGCCGGCCAGATGGCAACCGCGAAGAGCCCGTCCCTCAACCTCGTCCAGCTCCTCAACCCCGTCCGGCCCCTCAGCCTCGTCCAGTTGCTCAACAACAGGAAGCCCCGGTTGCACCTCCCCGCCGCCCTCAACCCGGGGTCTCCGTCTTTGATCAGGAAATCTTGAACTTTGATGGCAAACCATCAGATGTTGTTCAACTCCAGCCGGCCGCGCCGCAGCGACAGGAAGCCGCTCCTCAGCAGGAAGTCAGCCGTGGAGCTCTTCCATCTCGCCCAGGTTTCCGTCCAGTATTGACCCCAGTTGGTGCCCGTCCTGCCCCTCCGGCCGAGCGTCCTATTTTCGAAGAAGAAGAGCAAGTCTTTGTCCAGCGCAATGAACAACCAAGACAAGAACGCCCCGAACCTCCCAGGGCTACTGGCCAACGCAGCTTTGCAACTGAGCTCGTTTTCGATCCCAGGACCAACCAGTTCCAGGCAGCCTCCCAACAGTTCATCCCGGCTACCCAGGAGGACTTCCGATTCCGTGATCAGCTGATTGCTTTCTCTCCGTCTACCACCCCCCGTCCGGAACAAGTTCGAGAACAGCCCAGGGAACAGCCCCGTGAACAGCCCAGGGAACAGCCCAGGGAACAGCCCAGGGAACAACGGCCGCAATTCCCTCAATTGAACGAAAACACGCAGGTCTTCCAGTCTCCATCTTTCCAGGAACAACGTCCAGTTTTCCCTCAATTCCAGGCCAATGTTGGCGAACAGGAACGCTCTCGCCAGGAAGCGGAAGCTCGCCGCCAGCAGCTGGAACAACAGCGTTTGGCTGACGAGCGCCAGCGCATTGCCGAAGAGAACGAACGTCGCCGTCTGCAGCCGGCTGTTGTCTTCGCCCCTGTACCTCAGGGCGGTCCTCCCCAGGCTCCCCGACTCACCGCCGAGCAGCAATTTCCCGGCCAGTTCCAGCAGCAGCAGGTCAGGCCGCAGTTCCAGCAACCGCAGGCACCCAGGGTCATCCCTCAAGAAGCGCGTCCAACTTTCGCTAGCGGGACAGATCGATTCTTTCTTGAGCACGCTCTAAAATAACAAACTTTCTCTCCCAACAGAGTTTTATAATTAAAAACATTTTTTTTTGTCTATTCTTTATGATATCTCGATTAATTACCATATTTTGTTATTATTTTTATTTTCATTTTATTTTTTTTTATATATCTTGTCACCACATCATTTTGCTTATATTCTTCTCTTGATAACTTTTGGAAGACAAAATCTTGGCCGTCCGGAAGCCATTACGTCACAAATGGGTTACGCTCTAACCAACTCGGTTTATGGGGGGATATAGAAACCACCAGTCAAGCGACTCAAGTGAATTGCCGCAATGACGTTCTCGCATTTTACGATGCCGGACACACAAAACAAAGAACGAGAGACCCCACCCCCCTTTGGTTGCCCGTCTTTCCAAGTTGACTCTCTCTCTCTCCTTCGTTTCCATTTTTAAACAACAAATGGCAGGATAAGAAAAAAAATTCACTTGGATCGTAATTGGAAAGTTTGGGCAAACATCACTCGAATTGTTTCTAAAAATCCCTCCGTCTGTTTAAACACCCACGCTCAGTTTTCTCTTATGATGATAATGACTAACGCAAAACCATGTAAATAATTTGAGAATACACACACACATACATGATTATAAATCAAGACTTTATGCGACAGAGATACCATAAAAATCGGACGATTTATTGCAGTTTCCATCTCTTTCTTTAACGATCGTTCTATTTTTTTTTTTGCAGTTTTGCTGTGGATGTAGTCTAGTATTTTATTTTGGGCTTCCCATCCCTAAAAAAGAAAATGAAAGCAGCAGGTTTGCAGCTATTCTTCGATGATTATGGGACCAATTATTCCGATGCGTCAAGAGCAGCCGGAGGCGAAGGAGTTGGCCGACATATGAAAAGTGAAAGGAACTTTACGACTTGCGTTCATTTTCTTGGGTTAGTTTTTTTTTAAACCAGCCCATATTTGTTTAATCGTACAACGTTGCCGCATAATTCTCCTGATTTTTATTCTATATACAGCCGACAGCGAGCGACAAAACTGAAATTTCTAGGCGTTTCATTAAAGATTCCAATCACTCCCCTCCATCACCCATCACAGCTGTCCATCGAGGCTATTCTGAATTTGCTCTCGTTGTTTCTTCAGCTTTCAGTTTTTTTTTTTGAAGGGGGGATTTGTTTTGGGTGGCATAACGAATATGTTGCTATACAACGACCTCGCAAATTCCTTGCGCATAAATTTGGTGATCTAGTGAAATTTTGGTCCCTTTCCAAACGGAGATGGAAATGAAGAATTAGAGAGGCACATGCTTGAGCATTTTTAGTAGGTCACTCTTTGGTAAAAGTGAAGAGATTTTTCTTTTTTTTTCGAAAAATTGTATACGTCGTAGATACAGTCTAGCAAAAGTACTTTCCCTTTTTCCGTTTTCAATCTTTTCATTTTTCTTGTGAATTAAGCACCGCCGAAACTCTCAAGAGATAAACATTCACTAAATTGATTTACCGAGGGCAAACTGAATCTACGAGTCAAACGTGCTGTTTTTCTTTTCGATCCAATTGAATGGCCTGTATAAAAGAAAAGCAGGAACAGCCAAAGATGCTAAACAAACGAATCACAAAGACCTTCAATTCCAACCTTGAATGTATGCATCAACTGAGGGTGTGGTCCAGCCAAATTCTTTTATACTTTGAAGGAAAAGGAGGAAACCCGGATCATTGTTTCCGTGCAAGAAAAAACTAGCGCACGACTCCTTATTATCCATCACTGCCCCCCCTCACTCCAGAAAGAACTGAAACATTTCGCTGCAATCATAAGGCAAACCTTTTTTACTCTATACATCATCTAGACTCGAGGACACAAGACATTCACACAGAAAAGTTGGAAGGATGTCGTATAAGCGCAGTTGAATCGAATTTTATTATTCAATCCTGTCATCGTTGAAGTTGGCGACTTTGATGTCGCCAAAATGTTTTCATAAATCCGTACGATGTAATAAAAAAAAAATTATTGAAAGAAGAGCTGCTTCTATTTTTTATATGTTCGGATAAGAAAGGGGAGTCCCATCTTGTCCATGGCCGCGTTCGTCTTCGGGGAGAAAATGGGCAGGCTAATCATGGTGCTATTATTATTATAGCATCGCCCAATGATATATAAGCAACAGTGATGGCCAAGTCATTTCAACGCCATCATTGGCGCTCTCCCGCTATTTTTGTAGCCCGACATTACTATCGTTTGATGGCTCCCTCCTTTCACTCGCTTGACTTGCTGCAAACCGCAACGGGAGAAAACAAATGCGGCTGGAACGCACCGACAATATTTCTCCGGGATTAACGGACGATTTGACAACCGCAGCGTTCAATTGTGTGTTTATTTTTTGATTTTTTATTATTTTGGTTGAGGTTCAATCACGAGCTCATCTCGATTGATTTGTTTGTACACACGGGATGGGACGAGGATTGATGGCCGTCATTACGAATGACGGCGATCGTTCATTTCTTCTTTATGAAAAGGAACGCGGAAGTGCGTGACTCTGTCGAAGGGAAAATTACATGGGTTTTAAAATCAATTGAGCCCCTAGAGCCGAACGGCTGCACAGGCAGAAGGCCAGCTTTCAATCATCGCGTTGTTCCATGCGGCCAAATTCGAAAATGACGCCATTTCTAGAAGGAATGATAGGACGCGGTTAAGTTTCTTCTCAATTTGTGTGCTGTGCTAAATGTTAACCAACCCCACCCAAAGCTATTCAAACTTTCGACAATTAAAAGTTCCAAACGACTTTGACTCCTGGCCTGGTGTTATAGCACCGCTTTTCTTGTTTTCCCTTGTCAATGAAACATTTCTTAAAAGCGCTGTTAAAACACGTTACATCAGAGCGAGGCAATTATAGAATAATGAGTCTATTCATAATGGCATTTTTTTTATTGTTTTAACTCTATATACTTAGTATTTCGCAGGAAATGCCCCCCATCTTTAAGATGCGAAACCCTTCGGCGGGATGTGTGATATAATCCCACTGGCTGGCACCCCCCTTTGATAATAATCTCGTTGGCAATTACACAGAACCGACCGAACGAGTTTATACCACGCCCGAATCGTTAAGGTCGTCCCGATGATTTTTCAAGGGCACGTGTGGACACGTTGCAGGGAGTGGACGAGGAAGAGAATCGTGTGCCTCCGTGAAATGAAGACCTTTGCACGAATGTCCTCCTACACCCCATCGGAGGAGTCTCCTCCCTTTCTGTCATCTCATTCAGCCATGGCATTCAGCCATGGCCACTGGTTGGACGCATATATAAACATGGACGGCATCAACGGATAAGACAAACAGCTTCTCAGTCTCTTCTCTCGCACTGATCCAGTTCAATCTTCAGTACAATCTCAAGCGAGAATGATGCCGATGAAACGTGTAAGTATTATGCAGATCTTTTCAATCAAATCGTTTGCTTTTATTAGTTTGTAATCGGTTCGTTGCGATCGACAGTTGATGTTGATTGCGGCCGTCTTGTTGGTGGTAGCTTCCGCCAACGGCCAAACTACTCCGGTGCCCATTCTGAAGCAGATCAATCGGGTCAACGATGACGGATCTTACACCTACGGATTCGAGGCTGCCGACGGCACATTCAAAGTGGAGACCCGTGACAACTTGGGCAACGTCAGAGGAAAGTACGGCTACGTCGATGAGACCGGAGAGTTGAAGACCATCGAATATGCTGCTGGCCAAGGATTCGAAGCTTCCGGTTCACACATCCCAGTGGCTGATGTTGCCGGTGCCTTGCCCGTCTCAAAGCCAGTCGTTGCTCATCCTCGTCGTCCTGTTCCTCGACCCATTCAGGTGACTACTACGTTCCGTCCAGTCAGGGTGGAACAACCAGCTCCAGTTCACGTGCCCGCCAGACGCTTGGCCACGCCTTCCCTGTCCGTCCCGTCTTTCTCTAACGTCCGGCAACAACAGGCTGTTCCTCAGCACGTCAATACCATCGATCACAATGCCCAACGTGGTTTTAGTTTCTCGATCGAAGCTCCCGTTTTCCATCCCAGCACCACTACCCCCCAACCGTTCTTCAATCAAGGCTTCTAAAATGTCGTTTTTTTAATTCTTTGGGGTATTTTGATTAGTTGTTTTGTTTGAGTCACGATAAGCCGTGTATATATCTAAATGAAAATAAAGATCGCAAATTCAATAGTTTTCAGTGTGGCAATGATTAACGTGATCAATTGAATTGCGAGATGCAACTCTCTCGAGTTGTTTCCCTCCTTTTTTTTTCTTTGAACCAGAAATAAAGACGACGTGGACCAAACTGGGAATTGAGAAGATGGTCTTTACTCTTCTGGCCAGCGACGTCACTTTATCCTGCGTAGCCACTCGAGATGTCCTCGTAAATCGTGAGCCAAGTTTGATTGAATTGCCCGCAGAAGATGGAAGACAAATTCAAGGCTCTCCCACAACTCGGAAAAGGATTTCAACTAAATAAGCCAAGTCGTGTCTTTTTTTGGGGGGTCAAAGAGAGAAAGTCCCAGCAATCAAGTAGATTAAGTACATAAGAGACGAAGACAGTATATAATAACGTTAAGTTTGTTGGGTCCAACAAATCGACTCTATACAACAATGAATCATCAATTTCATTGGCAAAAGGGAGAACGAAAGTGATACAAACCACTCGCTTGTTTCCCTCTAGAAAGGAATCAACAAATCATGATTTGCTTCTTTGATGATGGCAGAATATACGCGGTGTTTAACGCAATAAATCAGTTGACCAAGGACGATAATGGTTTGAAGACACACTTTGATGTGGTTCGCCCCGACTGCGATAAAGCCAGACTAATCACGTCGTAAGTAACTAAGTTGATGAAAACTAAAAAAGACGGCGAGACCTTTGAATCTTTATAAATGAAAACATCACACGAAATTATTTTGGCCGGATGGCGGCTCATCATGGGCAATCCCAACGTTATAGATCCCATCTCACCAAATCACGAGTCGTGTAGAAGAAAGAAACTTTGCCTTGTATACACTCTAGAGAGACTGATGATGAGCAATGGCTCCTCTCGTCCGTTAACTTTGATTTCGTTAGCGTTAGAATCGATCACGATCAAACCGGGAAATTCGAATACAATGGGAGCGAGTTTTAAAAAAAAAAAATAGGTCACACTCTGACTGATGGATGGCATTGCTCCACAACAAGTTTATGCGTCTGTATATCGACCTGACTGAACCATCGTCGTATAATATTCTTTTACTGAATCAAAAAAAAAGAATGCATTTATACACGCCATTCGCAGCACGACAAAACGATATATACAGACTGTGTTATCTGTTTAGTTTGTCCATGGCAACGTTAGTAGAGTGGTACATCCAGGGAAAAGGCTGGCGTGGTTGTTGACGCACGTGGATGATCCTAGAGGAAGAGATTAATAGAAGAGTATATATATTTTTCTTATCAAACGATATAAGAATATAGATTTTGCCAAGTAATACCATAAAGTTGGATGTGATGAGTTGGCTGTCCTCTGTTTCGCAGTGCGTTATGTGTGACGTACACAGCTGTTAAAAGGGGGGAAACAAGCGATGAAATCAAGGTCTCATTTTACGCCGATTTATTTCGCTCCACTCATCGTTACATTTGATCGACGTGTACAGCTAAACGAGACGTTTGATTTGATTTGTTTCACTCGGCTTGTTATTGACTCTTTATCTATTTTTTTCGGGGTGCTGATGCAACCGATCCACCGGAGCTATCCTGCAAGATGATTGGAAATCGAATGACGTCGACATCGAAAATCGAAAAAAATTTTAAATCAAATTTCTTTTCAAACTTTTGCATTTACTTTGTTCTTCTTTACCCTCCCCCGTTGTAGAGTACCAAAGAAAGAAGGGGATGGGGGAGAAGACAATTCAATAACTGTCCACCAATGTATTTATTAGGTGAATTCTCTTCTAGCTCGTTGCATCGTTGAAAATAGAGGCTATACGGTAGCCGATCGATAATAACGTATATATCCCTTTTTTTCTTTGCTTGTAAATTTATTTGTTTTTATCTTATTGTTTCTTCCCTCTTTTTTTTTTTTTCTTTTGGCATTTTCTCTGCGTTTACTTGTTTATGTGTTTTCATTTCGAGAAAGGCTCACGATAGTCTGCGGGGAACTAAGCAGTGTACTCTGGAATGAAAGAAAAGTTTGTTTTTTTCCTTTCTGTATATCCCCATTTGAAAGTGTAGCTCACACGCGTCTCTCAGCTTAGATATGATGTGTCCAATAGAGGCAAGGCTCGATTATCGGCACAGCTGGGCCAAACGATAATACGGGAAAGCAAGTATATAACAACGTGTATAACTCCGCTTCTAGCACCTCTATGTATACGTACACAGCCATTATGATGCGAATAATGTGGTATCGTGTATTTTCAAATGCCTTTTGGAGAATGGAAAACAGTGAAAGACGTTTACTTTCTCTCTCTGCCAGCCGAGAAGCAACAACGAGACCTTGACTACACACCAATTCAGTTAATGATGACAACAGCCATTCAAAATTGCCATTTCTTTCCTTTTCCCTCTCTATCTCTGTGTGTGTGTGTAAATGATTATTGCAGTAAAGCTGGAAAATGGCTTTAACAAAGTCATTAAGCCCCGAAATAAACCCACGTTTTCCTTCCCTTTGTGTGTGTGTTTGTTTCTCCGTTACCAATGCTCACTCTGAGGTGTAATTTAGAAAAACCATACTTTCTCTCTCTTTCTTTCTCACTATTATGGTATTATCCAGGATGGTGGTAGATTATTATCCAGGAAAGGAGCCAGAGCTTTCGATGCGGAGGTGTTTAACCAGGTGTTTTGCCTCCGTCTGTATATCCAATCACGGCGCATCTTATATCGTCCCACGCTAATCATCATATGAACACGGCCTTTCACATGTCTTCTCAACAATGAAGACCTGTGCTGGCCACGTCAAGGAAAAAAAAACAAAAGAATAACGACATAGATCCTTTTTATTCAGAAGAAAAATGAAAAGGGGTAAAGTCAAACTGTTGGCGCAGGGAAAGGGGCAAATATGGTTACAGGATGTTGAAGGACTATGGTGGACATCACCAAGTCCAACACGATTTGATTCTTGTTTTATTTTTGCTTGCTGTTCTAAGCGTAGTGCATGACGGGAGGCGATTTCCTCACGACGCGGGTGGAGGCAGCGGCCGATGCGCTGACTTCACTTGGGATGAAGAAAGGCTGCTGGGCAGCAGGCACTGGCCGACGGGCGCGGCCTTCTTGGTCATCGGGAATACCGTCCTCGTTCTCATCAACGCTAGAGTATTCCCTGTCTTTGATTTTCTGCTGTGGAGAACTTTCTCCGACGACGATCGGGAACGGGTTCAGACCTCCGGACGTCTGGAAGCCGAGGGTCTTGTTGGCAGCAGATTTGCCAGTCTCGTATTCTAGCGTGAAATAACACAGCGAGAGAAAAGAAATTCATTTTCTCTGCCAAAGGAAAGACCATCGCGTTGGGCTAAATGGGGTCACCAACTTACCGAGGACTTGGAGAGTTCCAGTCTCGTCGATGTAGCCGTACTTTCCTGCCAGGTGTGTATAAATAAGGTTTGAATCAGTGAAAGTATAACCGTATAGAAGAAACTGTATACGCCGGTGAGGTACCAATGTGGGTCATCTCGGCTAGCGAGTCTAACGAACCAATGAGAGACTTACCTTTGACGTGACCGTTGAGTTCTTTCTTTTCGATACGGAAAGAGCCATCGCCAGCCTCGTAACCGAACGTGTAGGAGCCATCGTCGTTCACCTTGTTGATCTGCTTGATGATGGGTACAGGGGTGGTCGTGGTCTTTGCTTCGACCTCCACAACTTCTTCGACTACCCTGCCACCTTGAGGTAGAGCAGACACGGCACAGACGGCCAAAGCTAAAATCTAAACAAGAGATGTATAAGAAATTCGAATGATATCCAAACAATATAGGCAATTCAAAACGAATCAGAGTGAACTTACCACGAAGGTTCTCATTGTGTCGTCGGCTTGTTGTCTGATGAAAACTGCTTGGATATGAAGCCAATCGTCTCCGGGTTTTATAGCTGGTCAGCTGCGATCCAGCTCCGAAGAAAGGGGGAGGAGTCGTCGACTGCTCCTACGAGTATGGAAGAAAAAAACAAAAAAAAAAAAACAGGCGGACGTTGTTGCAATCACATAACTATACCTGTTTTCTTGCGATCGAGAGACTTTTACTCGTGGACGGAGCTCGCTGACTTCTCTCCGCTTCTACATGGATGTCGTCACAAAAAAAGAGACACGTTTACGGGATTCACGGTCAAATGGCGAGCTACGCGTCGGACACATATATTTTAGCGCAATAGAATGAATATTAAATGCTACTAAAACAATCGGTGTGTCTGCCAATCTGTTCGTTAAAGGGCTAGGTCGAAAAAGCCGAGAGCAATGGCCGATGCGATGCCATCGGTTTGGCCAATGGCCCAGCACCTGAGGGAATGAAAACACGCGTCCGCCGGACCGCACTACTTTCTCTATCCCACTCTCTTTTTGTCATGTTTCTTTTCCTTATGGTACTATCTCTCTCTTTCTCTCTTGTCCATCGTTTTTTGTTTCAAATCACCCGCCTCTCTTAGCCTATAGTAAGTCTATATATAATAACGTGTTTACTTTGATATTCATCCCTTATGGCGTTGTTTAGCGAAACTAGTCTACAGCGAAACGAGTCTACAGCCAATGTAGGCTACGCACGGTGTGAAACAGACTGGCCATTTATCTTTAATTCGATTGCGATGACGGGCGTGAGAGAAGCGAAGGCCTACCGAACAAACATTGAAGCGGCCGTCATCACTTTTGCTTTCTTACAAGAGACAGTTGGCCTTATTATACACAGAACTCTTGTCTGGGCCGCCTTTTTGCATATTGTTGTGCGTTGTTTACGATGCGTGACGCAAAGCCTTTCAGTCGCCATAGAGATGTGGTGTTGGAGGTCGGAGAAAGGTGAAACTTCTTTTTCGCGGAATCTAGTATATGCGTATATCACTGGCAAAGACACCGTTTTACAATTCGACTCCACCCAGATTACGGTCGACTGTTTATACTCTATAAAGTTTTGAAGAAAATAGCAAACAACTATATATAGGAGAGAATTGTGTTGTGATTGAATAGATAACGAGACAAGGGAGTAGTACTACGTCATTCTTCGAAGGGCAGCTGCCAACTGTTGTTGCTGTGTTTGCACACACGCGTCTCTTCGCCTTCTTCTTTTCTTTCTAGTTCTTTCCAATCAAATCAGAGAACTCTCTTGACTGGAATTTTGGCCTACTTCTGCCTCTCTTTTCTCTCCTTCGTTCTCAATTGTCGTCCAGTTGGTCGCCATTTCCACGCCCGATTTTCAACAGAATGAACACTGACAGCAGGCACACCTGTCGGACCGTCAAACCGCAACACACGATATCATCGCTTAAAAATTGAAAGAGGATTTATAGAGTTTGATGAATCAACTTACTCGGCCATTAGCAGATCAAATAAAAGCCAGAATTTTTTTTTTTACTCGGCCGGGCGTGGTTAAATGATTGAAAATTGACGCAACTGCAAGGCATTCAAAATGAATGATGTCAATATTGGAAGACAAAAGAAAGTTGGGCTTCCTTTTGCACTTTGAAAACACGGGGGAAATGTGTCAGGAAAGAAAAAAACGACACGAGTTCCCCCGCATTTAGCGATGACCACCATCGTCAAGACAATCGTTTCCCTTTTTTTAAAATTGACGTCCAAGAGAATCCATCCGTCACGTTGAGAAATGGAAGCGCAGCGAAATCCTTGCGTCATTCGGGAGACGATCATATGTCCAGATAAAAAGATTAAGTTTAACTAAAGAACAGGGTCTATATACAAATGAAAAGATTATAAAGCGTTAATATTATTTCTGGCTGGAACGGCCGTCACGGCCGTGCTGGATCAATAGTGAAAGTCACCGGGGAACTCTCTCTCTACATTAGCCATCACGGTTTAATGCTCACTCAAAAGGTATAAGACACTAGGGTTGTGTATTGGTTGACTCAAAAGATTGCGCGATGAACGAGTATACGCCATTCTAATTTGCATCACGTGTCGTGTTTTTTTTTTTTACTTTCAATTTTTTTCCCGCGTGTTTCTTTTAATTCACGGAACGATCCGCATGTCGATGGCTATTTCCTTCTAGACGGATCACGACGAGACGTGATCAAGCGGCAGCGGATGATAGTTTCCGCCCCTGCGGCAAAGAGAGAGCGTGCGACTGAACGTTTTGTGGCCGTTTGCGCTTCTACGCTGCACGCACGTCTTTGCTCGCGTGCAGCACGGCCTCTTCTTATACGTACACCCTCCATTTCTGTGTTTTTTTCCGTCTTTGGTTTTTATCTTCTATCGCCTCTCCTGGTAAAAACTTCTTTCTTCTTCGTTCTGCTGCTTCTGTTACTTACATTTTTTTTTTACACGGGCCGTATGAACAGAGAAGTGTATAAAAGAAAGTGGTTAATACCTAAGCTGAGCCAGTCTCTCTTGGACCTACTTTCATTGCGCATCATCATTCCTCATCTCTGCTTCCTTCCACATCGGAGCTACAAGAACAAGATAAAAAGAATATCTGCAAGCAAGAGTTTCGCTCGA
Organism: Daphnia magna; assembly: GCF_020631705.1. Classification (NCBI taxonomy): domain Eukaryota; kingdom Metazoa; phylum Arthropoda; class Branchiopoda; order Diplostraca; family Daphniidae; genus Daphnia; species Daphnia magna. The sequence goes on from NC_059187.1 coordinate 9,813,256, forward strand.
TTTAGCAGCAACATGCAATTCAGCGTGAGTATCAACTTTGCACTTGACTACGTAGCCATTATGCAGCAGAACGTGGCAAACAGGCCGAGCTTCAATTTAGTGACGGTCGCATTATTGATTTCTTTGATTATTTGCCTTGATTTTATGGCACGGAACATAACGGCTGGATGTCGACAGATCGGAGCAGTGATGCTGGCCGTGATTCTCCTGGGCCACGGCTGTCTCGGACAACGGCAACAAGAGCAACTGGACGTGATAGAACCGGAGCAGCAGACGCAAGAGCGGAGGCCGCACGTGGCCATCCTGAAGCAAATCAACCAAATCAACAAAGACGGCTCGTATGCACTGATCAAATTTTCAAACTGTAAACTGTAATAATTCTCGTGCTGCTGCCCCATTATCAGGTACACCTACGGTTTCGAGGCGTCCGACGGCAGGTGAATGATGATCATTTTAAAGTTCATTTGGATCCACGTAAAAATGGTTTTGTTTTCTTTTTGCAGCTTTCGAGTGGAAACGCGCGATGTGAACGGCCATGTAAAAGGACGATATGGGCAAGTCTTTTAGAATAATGAATAAGAATTGCTTGTTTTTAAAACTTGGATTGGAACAGGTACATTGATGAGTTCGGCGAAGTCAAGGCTGTGGCGTACGAGTCAGGTAAGGCACAGGGTTTCGCACCAAGGGGTCAGCACTTGCCTGCACTTCCACGGCCGTCAAAAAGCGGAGGAAACATCGGCGAAGACGACGAATTCGGTACGGATGAAGATTGGAATAGTGTCGATGCCGATCAAGACGGAATTCCGGATAAACCACGCCCGAAGGAAGAGAGGCCTGTCGTTACAACTAAACCCCCCCGTACGACCCCGCGGCCAACTCGTCCAGCAGCTGTTTTCACTGCCGCTGAAGACGCCCCACAACCGGTTCGTCCACTACCTCGGCCAACTTTGATTCCCGTTGAAGACATGCCTCAATCATTGCGTCCTTTCCAGCCGTTCCAGCAGCAGAGGCCGCAATTTCAGCCCCAACAGTTTCAATTGCAGCCGCAGCAATTTCGTTTCCAGCCACAGCCTCAAGATGTCCAGCAGTTTCGCGACGACCGTCAACAGCAACGGTTTAGTGAGCCCATTTTTCCATCCCAATTCCGTTCAATACCAGCCGGATTTCCTCAGCAGCGCAGCTTCGATTCCGTTCCTTTCTCATTCCAGCCGCAGCAGCCCAGAGAATAGCTCTCAAAATATAATCAAATTCCAGGAGGATACATCGTATAAGTTTTCATTTTTTTTTTTTAGCACCACTGCGTGATCAGCATTCACCTTAGTATATACCTTTTGATTCCCCCCCATGTCCGTGTCCCCCGAAATTGCACCTCAAATCCTTATGGCCAGTATCAGTATTACGCAATCATTTATCGTTCATCGTTCTACAAGCATTTGAAATATACATTATTCTTCAAAGTTAACGAGCGTGAACAAGATGTTGGTGTATAGTTGGGAATGGATGAGGACAAACAGAAAACTCAACTATGGGAAACGAAAAACGGAGCTGAATCAGGTTTCTAAACGGTGAAAGCGCGAGAAAAAAAAGGGGGAAACACTTTGTGTGCAATTCGGCAGACTAAATAAACGTGATATGAACCAACAAAAACGACCCCTATACAAGAATGCAGAACGTGATCCGGTGTTTTCGAACGATGCGCATCGTAACATAAGAGTTAAACAACGTGAAATAAAATCCCAGTGAAATTTTAAACACGGTTGGATTTCAGTACACCATCGCATTTGCAAATCCAGCTGTCTATTGTTTAATAATATCAAAATGAATATTCAACTGTTTGTTATGCGGCTTAGGTTTTTTTAGGCGATTCGGGCATAATGCGCAACATTGTGGTTTCGGCAAAGACCGCATCGCTATTATTCAAACGTATTGAATTAATCGCATCACGGTCGTGCAGAACGCACAAATGTCAGTGTACTCAGCTCAAATGTAAAAGTTACTCGTCTTATGGGCCTTCCTTGACGCAGAATTCCGCCGAAAATTCAAATTTCATGGCCAATGTTATTGAAGTCCCGAAAAAAGGGACAGTTATTTGCAACATAAACACTAGGGATGGCGGAAAACGAGATTCATGCAAATTCTTTCGCTTGCAAAATTTTCTTTTTCGACACCCGATTGAAGAAAACTTAAAGAAACCAACGATGGTTGTCTATGTTTTTAAGTGCTTTCTTTTCGTTTACATTTTCCATCATCAATTGTCCTGTTTGATATGCAAAACAGAGAGATCGTCACTGATTAACATCTTCTTCCTTCAAAACATTTCCATTTCATATACGTTGACATGCAGGAAAAGGAAATGATGCATTCAGTTTTAGTTGGGGTCAGTGCTTTTTTGTGTCTAACTTTTGCGCTTCTCGAGAGTGGCCACGACTCTGCCCTGTCAGATAAACCAAAGTTGATAACAATATCCATCATAAATCGTAAGTTCTACAATGTCAAGACAAATCCAACCATCTACCAAGAACGATATTTCCCCTTGGAATCCATCAGATTAAATTCAATTAATTCAATACCTGTGACGTAATGCAGACGAAATGAGGAAAACTATTCGAAACTGCTAAGGTTGTCTTTGGATACCGTTTTACGTCGAAACGCAGACAATTGTATACAGTGTTCCTAGTTCTATGCTGGATGTTAAGCTTCTGTATCAGCAACAGCAATCATACTTGCCCATTTTCAACCTTGCAAGTCTTATGCAAGGAGCTCAGCACATTATCCCCCATTTGAGCTATTTCACATGTCCATAACTTCCGCTATCAGACTTTGAAAAGCTGTTGGAAAGAGAACTGGTCGGGTTGCTCTTGATACACGATGTCCACCAGAGACAATAACAATTTCGCAGTAAGAGAGGAGGGAAACAAGAAAAGGGATTTCTAAGTGATGAATGGACAGAAATGTTTCATCCGAGATCGTCACTATCGACTCTGTTTCGCCCGTCTCTCTTATACGGCTACGAGCACGCATCCAATCATTAGAAAATATGGTCCGAGCTGTCCAAAAGGAAAGCCTTTTAATAGATTCCTGAACAAATCTTAACGACTATATACTCGCCCCAAAATAGACGGGCAAAAGACTGGTTCTCTCGGATTTGGAAGCAGACGTCGTCTTATAAACGCAATTCCACGCTAAACGCGATTCGAAATAGCGTAATTGATTCACGACTTTGGAAGCAGCTACAGATAGCAAAAGGCCTTTTATCCCTCGTCAGCTCTCACTGGCTAAGACTCCCTTCACTCTTAATTTCTTCCGTCCCGAATGAATTATCCTCCAATTTCCATCAAAGTGAAATTGAAGTCTTCCGGCATCTCCCTCGTTGATCCCCGTCAACAACAAACTCGACCGCTGTCACTGGGCAGCAACAGCCGGAACGCAGCGTCAGCCCACGGGAATATCTGTCCGACAGTCGGCCAGTTTGAACGGCGCAGTTAACCGTTGCCAGTGAGATCATCATCACGCGAACCGCAAAAGAAATGAAAGCTCCTGCACGACTGTCCATCGCGTGAATAGATCCGACACATGTCTTTAGGACGGAAGAGCCTCCACTTACATTTCAGACGGAATACTATCGTTGGATATTACACGGGCGCAATATTTTGCTTACCTGATGTCTGCTCTCTTGTTTCATCCATTTCTTCACTGATGTGTGACGACTAGACGATCTCAGACCTTAAGGTGTAGCCGAAGAGGGATCCCTTTGAAACGAGGCTTGCGAAGGTTGAAACGAATAGACGAAAATGCTGGCCATTGAAGAGGTTGATGACACTTTCAAATCTACATCGCCTTCTTTGATCTACCCGGATGTAAAAAAGGGGAAACGTTTCTTAGCTGCCCATCTTTCCATTCCCCTTTTTTTTTTATGTAATTTTTTTTTTTCATACCAGTTTCAGCAATGTACTAGATGGATAGACGACATATGTGTTTGTAGCTAGGTTACGCCACACTGAGTGGATTTCGAGCTAAATTATGTAAGGTATCCGTTTTGTAATGGAGTTGATGTAGTACCTGCTTTTGCTTCACAGCTAATGTCATCCAAGAAAGACATTTCTGGCATGGAGAAGCTGCTATTGTAATTGACCCAAGTGAACGAAAGTAGCCGGGCATCGTCTTGTTGCAACCCTTATGGTCTGTTTGGAATTAGATTATAGAGAATCAGAGCCATTCATTCCGGATAGAAATCAAAATGTTGTCCTACTAACGAACGAGTTCTAGACAGTTCTATTTCCACGTCGTGGCCAAACCGGGTTTCATTTCGTGAAGTCTTCGTTTCTTTTTCTTGTCTCATATTCGTACACTGCACATAATACGCCCTCCAACTCAGTCGAGCTCTGTTTGTGAGATTGGGTTGTCGCTTACAGAGCTCACGACAAACAACTGACAAAGAAAAGCAAGCAGACGACGCGACCGGAATCACTGAAGCAGATTGAATTTTAAAAAGTGGTTTGAATTATTTATGTATTTTTAAATTCTCGTATGAGTTAATACGAAGCTAAAATTCACTGGCAGAAGAATGTTTGAGTTTTGACAAAAAAGATTAATCCTCGTATGAATAACAACGACTTTGTTTTCGTTAATCAGAATGGATCCGGTCTTCTTCTTGTGGCTTTTTGTATTTTCTCTTTTCTCATTATATTTCGTAGCGCCCCTCGCTTTCATTATAAAATGCAGACACAAATATTTATCCCTTACTGAAATGAGTCGCGACGAAGGAAATGTGGCTTGACGATTTTTGGAATACGGCCAAATGGCGATAACTGTGTCACTCATTTTCACAGAAACTGATTATCCACACCCAGGTTTTGTTTTGTTTGAAATTAACGAAAGCCGTCCGTTTTCTAAGTTGTGACACACTGTCAAATAATAATAATAAAATAAACTATATCCAAACACAGTGTCTGGAATGGAGAAAAAACATTTTTTCAAAGCTGTATTACAATAACATTGGCACGTCCAAATCTTGGATCGTTGACACGCGTCACAAATGCAGGAGAGATGAATATATCTCTTGACGCAGCAACAAGAAGAGGAAGGCAACGGAGGTTATTATGGAATACGTAGAAAACTAGATTACGGCCGTATTCTTTGATGCCGTCAGTCTTAAAAACATCCTTCTAGAAGAGAGAAAAAGAAAACAGACGTATATGAAACGTCACCGTAACACAGTGCAGTTTCTTTAGCCGACCCTATTCATTTCCCTTCCATTTCGCGATTGTGTGTCTCCATATTTCAGGTTCTTCTATTTCCTCGTTCTTTATACGAGCCATGCCAGTTTACACGGTACAAAATAGAGACTATTACAGGGGGCAACAGTATTGAATCCAATGTATGCAAATGCCACGGACGTAAAGACTGTTCATATACACTGCGTACATAAAGAACGAAACGGAGGGAAAACAGCCAACTGAAACAAAAGACTGCCTTCACTCGCAAAAAGACCAAAGAAAAAGATGTACGATAAATAGTATGCAATTGAACATCCAATTGTTTGTGCCCACTGTTTTACATTTTTTTCATTTTAAAAAGCCTACAATATACACGTAAAAGAAAATGGAAAACGAAATAAAATCAAAAATGATGCAACGAAATGGCGCGTCTGCTACGCCATGCGGCCATGTGCCCGCCATGAATTGTACGGTGGGGGGCTGCTCCTTTGACTCGTCTGCCAGTCTGCGTTTCCTGGCGTTCCGAGCACACAGGACATTTTTACAATAGGTTAGTTATCTTTTCCCTCTCTGGCACTTGAGCAATTTACAACTGGAAGATCAAACGTAAATGTCCCCCGATGCATTGCACGTTATTTATGTGTGTCTTTCTGCTGCACATTTCACTACTTAGTGTAACGTCAATCAAACAAAGTGATTCTCGAAATTTCTGGTGCAACATGCGAGCACGAAGGTATTATGTAATATTCATTGCCAATTTGTGTCGTCCATTTGAGATTCTCAGGATTTTATTTCTCTCAATTTTAGATAATACTCGTAGAATGTGGATAGCCGTGACAGGAATGGGAAACAAGCCGAAGAAATTTCTCCACACGTGCTCAAATCGAGGGAATGAGATCTGCTGGTTGCATCCAGGAAATAGACCAGCTTCCTTACCACACTCGTTGTGACGAGAAACAAACCTAATCTCTTTGTTTGTTTGAGTGGTAACCTCCTTTCGCCCGATGCAATTGCCACGCCGATTCGAGTTTGACAACAACAGCAACAAAATGTAAGTTGGCCATTTTTTTTATTGATGTTGGGTTTTTTTGCTCTCTGCATGCCAAAAGAGTTGCACTGGCAGTTTCACATTGCGACACGTTGCAGCCGTGAAAGATTCAGTTGCAGAAAGGATGGGCAAGTTAATCAAATCATTTTGAATCTCAGACTCGCTAGCTTTCCCCCCCTCCCCTTTTTTTTTTTTCGTTTGATGTTCCACACTGTAACGTCACGTACATTAGTCAAGAGCCATTTTATTTTTGCACCTTCGCATTCGTGCAAAAACAGTTTCGTTTATTAAAAACCCTTAGCTGTCTACATGTTAACATTTTATCCCCACTCTTTCCTAATTAACAAAAAAAGTTGAGTATAAAATAGAAAGGTGAAGTTCCTTTTCCCCGTAACAATTTTGGGTTCATTTATTTGGAAACACGTTACACACACAGTTAATAGGTGGGACTAGTCAGAAATATTATGTTTCGTCTTTCAAACTTGGAGCTCTGCGTGGGTTCCCCGTAATGATCCGTACTGCGCAGGCGCGTTAAACTGCACGAACGATAGCATTGTGAAACACATTGGGAGACCATCGTAGACGCACTGGCAAAACACTCCCGCACGGCATTCATTCCGGGAGTCGTTTTCAGTCTTCTTTTGCTTCCTGATCACCGTTTTTAGCCCGTGTCATCCCCCTCTTTAGCCGGAGACGCTGTTGGATGATGTAGATGTGCTGGATGTTGGTTGTCAGTCAACCAATATTTCTGTTTCCGTGAATTATTATTATTTTTTTGTTGTTGTTGTAATATCAGTGACGATTTGAATGTTGCAAAATGGAAGTTGACTGCTTCGATTCATTACGGTGAATTAAAAAAAAAAAAACTCTTTGGGGGGGTGTGTTCTTTCTTCTTCCTGGAACTGTCGCAATCGGCGTCTCATTCAATTACACCGGAATTTCCAATCCTTCTCGCAGGCCGGGCTACTCCCATTGACTAAAGGTATTGTGCTGTAAAGAATCACGCAATTGTTTATAGACATGTCGTTCGATACGATCCATTTCGCAGAAGAAAATCGCAATGTCATCGGGCTGGATGCTTTCGCCAGCCTTTTTTTCCATCTATTTGGCCATTTTTTCCCCTCCCCCTTTCTTCTACGGTTTCAAGCTGTGGAATCGTAATAATGTGCTTTTGGTGATGAATGTCCAACCGGCAGTTTTGTCGATCAATCCTTCTGACAATTACAGTACTACAAAGTGACATGATTCCCACGATTCGTATACAGGCCCTTGCACAATCAATTGAATTGCGTTCATTTTGAGACACGCCTTTCATCCAGCTTGGCACACTTCTCCGGCTAGTTTTGCACAACAATACGATAGACGTATATCGTTTATCATCCGCCTTCAGTAAGAAAATGGGGAAAGAATTTCAATATTTATGTCGATTGGCAGATAGAAATGCGTAATTGTTCTGATTAGATTTGACGTTTGCCTTGTTGAAATCTTTTCGTACTTCTTTTGAAATTCTACGCTCTTTCATTGAGCCTCATTTACAATGTTTTGCCTCTTGACATTCCACTCGGCCCTTCTGTATACGACACTGTGCTATTCACATCCCACAAACAAGTAACGCAATACTTATTGTCGTTTCGGTTGGACTTTCTATATTACCTTCTATTCCGTTTGGATGTTACGGAACGTGGCAAAGACATTCCGCATCGCTCTTTATTGTCTATGGTTGTTTTTTTTTTTTTTTTGTTGTTGTAGGGGCAGTCTTTTAGAGGTGATGCTGCATCTAATGTCTGACGGATCCAGTCGAGACTTTGCAAAGTCTTTTTTCTTTTTTTTTTATCCATTGGCTCGTGGTTGTTCTTCATCACTTTTTGTTTCTTTCCACGATCCTATTGCATTTTTTTTTTCTTTCACGATATCCGGGCCGTCTTGCTTCCGGTCTCGCAATCTTTTGGCGGGAGCCCGCGGAGGGGAAGCTCTCCAGCCGGAGGTCTATCAGGCTCATACTGTCAGGTTGATCCATCGACATCGATCCGTTAGCCAACCGACACTGCGGGTAGCTCCTCATTTCGTCTTCCTTTTTTTCCCCATCCGGAATCCGACAAATAAATAGGAAATATTTCACCAAACTTTTATATTTTTCGTCTTGTTTCTTGACTAGCTTTACCGCACCAGTAGTGACTGCAAAATCCCTCCAGCAGATCCGGAATCTCGATAGTTGTATCAACATTCGTCAAGTTTCTAGTTCCATGTCCAGGATACGCGAAAGTTTTGTCCATCGAGTTGCGTCCCCATCTAAGGCAAAATCCCTTTTTTTTTATTTTGCTGATATTCAATCGAAAACTTGTTATTCAAAACAAGCTCGCGCATCACAATCAACCAGGCTATTTGCATTTGCCTTATAATATCGCCGTTAGACTCTTGTGAAAAGGATTACCGTGACCTGATTGGATGGATCGTTACTGTTCAGCATCAGGTGTGTGGCGCCCCCAATTTTATCAACCGTAAATCCCAAATGAGTTAAAGTAATCGTTGAATTTTTAAACCGAAGATGAGTTTCACAAGCTCCGATGGGATTGGCAATCAGTTAAGGAAGTGGAAATGGAACCGGAAGCAGGACGCATTTTGGGTTTTGGGGCAAGAAAAAAAAAGGGGGAGGGGTAAGACATATTTTATTCATAGGAAATCGATTGTCTAAGTCTACAATGCCGAACCAATCCTATTATTTCCTGAAAATCGGGTGGAACTTACGACCTTTCAATGCCTGTCCATTTTCTCTTCGTAGCCAATCTTCTCTTTTTTAGAGATCTAAATTTTTTACTTGCACATTATTTTCTAGACACGTTGGTGACATTTATTCAGATGCCAAAGGCAAAGTTTGGCAACTACAAGTTATAACGAAAACAGGTGGCAAACTGTTTAGTTGCAAACTTTTGTGCGATGAAGAATGGCTGCTATTTCGGCTGACATCATCTTTAGCTATGATTATTTATTTCTTTTTCCCAATTCCAGCGTTTATGTAGGAGGGCTCTATTAGTTATAGATTTGGGCGTCTCGTGTTTGCCTTTTGTATGAAAGACTGGGGGGGAGGCTCGATGCTAATCAAATGGTAACGACGGCTACCATTGTTCAGAGTTCTGCACAAAACAGCGCAGCAATTACGGTACATAACGAATGTTTTTCGTTTGTCAAGACGTTTTCTGCAAATCATTTGAAAAGGAATATGCAAATTTTATGTTAATTGGAAGAGGTAGTGATTTCAAGTTAAATGTTCAGAGCACTTGCCCTTTTTTAAAACTCGCAGCGAACGTTCAAATCTTTAGAGAATTCTCTGCCCGACATTTCCGGTCTGATGATCAATAAATTAAGATTCTTCAGAGGATTGGATTAAAACGATGCTGAAATCGATTGTTTGGTGAGGATGTTTGACGTTAGATCATCCATTCAACATGTTCGACGTCGTGTTATTCAAGTTTACTTCAGCGACCCTGGCCAGCCTCTCAAATGCTGACGCTCTCCAGTGACACGCCACAACTTTTCTCGAAAGAAAGTCGGAAAAAAAAAAAAGTTGGGTCAAGTGGAAGATCCTTTTTGCATATACTTGAAGACGCTCAAATTGATTTCTTCCATTGAATTTTTGACTCGTTTCTATTTCCCCTTTCAATCTTTTTCTTTCTGTTCTAGATTCTTTTAATCCACTGCCGTTCCGGCACGGTTTACAAAAGCCCATTCACCACTCTGAATATTGCTAGTCAGAAAATAAAAGGGAAGCCTTCTTTGCCTCGTTTTCGACCGACGATTGGTACATTGGCCTCTCTCTTTCTTGATTTCTGTTTACCGGCGTTGTGTATCCACGGATTGATGCAATGTCAAGAAAGGTGACGGGGTGCACAGCGTTTCAAGTCTGTAAGAAGCCGCGCGTGAATTTCTCGAGTGGACGACTCGCTAGGCGGCGTGACTTGAGGCACAATCGAACTAGTTTTCTCAATTGTTTGTCGTAGCGTGGACCACAAACATCTCCATTTTTAATCTCTACTCATCCGGCCATCAACTAAAAAATAAAAACAATTTTTAAAACATAGATCAATAGATGGAGCTCTCCATCATCAACTGAAATCAAGTCGAGCGGCGAAATCAAACGCTTCTCTGATTTTTACGTGACGGGGGTTGCAATAAAGGAAGAATAGGCGGACTGGGGGGGGCATAGCCAATAGAGAAGTGTGTGTGACACGAAAATAAGCATATCTCATTCTCGTTGGTGACAAAGGGGGACTAAAAACTCAATGATCTACTTGGTATTCATGATTCACCGAGGTAACAGCTCACTTCTCTAGCGTCTTCTCGCTTCCGTTCTTTCTCGAGTATCCAAAGAAAGAGTTTTTCCTTTTCTCGTTCAGTAAGTTAGTTTTTTTTTTCTTTTTTCGGGAGACTTGAATATTCTCCAAAGTTTTAACAAACGCACGAGGAAACCATTTTTTCAGAAGGGCTTTCACTAATTGTAAATTTTAATGAGGCTATATATTTGCGGGAAGATGACACTCGCCGAACGTGAATGATTCTTTAAATCTATTTTGATACTCTTTGGTCCTTCTTCTATTTTGAAATCACCTCCCGCAATGTGTCTCTAATTTAGGCACGTTTTTTTTTTTCCTTTTTCTAGTTTGCTTGATGAACGTACAGACAATTTGAAACAGCATTTCGGTTGTCTGGCAAGCCCTTTCATCTCGATTCGCAGCCAATCTAATTAAGCTATCATGGAAAAGAGAAGAAATGTTTTGGAAATCAGCACCGTGAAGGCAAACAAGAAAGTTGTAGCAAAGTATTTTAACTCTTAGATGATGTTCATAATGCAGCAGCTAAAAAAAAAAAAAAATGAAAAAAATTTTAAGACCGAGAGGCGAGGAATCCAAGAATCGATACAAGTCATCTCTCTGCCTTAATCATAAGCTAAGGCCTCTTTACTTGGAAACAGAAAACAAGAGGAAAGCTCAAGTTTGGCTGCCCTCTTTCCGCTCTGCGTTTGCTTCGTTTGTTTTTTTCTTACGGGGGTTGGAAACTAGAGAGACATGTTGAAGTAGAAACAGGGGGGAGGCCCGATGGCGTTGTCTCTTTTATTTTGTTTGAATTTATTTGTATTGTAGTCTTACTTACTCTGCCTCTGGAGAATCAGTAGCTTAAAATAACACAAGACTAGCGAGAGGTTCTTTGCTGGAATCTAATAAACTGTCAGAGATGCATCAAGTACAGAGATCCCTCCCCCCCACAAAGGCCCCCCCCCCTTTTTTTTCCCCTATGAAATGAGCGAGACTCTGCATCAGATTTAAGTTTACGCAATTTTTGGGCCGCATTAGATTGCCAGGGCCGTGTCGTGTCCTCATTTTTGTCTCTATTTTGGGGAAATGTTTCGTTGAGGAACGTGTCAATTGATGGAAAGTGAGAGGCGTGTAGTAGGCGAGTGTTAAAGCGTTGATAAAAAGGGAAAATCCTTGCTATTTTTTTACAAGCATGAATAATGTATTCATTGAAATTCTAGTCAGCGTCTTTTCTCGTTTCAGCGAAACGGCCGCCTTTTTTTTGCCATTCTCAGTAACAACACACGCAATTTATTGCGATATTGTTTATTATTATTTGCGCTTTATTCTATTGACGGTGTAATTCAGTCTGAAAACGCTGACTAGAATGGAAGAGACAATGATGATGAGTGGCTGCAAATGTCTTCACAATCCATCCCCCATTTTCTTTTTCAAACCCTAATTGGATTAAACTGATATCCTGTAATAATGTTTTTCCAACTTTTCTCGCTTGCAAAGCGATTCATCATTCCCCTCCATATATCCAAATAACAAAAGGCGGCCCTTAACAATTTCTATTGTCTTTGACTGCCGAACGTCCCTGTCTTTTCTGCCCTTCCGCATGCGATAAATTCAGGACAGGACGCGTCCACTTTCCATGTACACACATGTGTATCAGCCTGTTATCGGAGTACAGTTTTATTGCGTTACAAAGTGGATAAGTGACGTGTGATGTTAAGACTATAGCTTGGCGCACTATGCCGTTCTCGGCGGATTGGTTAATTATTTCTCCGGCAAAGAGGCTGTTAAGAGCCGGCAAGATCCTATTGTATCTTAAATGACTTTGCTGCTAGGGACGTTCGATGCAAACTCAACCGGCCCGCTATCGATCTCCAATTCAATTGACAAAGACGGGTCGAGAGCAGCAGCGATTCCATGTGATGAATCTCATTCCCCCGCTTCTCGTCGGTCTAAAAATGAGTGACGGGAAAGAATAAAAGACGCACATACTAGGCTGGATAAGTAGAAATGCTTTCGGGTTGGGTCGAAGTTGAGAAGATTACAACAAAAAAAAACTCCCCTGTTAGTTGCTGCTCGCCGGTGATTACTCTCGAATCTGTGGGCTCCGAATGTCGAAGAAAATGAAAATCCATCGTTCTGAATTAATGGCTAAAGATGAGGTTATGCCTTTACAAAGGCAAGATGATGTATTTATATTGGGATGGAAAAAAGACGTCGAAGGCACGAGAACGGAAAAAAACAAAAAAGAATTAGGAAGTCGTGAGAGAATCTTCCGACCGGTTTTCCGGAGTAGATGGAAGAAGAAAAAAGTTACAATGGACCCATTGGCCTCTCCTGTTTTTCATTATTGTCGTAATGCGGCATTCGTCTGCCGTGCATGTACCAGTAGTGGGGTCTTGAATAATAACAGATGGCAGCACAGACGGTTCCGGCTGCTCGACTAATGTTCGAATGAAAATTGGCATCTAAACATTTTTTTTCTTTTTCAGTTTCTTTTGCTGAATAATCAATAAGCCCCACCTCCGCCCCGCAATCGCTAGTGTTTGCAATCACACCGTTTTTTTTGTTAGTTTTTCTGCCAATGTGTTATTGCTGGATGGGAGGGCAAGTCAATCGTAGCGTTAAAAAAAAATCGAACCGGATTGGATGAAAGACAGAGTCAACGGATCAATTGGGACAAACTCGTCCAAAAAGGGTCTTGTCCTCCGATCAAAAGATTTTCAAAGTCCACTGGTAATAGAACGGGAAAAGCAAAATAGAAACAAGGAAATGATTTGGAAGAAGGGAAAAAACAGAAGAAGGAAGCAACAATCGAAAGAAGAAAATCAAAATTTTATTGTCGCCCTTTTTCCTTTTTATGTACAGTATAGAGAGGCATTTAAGTGGAGGTTTTATTGGACGGGATTTGGGGTCGATCTTGGGGCGGCCGATTGGCAATCAAAACAGCGCGATGGGATTACGTATTCCGGCAGTGAGAATAGGGGGGGTACGTTAAGGATAGCGAGCGTCTAACGCCGGGGATAGGACGGGGATACTCGCCGAAAATGAAGACGAGAAAGCGACGAATAGGCAATGAGCTTGCGGATACATGAAGCGAACACGATATCTCGATTTCCACTTTCAAAGTCCGACGAGGTGGACATGCCACGTGTTAGTGGATCCCTTTTGCTTACCGTGTTTACTGTCCAAAACACACACACACAAAGGGACACGAGCAACTGGACAATAACCAAAGCGAAATGAAGAAGCTGCATCCCCCCAGTCCCCTATTTCGCTCGTAACATGTCCGGAATCTTCGTGTTTATATTTTTGCTGTGTCGTTTCAAAAAGTGAATGACGTTCCAACTGTTTGTTTTTGCCCAACTTGCCCCCCCCCCCACGCTATCTAAAGCTTTGCTATCTGAGCTTGTGTGGGGGTGAGGTATTGATATTAAAGTAGATTTCTATTCCTGTCTGGTCTCATCTCTTTGTGACAGGTTTTCTTTTCTTTTATTTTAGTGACCCAATAGGCTGCAGTCTCTTATTGCTCTTCGTAAAAGAAACCCCCCCAAAAAATCGATAGCCAAATAAAGAGAATGGATCATACTGGAGAGTAGGACTGAATTTGATGACATCTCGACTCTGTTGTAGTCTTCTTTTTATTTATTTCAAAACAAAACATTTTGCGTCCTTGCGTCAGCATCCGGATCAAACGAATAATTCGAGTTCTTTGATTTTGTATATTGTGTTCTTTCCGGATGCATTACTCTATAGCTCATTGGACGGACAATTTAGTGTTGGCGTAGACGTCAGATGGCGATACGAACTTAGAAAAAGACATTTATTGTTGTTGAATTAAACCGGTTTGTTCGGCAATGTTGAAGGCTAGTGAAACAGCCTTCGCCAAGGATCACGGAGGACCGTGCGGATGACGAGCAAAGGTCCTAGAATCTCACGCCAATCGTTATAGATTAGTCCCGTTTTTCCTTTTTTCGCACAAAATTCTTAAAACAAAAACTTTTAAAATAGTATGACGTAAACACGAGTCTACACGCGATTTCAGTCTACAAGTGAGAAGCAGCTTAATTAGACGAGACGAACAAAAAACAAAACACACTCGTCTTCACGTCTCATCACCTACTGAAAGAAAGGAGAGAGAGGAGGAACGTCTAAACAAATAAAAGCTAACGAGCTTGCGAGTGCCTCGAAGTGGGCCCAGCCCTCGGAGTGGCGTGTTGGTGTAGCGGCGGTGTGTCTTGATATCATTATTACCTTTGTTTGATGATTAATACTCGCGAGTGGGGATGTTGAAGTGTCAATCCTTTTTCTTTTTCTGTCCACAAGGTGCCAAGCGTCACGATGGGCTGCCTACGTAAAGATCAAACAGCCTGCCACGCCCTTTATTTTGTTTTGCTTTCTTACACGAGCTCGTCGTTGGTGCCAAAATCAAAGGGAGTCGACCCAAAGACGCGCCTCGAGTCCATTTCTCTTTATGATTATGATGTTGTTACTGGTTGACTTTAAGGATTGCATGTCTATTTCTTTCGAAGTGGAACACAAAAAAAAAAGAGAAACAAAAGAAACGCATTTCTTGCCGTAATGGATAGGATGAGATCCGAGAATTGCCGAAAGGATTTCTATCATTTGAATTGAAATTTGAAAGTCCTCTGCGTTGATTCTCCGTGTCTTCAAAGATAATAGAAAAGGTACACGACTACATCGAGTCCTTCCTTTCACGCAGTTGTAATCCGCCCTGCCCATGGCAAAGGAACGAGCAATTGCAGCAGTTGACAATGTGACGTGGACTCATCGTGAATGCATAGCCGATTACAATATATCATCAAGAATTTCGAACTGCAACGTGAATTTGACGGTGTCGTTTCCAAAACTTGACTCAACATCGCTGCATTCTCTTCTTGTTGACGGAAACAATAGGCCTAAGGGATACCCCCCCTTCCTTGTTGATGCAAATTTTTAGATTGGATTTTTTTTTTTCAGTCGGAATAATTTATATAGAGGAAAACGATTCTATTGTTATGTTGTGACGCACTTGGTGATATGACTGATATCTTTTTTTTATATTTTTATTCTATCGCAGATGACTTTGCACCTGGACAACTGCGATGGCACAATACACGGCAGCAGGTGCGGTGACATTGGTGGGCGGCATCATTTGCATCAGTCTAAGCGACCGTTGCCACCGCATCCCATTATGTTCATCGCGTTCCTACTCTTCGCCATCGCATCTGCACAGCCTCCGGCAGCCGGTAAGTTTGGCCGAGAAACACTTTGATGTTCTCTGAGTGTCCTACTACAATCGAATTTTGAAGTCAGTGAGCGATAACACACAAGAAAGTATCCAAGTTAAGCAGCCGAGCATTTATGAACTGGACAAACAAAAACAAAAGACGTTCTGAAGCAAAACGAAACTAGTAAACAACTTGCCAATGTATTGCAAAAAAATGAAAGCTCATTCAAAACGGAGCTGTAATGGCTTACTTGACGTCCATACTTAACAAAACTGCTGTTATTTGTTTGATCCTCTCGAAAACGCTGGCATTGATTGTGCAATAACAATCGAATGGACGTCGGGTCCCGCTCCATTGGCAAGAAAAGTTTCGGGTCGGAACGCATTGCCCCTAGTTGTACGCTATTCGGGGGGTGTACATTCAGATGACGATTGGCCAACTTGGGCACACGAAAGGATTGGAGGCCATGCCTGCAGCGTGATACTCATTACTTTCTGAATAATGATCGTATTTGTTTTGTTTCTTATTTCATTATGTGCCGTCGTGAAAAGGTTCTGCGAAACGGGAGGTGATAGAAGACGGACAGTCTTTGCCGACGAAGAACGACGGATGGCAGTTATTGGCCAGCGGCGCGGAGACGGAGCGGAGCAGTCGATTACCATCTGACATGGTTGATATGGTCGGTCCACTAACTGAGGGTCGACGGACTCGACAAATGGCATCAACAAGGAAAGGACAACAATTGCGAAGACGAGGTCGTCAAACAGCGCCAGTCGTGTCATCAAGTCGCAGCGACCAGGCCGATGTAATTTCAAAGGGGGGGAAAGAAAGAAATCAGAATGGAAAGGGTTATTGCATGGCTGAGATAGATGTACACACAGACACACACACAAGGACAGAGCATTGGCAAAGGATATACGACTCGAACGACGATGGAATTGCATTCAACCCGCCGTCGTTTTCGGTCAATGTCTTTTTGCTATGGGGGGGTCATTTGTATTCGATATTGTCCGCTTTTGACTAGCATTCTTAAAAGGATGTTTTTGAATATCGACCAGCTCCTAGACGAGTGAATTTCTATTTGTTATTTAGCATGCCTTTTGATGGTTGTTTCTATTTTTCTCTCTTGTTTTTTTATATATTTTTGATTGGAAAAGATTGGGACGATAATGCTGGATGCCAAGTACCCTTTAGCGGGTTTTGACGACGATCACTTTGACGATAGCAGAGGCATCGGTGCGTTAAGTGCGTTGGACGAGTCGGAAATTGGCCGACGACTAGCAGCCGGATCGTTGCAGGACGCGACGACAGCCAGTGCGCATTTAGCGAATAGAGAGGAAACAAGCGAATCGGAAGCCGCCTTCTCCGGGGCACTGGAAACCAACGTGACAGCCAGTCTCGGGCAAACTGCATTTCTACGATGTCGACTCAAGAATTCACAGCATCAAGTGAGTAATACATAGTATGTGCATCTCTCAAATGGTTTTGCCATGAATTTATGACGACGGGTGCGCGTGGCCAGTAGCTCTCTTACACGCGCAAACTTACGCAGTTGGACAGGTACGAGATTACGGACAGAGTTTACCGCCTAATTCTTTGATTTGATTTTAAACGATTCATCTTGTTTTATTCACTAAAAGTCTGTGGACATGCAGCAAGTCTTTCGAATATTTCCCATTTACTTTTTGTTGTTGTTGTTGAAGGATTCAACAGAGAAACTTCATCAAATGAAATGAATACTTTTGGCTGTCGTGTGTGTACCGTGGGCGTTTGTGAAGAGATCGAATGCGCGCACTCCAACAGCCTCAAAAAAAAAAAAACCTTTTTGTCTTTCTTAATTCCGGGGCTTTACTTTAATACGGGAGAAAAAAAACAAGCGAAAGTTGTGCGGGAAAAGCGGACATCGATTACGTCCGGGGCAATTAAAGCGCGGCAGTCGAGCAGGAGACCGTTACGCTAACGTTTCACGTATACAACCCTCCCCCCTTCGGTGCAGTTGATTAACAAACAAAACAAAAATAATTCCGTCGCAAAATTGTTTGTGCTACAAACCGATATGTACACGGTTTTCTGTGTTGCCAGATTTATGTATTATATTTTTTTTTTTATTTTGTCTGCGTTGCGTTTGGCAGTTCCCGAGGCTTTGCGTCGCTAAGAAATTCAATCTCATTAGTTAAAGGGCAGGCATCAAAGGCAAAATATACTGAGCTTCATTCAAGTCGTTGGGGGATTTTTTTTTTTTTTTTGCGTGAAATGATTAGATGGGAATGTCAAAAGTCAACTGCTTTTTCACCTGCTCGACGTCCACGTTCAAAAAAAAAAATTATTCAAGCCTCGATTGTTTCAATTTTCTCGAGGGGAGGACTTGCCGGGCAGATGAAACTGGAAATAAAACTGAGGGGACTGTGCGCCTAGCGCAAACATGGCGTCTTGCGATTAGATTAAAGAGTACGTGCTGTTTGTTTTGCTTTCTCTCCTCTCGGTCTTGTTAATGAAAAATGAAATTTTTATTTGCAGCTTCTCCTCGCGCACCGTTTCTTTCGTAATATTGCGTGAGTGCCCGCACAAACGTGTAAGTGCCGTTCGTAGTATTTCGGCGGCGTTGTATAAAAAGCCTTAAAAAGAAAAAAAAAAAAAAAACAAGAAAATACTCGTGACAAGATGTTTGCCGGGTGTAAGTGTGCGTGTAAGGACCACCGTCGGGAAAAAAAAAAGCGGATCTCTTTGCTGGGATGTTGGTCGACCTCGGAAAGATAAAGACTTTATCGATCAGATTGGCCCCGTTACATCGCGCACTATTTATGGAGGCCACTCCACTCTTAAAAAATAAGTTTTTGCCCCGTAAAGATTGCTCGGGAGTCTAAAGCAAGATTTAGGCCGAGAGCTGTTTGATAGTTAATCGAGTTATTTCTCCTATCTAATCCAATTTCGATTGCGTTCGAAGCTCGCAAGTTTCTGAATAAGGAAAATAAAAAGGGCACGCGCCATAATTTTGTCATCGGTCAAATTGCACGTCCTCGAGGCTCAAAAACTTTGAAACATGTCTGCCAATGGTTGGATTAATTAAACATGGTGAATCTCGCATGCATATGGCTGCCTCTTTGCCACCTGTAAATAAACAAATAAGACGCGGGAAAGTAGTTTTTCCCCTGTCGTTTTTCTTCTTCTCTTTCGATGTTGGCACGTGACGAGTCGATTTGCAATGGAACTCGCGAATGACGTTAGTTTAAAAAAGGGGGGAGTTGTCGTCTGCGTGTATCTTAATGAACGTTGTTGTTGCCGACTGGTTGCGTAACGCAGGCGGCAAGGGCTCGTCGTGCGTCCTTTTAAATGATAGCCTTGTCATATGGTCTGGATCGCACCATCAATCCGCTTGTGTTTGCTACACTTTGGGTGCTGTTTACACGAAAGCAAAAACGGAATCGAATAGAAAGAGAGCGAAAGTTTTCCTTTTAAATCATTTTGTTTGTTTGTTTTTTTGTCTACCTTGCCTTTGACTGAACGTTAGACGCACTCGGATCTCTCACAGGAAAACTACTCTTCTTGCGACAGATCTAATGCAGACATTTCGTTCGTCATCCAAACTATTTTCGTCTTTTATTTTTATTGTTGCAATTTTTTAAAGTTTCTTTTTTTCCCTTCTAAATCCCGTCGTTAGGAAGAGTTGGCCCCCGTATCTCGGCAAGTCTATCGATTCGATGTGTGTTTTCGCTCAAATCAGACTTGTGTATGCTAAAAAAATTGAAATCGTGGGGCATCGTCGTTCAGTATCGCACGCAAACATTGAACTCGACTCTTGTTTCTCTTTTGTTTGAATCGCTTCATTTTTTAAAGGTGACTTGGATTCGCATCAGAGATTGGCACATTCTGACCTCAGGTGTGCTGACTTACACGGCCGACGCCCGCTTTCGTGTCAAGCACAGCGAAACCGAGGCCTCCGAATGGACGTTGGAAATCAAATTTCTACAGAAACGAGACGAAGGCACCTACTATTGTCAGGTACGTTTTCCGATTTTATCTATTCTCAAACGCTAAACAACAGAGGACTCGATCGGGTTGCGTGCGCATCCTCTGGTATAGTAGATGGCAGCGATCAAATCAAATTGTTCACCCCCATCCCACCAAAGAATCCTTTTACTGCGAAATGGAGAGAAAGAAAAAGGAAGGAAATGATTCTAGAGTTTCAGTTGCAAAGAAAGATCGAAAAAAAAAAAACTATTCGCTGTGCTGCTAATTGGAGGAAAAAGCTTTCAGACTCATGACGTGAGTGGCTCATTGAATTTTTCTTGGGATAATTATCGCCGACTTAAGTTTTTTTTTATTTTGGTCCTAGAAAAAGAGTTCATTTGTTTACTTCATATTTTTTTTTGGGGGGGGGAGGGCTCGTGCAGAGTGCAATCAAATTATCTCGGTCATTAACGTTGCCGGGTGATGTAGTAATGTCACTTTACGTACGTAACACAATTAATTGAAAACGCCCTTTTTCTCTGTGTGTGTGTGTGTGTGTCTCATTAGAACAATTCCAACATTTATTGTTTGCTATTTTTCAACCCCATTCCTGCGGGAAATGTGCAGATACCGACGAGAACGGGCGCAGCAGTGCACGCCTTCCACTTGCACATCGCCAGTCCTCAGGCCGTCATCCTGGGGGGCCAAGTCTCTCACGTCGACATCCTCACGCCTTCGCTGACGCTCGTCTGCATCGTTGACAATGTAAGTATACATGGCAAGCTTTAAAAAAGGGAGACCTCTTTGGTACCGACAATTTGAGGCGGTTGTTAAGACGCTGGGGGACCCGCCCTAATTAAAATCACGTGGTGGCGTGGCCACGCAATTTTTATTTGAGTGTTTCTTCGTCCATCAAATGCTGCAACAGCTGCTTTTATGAATCAGAGGGGCCAAACCCTTTTTTTTTTCCCCTTTGTTTGTTTAAATTAATCATTAGCGTAGAGTACGTCGTAAAATTCTTTAGCTATTGATGTATTTATTCCTGTTTCGTGTGGCGTACGAGGATCCACGTTAATAGGTCTATCTCCATGCAGATGGAGCTGTTGTTTTCCTTCTCTAAGCTGCTTCGAAATCCTTTTCATCTATCCCCGTGTTTTCGGAGATAATGTACACGTCCAACGACGATGTATAGGAGAAATAAGTGAAGAGTGCTGTTTAGTCGTTTATCATCGGGACTATATTCAGCTATCGTCATAGTGCGGCCATTGTTCCGTGCCGAGGATAACCCGTGAGCCAAAAGTCCGTATAGCTTTGGCATTGTTTATTATCTACCACATCAATTGCGTAGTGTGTATATATATATTGAGATAAACTAAACTATTCTAGATCCAGGGCAAGGAGTGTAACGCGTAACATGCCATGGAAATGGGGACTAGTTTTTTTTTTTTTTGGTTTTGTTTTGGTTAACAGACAAACGTTCCAGTTCTATACACGTCCGTTCCCCCCACTAAGGCACCGGAATTCCTTTTTAAGACGGTCTTTTAGATACAAATAGGTTCGCGTTCGATGAAAGTCTTGTGTCGAACAACAAGGTACGAGCGACAGACAGAAAGAAAGACAAGTTTCAATCAGCGTCCATGATAAGTCCCCTCCACCCCCCCAAAACAAGTCAATGTTTTGTTTTTTAAATTCACCGAGGAAAACAAAATCAGGCCGTGAAAACACGTCAACTTCCAATAATCATTTTCACCTTCTCGGAAATTTGAATTGAATTCGTTTTTTAAACAAATCTGGTAAGGCTTGTTATTGATTATCTTGCCTCCATTTGGCCATTCTCATTAATATATTTTCTTTTCTTTTCTGCTTTGCCATCCACTGGGATGCACCCAAAAAAGATTCTGTTTGTCGGCCTCCTTTTCTTTCTATTTCTACCACAACCAAAAGGAAACTTCTTCCTCTTCCAAGGATAAAAAGACGAGCTCTTCAAACGAGAATTTAGAAGCTCAAATTGAATTCAAACTTCCCTCCTATTCAATAAAGATAAAAATGAAAAAAAAAAGGAAAAATGTGGGGAGGCCGCGAGTTTTCGAATCTCACGCCAATTATACTGCGGTTAGTTTGCTCTGTGCGGAACTAGGATTCAACACACATACCCCCAACTGTTACAATACTCTTTACGTACAATTGTTTTTTAAGAAGAAAAAGGGAAGCGGGACGTCTCCTCATACTCGTTGCAACAAGGACCATCGAGTAAAGAAAACGCCAGCAACAATATCCAAACCAATATTTTTTATTTTGTTCTTGTTTTTCACGTTCTGTTAGACCACCTTCAGAGGCTAATTTATGTCAATGACATTTTTTTTTTGTTTTTTTCCTTTCTCTCGTGCTGATTTCTGCCATGGGGTGGCTATCCTTTTAAATCATCTCTCACGGTTTGTTTTCAATTGTGAAACGGGGGGAAAAAAACAAAATAAGCCAAGGGAAAAATGCGAATGTGTTCGGGCTCTTTTTCCGTTCGCCAACGAAGACGTAACGCATCGCCAGACATCGCACCACTGCTAAAAAGACGGATCAATATTATTCAATAGTTGGCAAAGGAAACCAATAAAAATATCGCGCCCTGGATATTTACGACGTTTCTATCCTTCCGCTTTTGTCGGGAGCGCATCAACAGCAAACACAAGAGGAGCTTCAAAGTGGCTCTTCACGATGCACTTGAAAAGATCTTTCCATCCTCCTCCTCCTCCTTTTTTTCCTGTTGTTGTTGCATCTAAAAGTTCATTTTCTTCACCCCTTCTTCACAAACTCATCCACCACCACTTTCTTATGGGGTTTGTTTTGGCCTGATCGTTGACACAAATGCGTTTAAAACATTTCAGAGGCCGGCCAAGAAAGAAAAGGCGATTTGACAGCCGGGAGGTTTTTGCAACAAAATCTGGAAAGGGGAGAGCCAGTTCGGAAAACAGTGGCGCAATAAAAAAAGTCTTGTGTGAACACGATGACAGCTGACGTGAACCGATCTTCAAAAGTTCTTTTTTTTTTTTTTTTTAGATTTCTTTTTTTCCCCAGCCCACTCTTTTCCTATTGGCTCGCTGTTTAAGCGGCTTTATTTGAACGCGGCCAATTGAATTGACCTTAAACTTTACACCAATCTCATTTGGAAAGCAATCCATCCAAAATTGCCCTAAAAATTGTTATTTGCTGAAAATTTGAGAATGTTCATTTTCAATGAATTACATTTAAATCGACATTTGTTTTTAACATTGAAAAAATGTGTTTCAACTAGACTCCCGATCCGCCTCAAGTGATTTTCTGGTATCACAATGGCACTCTGCTGACGGACGGTAAATATCCGGAGGCGGGTGCAGCTGGAGGAGGTTCTGGATTGATCAGCTCTCACCTAACGTTGACACCTTCGAGGACCATGTCTATGCTGACGCTCCATCACATCCAGCACATCCACTCGGGCAACTACACGTGCCGAGCTCCGAACGCCGATCCCGACACGACCCAACTTTTCGTAACACAACGTAAAAAGCTTTTTTTTTTTTTTCTTTAATTCTTAAAAGAAAAAGAAAACAAACAGATAACAACGTTTGTCTTTCTCCCCCCCTCTCCTCTTTACTCAGAGAGGGGGAAAAAAAAAAGAAGTTGTGTAACTTTCACTATCTAGTGACCTTCGTCGACTTCGTATGGGGTCGTTGTTTGCAATCACAATTTTTAGCTGTTTCCACATTCTTATTGGCTATCGGCAGCGCAAAAGGGCAGGCGCCAACAATCGAATCATTTGCATACGCCAAAATAGTCATGTCCCTCACGTATGTAGAAACGTGCGCAATTTCTCGAGAATCTTTCTTCAAACAACTCAATACGATTCTTTTATTTTTCCTTTAAAAGGCAATTGATTCCAAATGTTTGATTTTTAAAAAAAAACTAGTCGGCTTCAACCAGCTGATTTCAATCTACCAAAAAGGCTCACTTTAAATGTCGTATCATTCATCAAATCTCAACACTTTGTAAAGGTGATGTCTCCCGACGCGCATAATGTGTTTCGTTAACATTCCGGCATTTAAAAAAAAAAAAAAACGAATTTCATTTGCTGTTTCGTTCGTACCGAGATCCGCCAGAATAAGGAGGGAATGATAATAAGCATTGCAAATTTAGAAGGAAAAAATAATACGTTTATGTTAATGGACTATGTGTGTACATAGCCCCGGATGGGTTGTCCTTAACACCCCTGAGCATCCATTACGACGATTGTGTGTAACACAGCAAAAAGAAACAAGGTATACACACTACACGTATAAAGTATACGTTGGGAGAGACTGATGGCCCTCACCCGTCTTGCCCAGCTCCTTCCCGCGGCTTCCATTTATTTCTTGTCAATAGAACGACGTCGTTGGACGACGCCCCATCGATTGAAACTGCCGTCGAGCCGGGCAAGGTTTCCCTTACGCAACTATCTGGATATAGGAGATTTGCAGACGAAAGAATAATTATTTGCGATGTCGTTTCGCAGGGAAGAGAAATAAATAAATAAAAAAGAATGGGGGGGGGGATGGTTATCGGGGTAGGAAAAAAAAAAAAAAAAAGGAGAGTTGATGACAATTTATTTTTATTTGTGTTTCGTATGAATAGGTCACGAACAGGCGGCAGTGCATCGATCGAGTTGTGCCAGACGGCTGTCGTCGACGTCATGGATGATCGTGATCGCCGCTCTCATCGGTCATGTCTTGATGATCCGGCGGAAAGATCTCAAAGTAGTAGACTAGATTTAGTTGTTTTTTCAATCCTACCATGAAAAGGTGTAAAAAAAAAAGAAATACAAACCAAACAAATCTTTGTCTGTGTACATATTCTGTGTGTCTCATTACAGTGTAATCATTCCAACCGACCCAACTGTCTTTAATTTTCCATGTCTCTTTCATATTCCTTTTAATTTACAAATCTTTTCGTGTGTGTGTGTGTGTGTGTCTTAATGAAATGCTCCGTATTGGGTTCTTTATGTACGAGAATACGTGCTGAACATATACATAACATGATATTTATATATACATATAAACAATGATGGCGATAATATATCATGCCCGCGACGGTTTCAACTAGCTGTTGTCGGCCATTTTTATTTTCCCCTTCCCAATTTGTTTTGTGTTTGCCTTTTTTATTTCACACTGGCAACGTCTCACAGCTGAGAAAGCACACAACGACAATGCGAAGGGCGCCTTTTATCGGTCCAGTGGTCAATCTTTAGCCCATCGGTTGCAAGGCATTTCCCTATTTTTGTTTTGTTTGTTTGTTCATGTCACTTGTCAGACTGGATGTTTTGTCAACGAAAAGAGAAAGTAACTGATCTTTAATCTTTTTTTTTTTCCAATGTCAATGGCTACTCCCCCGGACGTTGAAATAACCACGTTTGTGTCTTTGTCTGCAATTCGATTTTCGACTATTATCAGGGTCCAAACACACAATGTCTCGTGTCTAAACAAAAGAAACGAAGCCCAAACACACAACAGGAAATGACATGGAGAGAGCAGAGAAAGAACAAACTCCGGAAATCCACGCCCTTTGTTGCTGTCTGTGTACGTGCACTTCGACATCACCACCCTCGGCGAGACTCTTCCGGATGACCCTGTCTCCCGCCTCCTCTTCAAAGAATCGTCCATTCTGCTAATGACTGGATTAAACTGTTTCAATGTTTCGACTTGAAAACTTAAGAGGTCAGTTGATTAAATCATTTGTGTTTTTTCGTTCATTGAAATCGAACAAAAATGGGGGTAAAAAACAACTGATGGTTCGTCTGCACACTGATGGGGTGGCCATTTTGACGCCATCCTGTGCTGATTTGTCAATACAAGTCGACTGGACAACGATACATGTCCACACACAAAGAACATGTGGCTTGAAAAACAACGACAATGGCCGAGCAATTTAACCGCAAACGTCGCTGACAACTCTCACCCGGCTGTTGTTGACTTTCTTTCGTGTGGTTTTTATATTTTTTCTACTTCTTTTCATTCAGCCTCCATGTCCTGCCTGTCCCACATATATTACGACACTTACCCGTCTTATATATTCGCCATCAAGTGAAAGCGATTAGGCCCCATCGTCAAAATCGGCTCCCCAATAGCAGACGAATCCAGATTGAAGACAGGCACTTGATAATATAGCAAGGCACAACAAGCAAATGACCTTCCCATCTGAATCAACACGCTGTTGCTGTCTACGTCGACGTAGTGCGATTGCCATCGCACAACAGCTGGCGTTACGTCATTTAGACTTTTGTGGCAATCGTTTTCATTTTTTTTTTTCTATCCTCGGGAGTTTGGCCATTTGACTGTCAGTCACCACCGAGTTGTTCCCGTATTTTTTCCCCTTTTTTTAGTTTGGCTCTTTTCTAACTTTATCGTTTGCTTGTTTGATTTACTTTTGTTAGGCAAGTAAAGTAGCCTTTTGGTTTACTATAGTGGGAAAGAAAAAAAGGCAAATCATCGTCGTAATCATCCCCCACACACACAACAGGCTCCCCTTCTGGCTCCCAAACATTTTCAGTGCGGTTACACGGACACCACAGCCAACACACACACACTACATCCAATGTGAGAAAAGAAGTTCGTGAATTTACTATACCGCTTTGTTGAATTGCCGGTCATCGTTCTCCAAGACCACTCACGGAATATGCGCCCTCCTGTTTCGACAGGGTGGACACCCTCAGAGCCCCAAACCAAATAGGAAAACAAAAAAGCCAAACAATTTTTTTTTTTTTTTTTTTTATTACAACTTCCTGCGTGTGTGTGTGTGTGTGTGTGTGTTAGGACATTTCAGTACTAGCAACTATCGCTTCTCTGGTTTTGAAGAAATCTCGTCAGTCGGTTGGCGGCCGTTGTTCCGTTCGGTTTTAATTCTTGATTTGATTTGATTTGTTTTATCAAGTGCGGAAAAGGTTTACCGTTGCGACAGTGGTGATGGTTTCGTTTTTCCACCGGCAGGAGAAAGTGTTGCGCGCAATTCAATTCACATTTGAAAACAATTTCTAATTTTTTTTTTTTTTTTTGCCACCCCCTGCTGCCGGAAATGAAACCCAGTGACGTGGGTCCCGTCGCCTCCACATCACCCAACCGAAAGTGCCGGCATGACGAGAGAGCAAAGCCAACGCCCCAATCTTCCACCGACTACGACATCCCCTGGCGTTCGTACACGGACGAGGAGCGTCTTCACATTCTGACTGTACTGCGTCGCGACGTCCAACTCCGTCACATCGAACTGGAACGCATACGGTAGGACAACATCTTTGCATCTATTTCCTTTTTATTGGGTACTAGTTCCAGTCGAATCTCTCATCCTCAGTCATCCAGCCCCCATGTCCTCCCCCTTT
This sequence comes from Daphnia magna, assembly GCF_020631705.1. Lineage (NCBI taxonomy): Eukaryota > Metazoa > Arthropoda > Branchiopoda > Diplostraca > Daphniidae > Daphnia > Daphnia magna. Next base: position 9,840,375 of record NC_059187.1, read on the forward strand.
CTGGGGTAGTGTGTATAGGATTAGAGGTTCGTTATGTGTCGTCGCTTAAGTCATTGGAAAAGCTTTTGATTTATATCGTTATCCGCTTGGTGTTGGTGCGCGCACACACACACCAACAGCGGCCGTAGTACAGTGTTTTCATCCGCAAGCCGCAGGGCACACAGCTGCTTTCATATGTATATTATATATCTACTATTTGAGCACACATCCGATGAATCAAAGAATGACGGATTTTTTTCTTTTTTTGGGTTGTTGTATTAGCGAGCAGAATAATAACGAAGAAAAAAAAAATAAAAAGGAGAAATCCCATCAGAAAAAAACAAGTCATAAAAATGGGAATAATAAACGTAGGACTACTATGTGCTATAGAGAGCGTCGTGATCGATGTTTTGACTCCCGACCGAGACTCTGGAAGCCTCCCCCCACCGACCAATGCACGCAAGGCTCCATTTTGTTGGCTCGACCAAGATAATAACGAGAGTTCCCTTTCATCTATAAAGTCCAAGTAAAAACGCAACGTTTTTCTTGGAATCATTTGATTTCAACATCCGCATCTTTGTATTTAGCTAGGGGGAGAGGCTAGGTAGATTACGTCGTAAGTAAGCATCGGTCACGTGTCTTTCATTATTAGGGATGGACCGGGATTTTGTATTTTATTGACGATATTTTTCTTTTTGTAGCTCGCGCTTTTATTAGTTAATCACGAAAAAGCGCACGTGAGTCATTCGTGGTCTGTTACACTATTTCCGATTCTTCGTTTTCGTTTGAGTGCTGTGTGCACATATCCTGTGTGTATCAAACGAAGCCACGCCATTGTGTTGCCCAAAATAATAAGGCGGCGACACTGTTGCATTTTTCTTGCAGTCGCTTTATATTGTCGGCCATTTCGTTCGCTTCACAAAACTAGAAAGGAAAAATGTAATAACTCGTCCAGGTGATGGTGCGGTCGTGCAAACGCAAGAAAAACTCTGTGCTCTTACACACAAAGTATCGTATGATTGGCCCCTTATTTTCCCCATTTTTATTTGTTATTTTTTTGGTGGACCCACACGAATTTTATTTGATGTTGCGTGCGTTACAAAGCAAAAAAAAAAAAGAGAAAAATATAAAAAAAAAAAACGCAAGTCCCGCCAGAGCAGAGACGATTTGACGTCATGGGGTGGTATTATGCAGCACGAAAACTTAAGAGGAACTAGGTCACAAGGCCGCCTACCTTTTCATGTCTTGTTTTCAAAAAAGATGAACGTTGAAAATGTTTTTTTTTTTTTTTTCTCTCTGTCTGGTTGCATTCACGGTCCTTTCGACTCATCTCTTCTTGTTTTGTTTTATTTCACTTGAGTGGCGGTGCTGGGAAGGTGAACAACGGGCGGAGTTTTCTATTGTAGGAAGAACCCCCCCCCGCCCCAAAAAAAAAGAGAGAGAGAGAGAGATCCTTCATTATCACGTCACGACCTTTTTCCTCCATCACCTCGAGGCTCGTTAGCGTATTTTCCCAATGAAAAAAAAAAATAAAAAAAAAATTGGGGAAATGACGACACAGAAAGTACTTGAACTGTATAATATTCACGACATTTTGTGGAGGTGGGGGGGGGGGGTTGTTGGCTCGGTCTAGAAATGTACACTTGTGTATTACACCAATGATGCTCGGCGGTACTTCATTTAGCAAAATGCTGCCGATGTTTATTAGTCCAAATCGGCCCATGATTGTCTGGCTGGGCTTTTCTTTTTCATTGAAAAATAAAAGACACACCTTTTGACCTGCTTTGAAATTCAAAAGGAAAACGGCGACGAAGAAGACATGAACATCTCTTTAGTCCGTGGGCCCCCCCTCTGATTTTTTTTTTTTTTTCAATGTTCCTATCGAAGAAAGAAAGAAAGAAAACCGTCTCTCCTGGCCATTTGAGGGAAAGAAGGGCGGACGACTATAGAAAATAAAAAAAAGAGGGCCGTTAAAGTTATAAAAACGGAACGGAAATCACTTGCTATAAAGACAACAAACAACTCGACATCACAAACAACAACAACGATGAAAACACAGAGCAAGAGATCATGTACTAAAGAAGAGAAGAAGGCGAGAAAATAAATCCTGGCCGGCGCCGCAATGCCTGGCGCCACCATCGACATTTGTCTTGCGAGTGGATGAAATCATCCAAATATCCGCCAACACACTTGAAAAGATAAATTATTGCCAACGGTCTCATTTCTATTTCGCAAGCAACACAAGTGTTTCGCTTTTTACTTCTTCCGGCGCCCATCAACGGATATCCTCCCCCCAAAAAAAAGACAATAAGAATGTCTGAAAAAAAAAAAAGTGGACAATGTACATACCGAAAAAGAAACGGGGGTCATATCGGATTAACAAGCGAAAAAATCCGCACCCTCGGCTGGATTCAACTGACGGTGCGATCAAACCGATAGCTTTTCTCTTTTTTTGTTTTCTTCTATCGCCAACAGCAAGTAGATCCATCTGACCATCAATCCATCATTCTTTCAGAGCTCTACGTGCCGTGTGTACAGGTTACACACCAAGGGGTGGGGTGGAGGGGGATAGGTATGAGGGTGGGGAGGTATTGTCATCTAGCGATTAATACTTTGTAACACAATCATCCATACCGTTCTTATAAGATCCTTCCCTTTTTGTGTGTTTTTGTGTGTTCGGAAGCGATAAAAGAAAAAAAGATACAGAAATGCGTAAAAACTGAGAAACATTCGAAACCTGTGGGAAATTGTTCGAATTTTTTCAAGGAAAAATCTTAAAAAAAAAAAAAAAGAAGGGAGAGAGATGAAATCGACACAGTGAATCGACATTTATTTTTGGGATGGGGGGGGGGTGCTGAAAAGAGAAGAATCTCACGTTGTTTGTTGTTTTGTATGCGTCGTCCGAACCAGTTTTGAATTTCACTATGTACCTTCTATTGATCGAGTACCTCACGGCCCATCGGCATTTTTATTTGTCAATAACGTAACATGTTACAAAAGAGAAATGAAGAGTTTTCACGGAGGGGCGGCCATTATCCACCGCTTGCAATCGAATGCGTCCAAAAATAACGTTGCTCACATTTAGCCCTCACGTAAGGCCCATAACACACAAACAAAACAACAAAAATCGGTGGGCTTTTTTTTTTCTTTTCTATGTCATACGTTTTTGAGGGTGGTAGTGTACGTGTGGTTGGATGGAAATAAAGACAGGTGGGTTGGGCTCTCTACACGTACAGAAATGTGTGTGTGTGTGTGTGTATAAAAGAGAGAGAGAGAGAGAGGGAATAACCGCTGCGGGGCAACTTGCAGCTCCTTTTTTTTTGTGTATTTTTACGAGAGAACTTTAGTTGCTGACTGGTTGCTGGCGTGGCTCTTCTAACAAACGAAGAAGGAAAAGGAATAAAAAAAAAAAAAGGGAGACTCACGCTGCATTCTGATCTTGTCCCTCAGTCAAGCTCGCCAGTGTTTGTCGGCCGCTCCTGCGTGTGTCTCGCTGCTGCCGCTGCACAGCCTCAACAAGAATAGATTTTTTGATTTTGGTTGTTGTTGTTGTTGTTGCTGCTGTTGTTGTGGACTTGGCAAGACATATTTTTGATGTTGTGAGTGCAAATCCGAGACGAATGGCCATCATGTTTTAAAAGCAAACAAGTGCTGGCCCGTTTCATTTGGCTTCGACGATAATCGACGATAACGCACGGGGGATAATTGTTTGACGTCAAGAACAAAGAACTATGAGGTAAAAATGGCGTGAATATTTTTGGTTAGTTTATTTTTTCGTTTGAAAACAACCGAAAATCAATTGTTTCGTGTAAAACCGTTCAACAAGTGGTTTCAAGAAGGAGGACGGGTCTTCTTGCCGTGTGTGTCTGGTTGCTGAGGTCATCCATTAATCTCTGTCTGAAATGTAGCCGAGCTCAGTTGTGCCTCTTTCTTTACCTCTTGCACCGCATCCCTGGCAAAAGGGCAGGAAGTGCGCCCTTGTTGCGGCATTCATTTCTCACTCATTTGGATGTCACTCATTTTGACTGCGTGCACAAATCCAACTGACTTCGATTGAAAAAAAGAAGAACGAGGAGGGGAGCTCGCATAAGACAAGCGAGTTCAACGAATCAGCGAATATTTTTAACCTTAATTTCACCCCCTTCTCGTGTCCCGCTTCTGCTGAATGTCAGACATTCTTTACCTTCTTAAAAAGCGCTCACGTTCTATTGTCCCGAAATGAAGAAGAAACACATTTTCCGCCATTTCTTTAGTCCGAAAGAGAACAACAAAAAAAACGGGTTGTAAATTTTGTTCGTTTGTTTCTTCAAAGGGAACACACACACACACACACGCATTACGTTAAAGGATAAAAGAAAGAAAATGTGTGTTTGTAAACGGTGTTGACATTAATCCGGGTCAACTGTAGCCAAATCAAGAATGGCTGGGGGTAACACCTGGATTGTAACAGTCTCTCGGCCCTTTTTGCTGATTATCTCCCAGTTCAGCCAGTATGAAATGCGAAGACATTCTTTTAAACACAGCTCCCTCTATCGCAATCATTTCTTTTTTTGTTTTTTTGTTTTTTTACGGTTTTCGAAATGAGAAAGGAATGCGGGTTAAACAACTGAAAGAAAATTACTAACTAGTCCCAGCACGAACGACACTCACCGAGTTCGACTCCATGGAACACCTTAATTTTTTTTTTTCTTTTTTGGGTTCTTATTTTTGAAAAATAATGTTAATTAAGGATGACCGTTAACCCAGATTTTTTTGTTTTAGCTTTTTGTTGGATGTAACCCCTTTGACGCCTGTTGCGAGGGCTACGCGTCGTACAGGTGGTGAGGCCCGTGGGCCTTGTGTACCGCAACAACCCGAGGGAGGGAATCTTTGAGTTGTACAGCGGCACGCAAAGGGGGCACGCACGAACGCTGCCATAAGCATCATTCCATAGAGTTCTATTGAATCACGAGAATCAAAAGAGAATCCTTGAACAAGAAGAAAAATGTAGACATGGGGGGGGGGGAGAGAGAGAGAGAGGCCATCTAAACTTGTTGATTGATTCGATTGCGCCATTAAATGTGCGTGAATGGTCCTCTATTTTTTGTTTGGCTTGAAAATAGAATGATCAGCTCTCTCTCTCTCTCTTTGCAGTCTATCTCTTCTCCGCCCTTTTTCTCTGCGGTTCTTCCACCAATACACACAAACAAAGCAAAGATTATTTCACGTATAAGAAACACGGCACACAACCTTGGCCTGCATAAAGTATAAGACAGGTTATACATCGTTAAGAAGAAGGGAACAGAAAATAAGCCGTTTCTTTCTCTTGTTCGTAGCGCATTCACGCTCAACCCAAATGTGAATTACTCTTTACCTCGTTTTTCTTTTCAATATTTTTTCTTTACCCACCCACCGAAAAAAAAAAAGGTGGGGAGGTGGGGCTGTGTTTGACGACAATCGCGCAACGTCTAGGCAAAGTGAAAGTGGCGTATGTTTTTATCATCTTCGTCGTAAATGCTCCGTGTTTGTGCGTACGAGACTCGAACGAAAGGTATGACGCCGTCAATGTTTTTCGAGGTCATCCGAGTCAGCACAGCATCCCACCCAAAGGATTCTTTGCATATAACATTTTTTCTTCTCTTTCTTCTTCTTCTTCTTTCCACTTTTTTTTTTGAATATGCATTTCTTCCGTCTATTCCCATTTGCTTTTTTTTTATTTTCTTTTTCGGGACTTCTGTAAAAGGCGTTTGCATTGTGCGCAGAGTGGGGGATGCAACGGAGTTTTTTTTCTCCTGGACGCCCCGAAGCGACTTTGCAAGTTTGTTTTCAGCTCCCTCGGCTTTTTTTTTTAAATCATTTATTATTCCCTTTTGGGTTTTTTTCTTCTTCTTTTTGCTGGCCGGGCCATCAACCCACGCAAGACGAAAAGAGCGTTCGCATTTTGATCAACTTTGATGATGAAGAAGTTGCCTTGTTCGGTGTCCTGTGTTTGTGGTTATGTGTTTTTAGCTGTGCTTTATATCATTCACGATTGGGCTGATAAGAATAACTTTGAAAAAGAATTTCGAATGGCAAAACAACAATCTGTTTAAATGTTGGATTCATCATGTGCCCTCGAGCGTCCTAAGATGGCCAGCCTCTTCCGTTTAAATCATTTCTTTCTTTCTTTTTCCTCTCTCTCTCTCTTTCTCTCTCGCCCACACGTCATGGTCGTCGGAAAGAGCGAAAGGTGAACATTCGAAAGAATTCCACTTCGAATTGATCTTAGTAAGTACAGACTATAAAAGAGCCAATTCGTTTGGTAATGACGTAATCAGTAATGTAGCAATTCGCAATTTCACGCTGATTCTTGTAAACTGTTCGCGTTGAGTCAAGCGTACGATAATTCTTTGAATGGAGGGGAAACATTGATGTGGTTCCCCATTTCAAGTGCCATCCTCCCCCCCACGGAACGGAATAATGATGTGTTTTTTGGCGGAAGGGCCATATTTGTTTGTCGACCGCGCACACAATGACGTCCGCCAACAGGAAATCGAATCGGAAAGTGTCGATGGATAAGACTGGTATCCCCATTATGCAGCCAGACTGTTGCACAGCCCATCTGTGGGTGTTCCGCCATCGTTGTCGACTAGTGTCGGCGGTTGATGAGAAATATAAAAAAAATACAGTTCCAGGTAGAAGTACACGTGTACCTGAATAGGCCCCTCCAATCTCTGGTAGACCAATCGCAAGTGATTTGATTTGTTCTGTTCACGGTCGATTGAAGATGAGCCTGTTGTCCTTGATTGATGATCTTTTCTCTTGTTTGTGTTTGTTTAGTCGTTTAAAGACGGAGTTGCAGTTTCTGAGGAAGAAAGGCGCCCTGAAGACGTGCACGACAGAGTCTCAGGCGGTGACAATAGCGGCCGGAACAGCAGCGGATCATCACAGCGTCAACGGCCGATGTTGCGCTCGATGTAGGACCGGTCTCGGCCGCATCATCAATCGGGGCGCCCTATGCAAGTCTTGCCGACAGCGCGTCTGCAAAGCCTGTCGTGAATACAATGTGCCAAAAGCTTCCGGTTCCACTGGCGGCACCGACTGGGTCTGCACCGTTTGCTACAAGACAGCGTGAGTACATCCGAAAATAATGAGTCAAAACATGCGCTAATTAAGTCCTTAATATGCGTACATCGGCCCGCTTTGTGTGCTCGGCAAACTTCCTCAATTAGCGGCAGGCAGGCCCTTTAGAAAATGGTGCCGTGCAACGGCTGAATGTCTACCCCCATCGCCGTGTAGTTGAACGCGGCCGCAATTTGAATGGAGCCGATCCGCCAGTTAGACAGAGGAAAGAACAAAGAAGAAAACTCTAGAGGAAATAACGAGTCACGAAAAGCACTCGTCGCGAATGTATCGAACGGATTCCTTTGAACTAACTGATAATTCACGCGCTAACGTGATGGAAAGGTTGGATAACAGGGCCATCAACGAATGATCTGACATTCAAAGTGGCTTCTTTTTGCCTGGCTGCCATTTCACTGCAGTATAGCTAAATGTAAAATTTCTAGTGAAACTCCAATCGGTAGAATCATTTACAAAAAATAAAGAAACCGGTTTTTAAAAATTATTGGTTAAAGGAGAACAACCAACGGAGGTGGCCTTCCCTCTAACGGTTGGCTATCGTTTTTGTTTGCAAGGGAGGGAAGAATGCAGAATAATGTCTTCGGGCTCATTGATCAGCAATTCCTCCACCTACACCAGTCGGGGTAGGCATCAAACTCTCGTTCGTTTTTGCTGATTTAAACCCCCCCCCCCAAAAAAAAAAAAATCAAACTGTCGGGCAGTCAATTTTTCTTTCCCTCTTGTCGTTTCCCAAACGAAAAATTCATTTTCAATTCATCTTCAATTTGTCTATGTACGTGACAGGTAAATCCTACAATGGAATTTTTGTTTTTTTCTGGTTACGTTGCACCGGTTCTCCCTTACCAAACGAAATAATTTTTAAAAAGAATGTGACGGTCAAAATAATAAAATAGAGGAAAGAGAGGGGGAGGCTAAACAGGTCCTGTAGAGGTTACATATTGGCCCGCAGCTCTTCTCCCGTCTGTCTGCCGAATAACGGCGTCATCTCCCGCAGGGTTTTTTCTTTTTTTTTTTTTCTTTCATCTTCACGTTTTTTTTTTCTTTCCAGCAGGTTCTTCAACTTCTTTACAACATAGTGTAATATTTAGTAATATCACGAAGAAGAAGAAGAAGAAGAAACATCTACAGGCCAGGAATGTCTGTAGAGCCTCTTTTCTTTTGTAACAATCAGGGTCAAGTTACGTATCGATTTGTAGGGGATGTTCAGCGGACATTAACCTATTGTTGTCGTCTATTTTTAATCTGGAAAAGAAGAAATTTTAGTTTGATATTAAACAGCTCTTATTAAGAAATTGTAGAAGCTGGGAAATCGTGGCCAGCTTTCTCAGGATCTCTTTGTATGTTGGCGGAACGCGCCCGTTGTCACAGTGCGGAACGCGTTCGTTCGCGCGTGAAATGTGAACATTGAAAAACAAAAGCAAAAAAATGTCAGAAACTCATTTGTCTTGTTGTTTCGGTGGCAGTTTGTCGACATCGGCCGTATCAGGTACTTGGATTCGATAATTATACATGGCCGCGTGAATTTTTATTTTTATTTGGCTTCTTTATGCGAGAAATGGAAAATCACGGCGGCGTGTGAAATTTCCGAATCGTGCTGGACAACTACCGGATTACTAGAGAGGAAAGCCGTTCATAAATATCTTTTAATTTTTTAACCATTTTCTATTTCCCGAAAAGACGGAACTCTCACACAGACCCACACACACACAAAAATTGGGGAAAGAATTTATTTATTTTATTTTTTTTCTACGCCATTCGTTCCAGTAGAAAGAGGGGGGGGGAAAAAATCTCTCTCCAACTCATCCCATCAAAAATAACAAAAAAAAAAAATGGGAATTTTGGTGGAAGCCATTGACTTCGATCGACCGACTGCGCGTTCATTTGTTGTCATAGTTATTGTGTCTGGTCGATGTCCTTCATCACACATTCGGTTAGGACGAGGCCATTATTCACAGTTACGTCGAACTTGCATAGACTTCCCTTACATTTATTCAACTCGATTCAAGAAAAGGAAGTAGACAACAACAACAGCAACAAAAAATCGATCGTTCGATCATGGAAAATGCCACGGCAGCTGCTACGTGCGTACCGCGAAACGAGTGATGGGTGACAACGATTTTTGATCGACGTCCTGAATTCTTTGATCGTCCATTGGCGACATAGCGGTGGTGGAAAGTTCACGTACATCCATCGTTGGTTAGTCGGGATTTTTCTTCTTCTTGCAATCACATCCGCAGAGCATTTGCGGTCGGCCGTTGCGAGATGCGCATACGTTACGCTCGTTAATGCGCGCACACACAAAGTTCCAGGTGGAAAATGAACAAGACAAAAGAATAAAAAAAAGGGAGGAAACGAAACATTTGCCGATATTTCCCACGGTTTAAATTCGTATTTTTTTATATTTCTGTACGTCCTTTCCCTAATAATAAGCACGTACGTCAAACATGTAGGTGCGGACTCGATGACAAGGAAAACTGGCCGTGCGCATGCGCATCAGAATTGAGTCCGTTCGCGAGCCCACGTTTTAATGCGCATGTTTAACAAATGGTTTTCATTCGCATTGGATTCATTTGCGTTTTTCTTTGATTTTCTCGCAAAAAAGCAGATCGGTGGAGGCGGCGACGGGTGAATGGATGAATTCGTTTATACGAAGGCCTAGCCGGCAGCGATTCAGCAAAGATGGGGTCGATGCCGGAGACATTGTGGCCAGAGGCATCCGACGCAGCTGGACAATATCTAGTAAGTACATCGTTTTTCCACTCTGCCCATTCGGGAGGCAAGAAGCCAACGAAGGCGACAATCATCATATTTTTTTTTTAAGTTTGAAATTATAGTAGTCCATTAAAGTTATAAAAAAATTCCACACCGGCCGTAACCGTTTCCCGACTGGAACAGTAACGAGAAAAGACAAAATCTAGATCCTAGACTACGTGGAAACTGAGTGGGGAAAAGCTACGGTCTTAAACGTGATGAATGATGACTAGGTTATTAAAAAACAAAAAAATGCATACAGAAAGAAACGAATTAAATGTGGTACTATATTTAAGAGTTAGAGTTTCCTTTTTTTTTTTGAATTGCATGAAAGAGCGTCAGTGATTATTTATTTAGATCTCCGTTGGTTTCTCTTTGGGGTGTCGAGGCAGAGGCGGACGAGGGTTTCAATGCGTGCGTTACATCTCTTTGTTCTCTTAAACTAATTGGGCATCCGGAAGCACTTGTAATCTCCATTCTCTTTGCCCCCCCCTCTCTCTCTCTCTCTCGGGATTTTTCCTTTTTTGTTTGTTTCATATACCAAAGAGAAGATCTTGATGAATTGACTTGATGGCGTGACTTGGTCTCATTTTCTTAATGTGGTTTCTTCTTTTCTCTTCCGCCGTCTTTCGTGATGCATAGATCCATCCAGCTCCAAAGAGGAGGGAGGCATTTCGGCGGAACGGGTCCAAGTCTACCATCAACAACAGTCACCCCAGCTGCACGGCCAGCGATCGACGATGGGCAAACAACAGCAAGAGCAAGGAGCCAGCAATAAGCCGGCCGCGCCGGACGACGAGAATCGACCGCCTGCCGTCGCAGGAGGAGCAGGAGGAGGAGGCAATGGCGGCCTTGTGTGGGAGCCTCGAGATCCGCCGCTCCAGTACAGCATCATTGCGCATCAGCAGCAACAACAGCAGCCGCCGCCGCAGAATCACGGCGTTGTCAAGTCACGCTTGGAGCCGAGACGCTCGGCCAGCCTTTCCCAGGCCGATTTGGCCACCTACGAAGGGAAAGTGGTCCTTGGCCGTCTTCATCCGCACTCGAGTCAATCACCGCCACGCCCTCCGCCACCGCAAGAGTCGGCGGCGTCGCGTTATCAAGACTATTACGAAACCAAATACGAAAAACCCGTCCGGCGCGGATTAACTCCCGACGTCGGACCGGGCATTGGCCAGCAGCAACCGAGAGGCAGGCCGATTCTACCTGGAATCGATGTCGACACGATTTGGAAATCCAGATGGAGATCGACGTCACCGCCGCCGGCGCCCGTCGACGATTGGCTGCCGATTAAACCGCCTCAACTGGCGTGGGCAAAGCCCGTCCAGCTGCCCCCCATGGTCGAATTGCGGAGTAGCAGAAAGACGTCGCGGATACCTCTGCCCCACAACCCGATGGCCAATCCGATGGCCAGGAGCATGTCGGGCGATATGGATCACATGATTTATCTGGAACGGGACATGCCGGCCGATGCCCGGCTCATGTTCCGCGAGAGGACGCGCAGCATCGACCGAGGCCTGGCGCAGCACCACCACCACAATCAGCAACCGCACCATCCGCATCACCCGCGCATCGCCTACAAGACGTACGAGGAGGAACTGGCCGACTATCACGGCCGGACGGGAAGTGTCGACCGCTTGGCCAGCGGGGGTCATCGAGGCCGGCCGAGAACCATCCGAATGGGCACGCAGAGTCATCAGGTGGGGCGGAGCGTGCCGGCCTCGTTGGAGCGGCGCCACAACGAGGATCGCTCCAGCAGCCGCAGGCGGCCGGAAAGCGGAGATTCCAGCAACTCTTCCGGTACGCGCCAGCAGAGTTCTTCGCGCAGGGGAAGCAGTTCGACGGCCGATGTCAGCAACGATTCCGCCGGCGGCAAGTCGGCCTCTCGCAGCAACAACGTCAATCGTGTCTACATCGACGGCCAGCACCAAGAGCAGGAGCAGGTCGTGTTGCGCAATCCGTCGTCGTCGGCCATCCGCGTCACGATGACGGACACGCGTTCTCTCAAACGGCCGACGAACAACAGAGCCGGCCAACCTCCGACTCATGTGCATCAGATGAACGAGTCGTCGACGATGCCGCGGATGAGCAAACGGCACGGCCTCGCTCAGAGTCCGCACCGGCTGACGGGTGTCGTCCAGCCTCAACACCATCCTCACGCTGGAACAACGACAGTCTATCTGGCTCGAGATCATCAGGAATGGCAGCAAGGCGCGCCGTCCGTTCGCCACCACGCCATCGAGGTGGAGCCGCAGCACAGCGTCTACCGCAACAAGACGACGACCAAGCGGATCAAGACGGACGCCGATGGCCAAGGTAAAAATAGCCAATCTACGTTTATGCATCACCGTCGTCCCCACGCTGTCCATTCTCAGCTGCCGCTCTTATTCTTTCACTTGTCACCCATCCAGCAGACAGTTTTATAATCACTTGAACGTTTGCAACGCTTCATTAATACTAGCCGTTCCGGATGCTTTTTGTTTTGTTTCCTTTTTTAATTCCTTCCCTTTTAAATCTGCACTTGGCATATTATTCCGCACGTTGATTTTTTTTTTCACTGAACCCTTTTCCTGATAAAAATACACGCGACTCACGATTTCCTGTTTGGCCTCCTACGCTTCTGCTTCGTTTAACAATTCGAACAAACGAAAAATGTTCGTCTTCTTCTGTTTTTCTCCACTTTTTAATTCGACCCGATTCTTTGTGATGGCTCTTGCTCGACTCGTGAAAATGTGTGTGTGCGTGATTGCGCTTCTGCTATTGGACTTTTCATTTTTTTTTGCTTTTTGCTGAATATGTTTGCGCGTGTCACGGATTAGCTGCCTTCTCTTCTCTGTCCAATTCCTAACCCCCCCTCTTTTTTTTTTTTTTTAATTTTTTTTTTCATCTTTTCGGAATTTTTCTATGTTCGATGACAGACGTGACTGGACACTAATCCTTCTTCAAAGCCGGAACTGTGTGAAAATCCCTTTCGTTGTGTTTCCTGTTTCTTCTCTTTCAAACCAAAAATCTCTTGGCAATTGATTGCTAACACTTACTTACTACTACCATGACAACAACTGCTGCCATCCACCGCTGCGCGTCCTCTTCCTTATCATCTTCTACATGATAGACTCACACACACACGCGCAAAATTTAATTAAACAAAAAATAATACAAACATCATCAAAAAAAAAACCAAACTGGCGAAAGGAGACACGGGTTGTTGGGCGCTTTATTATTTTCCCTTCCCCTTTCCATTTCACTCTTGTTTACAACGGTGTGCCCTCGTTGGTCGTGAATGATTGCTGACATGACCAAGACAAAAAAAAAGGGAAAAAATCGATTCGAAACAATCGATTGTTCCAAATCATCAAACCGAATCGCCGTTCTATATCAATTCGTGTGTTTGTTTTGTTTTTGTTTGTTTTTTTCGTTTGATTGTCCCGATATTGATATGCCGGCCGATTCCGTACACACACACACACGTATATATAAAAAAAATGAAATCAAATAAAAGGTCAAAAGCCATCGATCAAGAAGGCCGTCGTCAGTCCAATCAAGAGGACAACAACGCGGACAACGGAGGATAGAATAACGGTGACGAAAGAAGTGAGAGAAGTGAGTAACTCGGCGGCCAATCCGTCAAGAGTCGCGACGGTAGCGCCCATGTCGATTGTGACGGCCGAACCGGCCCAAATCGTCGTCGATTACGGCGACGGACGTGATGAAGAGGAGGAAGGATCGGTGGTGACGATGATGCAAGACGCGTCAGTTCAAACCAGCGAGACGGGCCAAGATGATCAGGAAACGGATGACGAACGAAGTGACGTGACGGTTCAACAGAGAAGACCTCCGCCAGAGGAGGCAGGGGCTAGAGGTGTAGGCGGATCGGACGAATCCGATGGCACCAACGAAGAGATTTCTCTTTGCACAAAAAGGACTCATCGCGAACAGCAATCGAGTGAGCAGAGAACCGTGACGGCCCAGAGTCAAACGTATCCCAACAGTAGCGACACGGCCAGCGACATCGGTGGCCTGCTGGACAGCGACAAAATGCATCCGGAAGGCGACGATTACAAGATCGTTTTCATCAGTTCCGATTCGTCCAAGTCGGGCGATTCGCTAGAAGGCAGTTTCGATAACGACACGATGGGCATTGATCAAATGCACAGCCATTCCCGGCAGACGTGCCGTTCCAGCAGTGTGCACGATTCAGAGTCGGCGGCCGGATTTATCGACGAGAGTGATTGGGATTTTTTCGCCGCTAGAGGGCAGCAGCAGCCACAACCGCCTATTGCTGCCGTACCTATCCAGCATCAACAACAACAACAACAGTTACCCGAACAACTGCAACAACAAGCGGCTAAACCAGCATTACCAGTCACTGTCACTGCCAACACGGGCACTTGTTCCAGTTCCGGTTCGGCTATCGTTCGTCTACGCGGCGTAACGACCACGGATGACAGCAGTCAACGGTCGTCGTTCGGTATCGAGTCGCCCAGGACGTTCATGATGGACGATTTCAACTACGGCTGGACGAGTGTGGATGAAACAGTCAGTCAGCGCGGGTCGACCATCGACGATTGTTTACCTTGGACCAGCATGGTCACCTACGCCTCCCGCCAAGTGCAGACCGATTTCGACGCCAGTAGTGTCAGCGTGGATTTTGAAGCCGAAACGTTCAATTCTGAATACGAGAGCATGAGCCATTTCATCAGAGATGGACCACCTCCGCCACCTCCTCCTCCTCATCACATGATGACCGAACATTTCGTACCCATTTGGCAAGTGCCAGCCAGTTCGCGTTCCAGCACTCACAGCCTGCACTCGCTTCTGAGTGAAACGACTGCGACAAATCAGAGCTCTGCAGGTGGTGGTAAACTTCGGAGCTATTTCAGCCGTTCTGATTCCAAAAGATCTAGCGGCGAACGTTCGGTTGAAGAGCTCAGCTATCACGACCACATTCTCTCGCTTGAACCTACCAGCAACAGCTTTATTTCCAGCTTGTATTCTCCCGAAGGAATGGCTCTGCCGGGTTTCCAGGAGTATCGCGATCGAATCTTCACCGAAATCCAGGCTTACACAGCCAAAGGTGACTGGAACTTGACGAATGCCATGTCTTCTCCGCCGGTCCCCAGTTCGCCAGAGCTACTGCGTAATACGACACTGCGGCAGGGCAATGGCCGACCGGGCAGTGCTAGTAATTCCAGTTGGCTAGCCGGCCCCCTGTTGGGCAAAATCAACAACACCTATCGAATTCGACCGACAGGTTCGCGAGTTGCGGTTGCTCCGGCCGCCAAGAGGTGGCGCGGCAATGCCTCTGGTGACATTTCGCCGCCAGCTGTTCATGCAAGCGAAGTTTCAGCATCTGCGCCACGAATCGAGTCAGTACACCTGAGTCAGCAGTGTAGCCACGCTTTACCCGACCAGCAGCTTCGCACTAGAGAAGAAAACGGACACTTTCACTTGAACGGTCAGAAGGGCAATCACGCCAGTCGACCAAGCACCAGCACCAACGCCAACAACATTCGTCTTCCATCTCCATCTTCGCGAGTAGAAAGTCGTGTTAGTGCAGCCGTAGTGGCCCAATCGATACAAAGCAGTGCCACCCCCATTGATAATCAAAGCACAACGTTCGTGACAGTGAATCAGCTTCCAACAGAGGAGGTAACACTGCCAGCCCATTCCAGTTCTTCCCAGCAGAGCTATACCAGTGATCATTCTCTGCTGTGTGTAGCAGAAGCTGGTGCTAACACATCGGCGCAAGCAGGTCCAAGCCTTCAACGAAATCTGTCCAGTCAACAAGCTCAAGTGGTTGAAAGTAGTCCACCTTGGAAATCTGGGCCACCTCATCGTACACAAACACCTCCACCCCCACTCCCACCAGCAGCAGCTGTTGGCGACCATTCATCGTCGCCACTGTCTTCAGCCATCGACGGCTCAGTGGCCATCGTCGCCAAAACGAGTAGCAATGCTGTCAACGCTGGGGGCCCGCAATGCCCCCCTTTCCCCTCGTCGGTCGCCAGTGGCAGCGCCGCCGCCGAAGAGCCGATGGAGATTCACGACGACGACGATGTAATCAGCCATTGTTGTGCTCCGCCGCTGCTCTCAGCCGCTTCCTGCCACCAGCCCCACATGCACAGCCCTCAGGCGTCCCTACCGCCGCCAGAATCAGCTGGCCTTGATTCCCCTCTTCCTACTCCTCCGACACTACTACTATCGCCGCCCCTTTCTCCTGGCCCAGTTGAAGCACTCACCGAAACGTCTGACGGCAAAAACGAAGACGAAAAAGAAGAGGACATTGCCCAAGTCCAGGCTGAGTGTCCGTTCAACGTCACGCCTCATTTATATTCCGTCAACGGACACGAAGAAGATGATGGAAATAAAGAAGGAAAGGAAGTTGAATCCTTTGTTGCGGCCACCACCGCCGCCACCCAACCGAAAGGGGTAGAAATAATACGGTCAGTTGTGCTACATCCCAGTGACACAACTCTGGTAGCCTCAGGTGCTTCTTTCGTCGGCCCGAGAGCTCCCTGGCAGCAACACGAGCAAGACGTAACGGCAAACGACAACCACGACGACGAACAGGCTCACGGTGCGGCCAACCAAGGAGGAAAAACAGTCGAAAGCAACGCCATGTCCAGCCCGGAACGGGCTTCTTCGTCGTCGTCTCTGTTGACGCCGCCATCCAGCAGCAACAGCAGCTCTCGTTTCCAAGTCTTGGCAGCCGAATTGTCTTCTTCCCCTGCTGGCCTTACTCACAACGAAGGCAGGGGTCGGCCACTTCGCTTCTTGAGCTCCGATTCGGATGTGACGGAAACGACTAGCGGTGACGATGACAGTAGCAACGGGGCCGGTGGCGGATTCGACACAGATTCCCAGCAGGAGACCGTTCTAGAGGGTCTCAACAGTGCCGCCTACAACGACTTGCGTCAGTTCGCCATCAAACAATCGAGCAGCCAAAAGGAAGTGGCTGCGACCGTTGCCAATCCAGTTGCACTGGATCCGCAATCGGACACGGACAGTTCCAGTTCCATTAGCAGCCAACAACCTCCAGCGAAACGAAGCAGCGGTGGTGAAAGCAGTGTCACTGCATCGCCCGTCCTTAGCGACGGCCGGCTAACTCCGCGCAGACAGTACACCAGCTACGTTCTCATCAAGGGTGGCAATAGCGGAAAGACGAGCAGCGGAAGTAGCAGCGATCACGTTATCAGCGACGATGAGAGCGGCGTGACCGTCACCCTTTCCCGAGAGCCCGTCACGGCGGCGTGTGTCGTCGAGGTCCCAGCGCCGTCACCTACGCTAGCTGATTGGACGGCCGGAGAAGGAGGCGGAAGCGATTCGGAAACGAATGAAGAATCGGGCTCCTGTGTCACGATATCTGGCAATGGTGTACTGACGGATCACGATTTAGCTACCAGCGACGAAGATGATATGAACAGCGAAACAAATGGCATGTCGTCGAAATTAGCTAAATATTTTACGTATGAACTGGAATCTACCGCTGGCTACACGGCCGATAATTCCGCCCGCAAACAACCGATCGTTCACCGCAATCCAATTGAAATGCGATCTCCTTCTTCACCTGATCCTTATAACGGCCTTCACGATCGAGAAGAACTGGACGAAGAAGAAGAAGAAGAAGTCAGCCTTACTTCTATAGAAGATCAAGACGCGTCTCAGGTAAAATGTCATTAGTTTTGGTTGAAAGTATATTTTAGGCGATCAAATTCACTTCATTTTTTTTGCTTGGATGTTTGCCTCGCACTCGAATTGCATGCCAAAGGCTTAAGGTTCAAATCTAGCTTTAGAAATATAACTATATTAAATGCAATTGCTGATTTTTCTAACGCAAAGCATAGTTACCACTTACTCGACTATTTGATACGGTGTAGTATTAAGTTACTTTAATTTACGATAAACTAAAGTAATATTACATCATACTTAAATGTAAATTAAAAAGTATAACAGGCTAGTAGAGCAACATTGGATAGTTGTGAGGGTAAGCTGCTAGGAAATGAACTCTAAGGTTGATGGATCAAATCTAGCTGAAGGATTCATTTTATTCTTCATTACTATTTAGTAATTGTATTTTTCTTGACTGTATTTTACAATACAGACTTAAAGTATACAGTAAGTTCACTTTACTACATTGGATTGATTTTACCAATGTAAATATGAATATTAGAAGTTATGATATTTGTCCCTTTGTTGAGCGTTATACTTCATACAAATTGTATTTAAATATCAAGTATGAATTAACATAGAATTATATTTATGAAAAACGAAAATTTGATTGATTTATGTGAAACATGCAACCCTGAAGTGTTTCAAGTTGCAGACGATAACTCTTGATCATTGTAGTTCGATCGGTTGTGACAAGTTGAAGTATGTATAGTATAATCCATAATTTGGATAAGAAAAACTTGTTTAGGTAATCATTTGTGCGTTTAATTGTTTCATTTTTTAGTTAGCTTAACTAATAATTTAATTATTATCCAGTAGAATTAAAGATAAGTCTATTTTACCATAGCACTTATAGTGTACCTACGTTTTACTTTTACTCTACCCACCCAAAACCCCTGTTTTGCCTCATTTCAACCTTGCTGTTAACTAGAGTTAAGTGAATTAAGTTGAGCTAAGGGAATTTGGTCGAATAAAATGCACTTTTACCTTAACTAATGTTTATTACAGTCTCACAGCCTGGAACAAGAGACGCTGCAGTACGAATCCGATCCCTCCGATTCGCGTTTGGATTCCATCGGTGACGACGGAGAGTCCCTGTATTCCGAGTCTGGAGCCTCTTCAGGAGACGAAGTCTACATGGATCAAGAGGAAGAGCTACGAGGCTACAACCAACGAGCCATCGACTTCACTTTGCATACGATCCTAGAGGAGAGCTGCGAGGAGAGCGATGGCGGGGAAAGGAGATCACGAACGGGCGGGGACAAGAGAATGACCAGCAAAGAGCCTTCCGAACTGGAAAAGTATTTCACTCAAGGCCTCGGGTCCAACTCGAACGCTGGTGGCCACGATCAGGATGGCACCGGTGCCAAAAGGAGGACGAGTTTCGCCAACGAAGAGAGCGAATACAGCGATACATTCTCTGAGACGTCCAGTTCGATTTACTCGGAAGGCAGAAGCGGTGGCGAAGAAGAAGATGAAACCGATCCGGTTGAGTTGGCGTCATCACGTCTGGAAAAATATTTCCGCACCAACTTTCTTGGTCTGGAAGGTGCCGGTGGTCACGGCAACAGAGCAGAAATGTTGGGCCAGACAGGAAACAACACCTCTTCAGATGGAAGCGAAAGTGTTGGCAGCGACAGCGAAGGGCATCCAAGCCCGGAGCAGCAACGCCGCAAGAAGGTGATGAAGACGCGCGGCCTAAGAGGACAACAGATGCAAGCCGCAGATTGGAGCCGATCGAGTCTTGTTGGTAGCGACCTCGATGACGGTGGCCAATCCGACAGTCTCTCGACAGATCCCGATTCTCTACCGCTGGACAGCCTTCACCATCATTCGTTGTCCTCGTCTCCATCCGTAGATGACGACGACGAAGAGGAGGACGACGATGAAGAAGAGGAGGAGGAAGAGATTGTCATGGAGAAAACGGACGGCCAGTTTGATACCATCAAACGTCGCAAGAAGAAGCGCACCGCCGGCGAATCGAATCAGCAAGCCGTGGAGAAGCAGATCGCCATCATAGAGGATCAGGCATCTTTGCAGCAGGTGAAACATTGATTTTTAGCACGCATGGATGAGACGGACAGATTCATTACTCTACTCTTTGACTGGATAGGCTGACGTTGTTACCGCTGACGATATGGAAAAGACCCTGGAAACTGTCAATGACCAAATGAAGAATCCTCAAGTGCCTCCACCGGCCGTCGTTGTCGATGAAATTCAAGCTGCCGCCGTTGCTGTCGCTGCTGCACCTGCATCCGCCAGCGGATTGGATCCCAATTGTCCGCGCAAGTATCAGAGCCGCGACAGCGGCTTCGTTGGCAGTTGTGACGACCTACTCAGCGATTCGCAAAAGAGCATCCGTCAACGGTTGTCATCCGAATCGGGTGGCAGTTCAGATGGAGTCACTGACGAAAAAACGAAGAAAACCGCAGCTGCATTGGCACCGTCGGTCGACAATGATTTCGCTGGATCGAACACGACGTTGGTTAACAAACCAGACGAAAGTGATTCTAAATCGGGCAAAAGTGTGGGCAGCAGCGGCTCTTCCGGCGATCACGGAGGCTCGCTGACTTCCACTTCGCAATCGTCGAAGAGTGGCAAACTCAGCCGAAAGGATAGCTTCAACAACTGGAGCTCAGACGAAGAAACGAATCTAATGATGAACAAAATGCGAGCCTTTTTTCGCAACATGGTTTCCGGCGGAGTGAACAATGACAGCGGCAGCGAGAAAGTCAAGCCACCGCAGTTAGTCGTCTTCGAAACGGAATTGACTCGCCTGATGAAATCAGTTCCGGGCATCAACGATCAACAAGTCAAAGAAATTGTCGAGTACCTGAGTAGCGAGGACACGTGGAGTGATAGTTACGATTCGTCTGACTACACCAGCAGCGATCTAGAAGCGGCCGGAGCCGTGCTGGAACAAACGACTTTACTTCCCGAGCTTCTCGGCGGTAACGACAGGTCAGATCTCCAACAACAAATATCAGCCAGCTGTCAGGAAATCATCGAGAAGTTCGATCTGGACCGCAGCCCTGATGGGTCACATATGCAAATCAACGCCGTCGGATCAGCCCCGTGGCTTCATATGGGACAAGTCGACGATGCCAGCAACTCTCTTAACAAAGAAACTGCCTTCGTTTACCAACGACTTGTAAATTCTCTAATGCGTTTGAACAGTGGGCCGAAACAGCCCGCCACAAGCACAACGCCGTCATCAGTGGCACCTGCCACAGCTGGACCAAGCTCAGAGGATGCTTCCACTAGCCAACAACAGCCGCATCAAAACTCGCCGCCTATGATTGCTAAAGTATTGCATCACATTGGTAACCGTCTGGTGGCATTAATGCACGAAGTCTCAGCCAGCAGCCCGGACACGACTTCGCATTCCGGCAGCCTGGACGAAGATGCACAATCCGCCAGTCGTTTGAAAGAACTCCGATTGGCTGCTCATTTTGAACCGGTCACCTCCAGTCCACGTTTGCCAAAGGTAAGTCACCTAAGCCCTGGTTCGACACATGTTCAACTAGATAATCAAATGTTTCTTGACTTTTAAGGTCGGCCGTCTTTATGTCAGCAACAAGGAACATCATAGCTGCTCTGACGATAAACGCTCGCTGTCCACCAGCATCGATTCGGAAGACACACCCACAGATACCGAACAGTCGCCTGATTCGTCTGACGACAGCCGGAATCGTAAAAAGAATGGAGATACTTCCAACAGTAACATCAAGTTCGGTTTCGAGAGCTTGCACAGTTACGAAAAGCGGATGTCGTCGTCGCTGCCTCCTCAATTAGTAGCGATTGAGCCACAACAACAACAGCAGCAACAACAACAACAACCCCGTAGTAGCAGCAGCAGCCTCCGTGGAGATGGATTCGCTTCTCTTCCGGAGGAGATCAGCCGCAGCAGTGGTAGTTTCATTAGCGGAGGCTCTCGCAGTGTCAAAGCTCGTTTGGCCGAACGAGCCCGAACACTGGAGGCTGAACGAAGGCGGATGGCTGAGGAGCAACAGCAACAACAGCAACAGCAGTTGCAAGAAATGAGCATCTCAGCCGCTGCGGCCGTTGCCAGCGCTTCGGTTGTCGAAGAAGATCCAGCCGATGAGGACCGATTTTACAAGAAAGCTCGCAAGCTTCCTCGTTTCTCGCTCTTTGCCCGGACGTCACGGGACAGTGTCACCAGGGATGCCCTCCAGTCATCCAGCAGCGGTGTCTCTGACATTGCCGAAGAGAAAGAAGACGAATTTTCCGGCTGGCGTAGTAGCTTTGAATCGGCTATTGCAGCCGATTCACGGACGAAGCTCTCATTAGAAGCCAAACGGTACGTTCCAATTGCAATGCTCCATTTTGTTTCGCTGTTCGTGTGTAAAACTTTGATTTTTGTTTTGACAGGCGGAGTGCCGGATCGGCTTCATCGAGTGAGCTGTTTGCAAGCACGGGCGAGTTGCTAGACAGAGATTCTTCACGCGGATTGCGTGTCCGCGGTGCCTCAGCCGGCCACTCGTCCAAGTTCTCGCTTCCGAACCTTCTCGAGAGAGATGCTGTGCGGATGGCCCGAGAACGTGACAGAGAGCGGTCAGCCAGTAGCGACGTCTTGCTCTCAACTTCGCCAGCAGCCAGCAGCGCCATACTTTCCAGCGTTGCCGACCACCAGCAAAGCGGAGATGCGGAGGACGAAGATGGCGCATGGGACCGGTTGGTAATCACTCGCCTTTCCTCGAAACGCCGTTCCAGCGTGCCCGACACGAGGGAGGAACGAGGGAGCGCCGAAGCATCCGAACCGCGATCCACAACCTTGCCGCGCAGCGCCACCGCATTGAGCGCCGTGGAGAACGAACTCGACTTGGGATCGAGCTCGTCACCGTCCATTTCCGTCTCAACGGCCGGTGTCAAGAAATCACTTTCGCTCTTACTGAGCCACACGACCACCAATTCCGCATCGGAGACGAGCCTAAACACGTCGAACGATGCCACACCGGTCCGTTCGGCCCGTTACAGGCCTCCTGGATTCAGAAGCCATACGTCAGCATCACCACATAACCACCAAGTGGAAACCATCCCCAAAACTCCTCAGCGCAGTAGTACACCTCAACGTGCTCCGTCTGCCCCCAGGCTGGGTGTCGAATCGGTCACTCCGCGTTCGTCAGGATCGGCGGCCTCGTTATCCAGTCGTCGGAACGTTCGTTCCATGCTAGCAGGTAAATGTAGTGAACATTTCTTTTTCCACGAAACAGCTGGCGTGCGCGTTTGTTTGCGGTTGCCGAATTCGTTCGACAGATGTTCCACGCCAAATTAACCACAGCGTCTTTTCCTTCTTTGGAATTGAGAGATTTCGTAGCCGTGGGAATCACTGCTAAACTTTCTAAGACGCAATCTACTTGTTCTCTACGTTTATTGATCAATCAAGGTGTTCTTTCCCCCCTGCAGGAATAACAATTTCCGCTCATGCGCTCACGTCGTTGCGTCTCACGTTATTCTAACCTCGCGGGCTTCCGTTTGTTGAATTTTAAACAATAGCGTTGTGAAAGAGGAATGGGAGGTTGACCAACATGACAAATAACACGAAACGAAACTGTAGTTTGTGCCCACCCCTTTCCCGGCTTAGACTTTCCGACCTTGTGAGACGTTTGACAAAATGGAAAGAAACCGCCGTGCGGTTTGAAAGACCTGAATTTTCGGCGATTATAACTTTGGCTTGGAAATTTGGTTTCCTGTACCGTGAATGATAATGCCAGTCGGCTCAAGCAGGCGGAAACGGTTTCTTGAAATGGTGTTAGTTTTCGGTGTCAGTCATACTGAAATGACTTACAAGACGTTTACTCAAGAGTCTTCGGAGTCGCCTCCTCGTACGTGGAAAGATTTGTTTTACAAATATTGTTGTTGCTGTTGCGCACGCCATAACAAGGCCAATGACTGTGAGGCTGTTACTGTTCGGATGCGATCCCGCAAAAGAGTTTCGCAAACGGAAGAAACGGGGCAATCGTCAGAGCAAACCAAGCGTCGTCATGGGCGTTATTACAAGTATCGATTGCGTTTGTGTTTGGCAAGTTTATTTTGAATGTTTTATTTAATGGACCGCGTGTTGTTTTTCTATCGTTTTTCATAGATGAGAGGAGAGAACCTTACTCGTCGAGTCCTTCCTTTGTTCGGGAGGGATTACGGACGAGCGTGGCCAGCAGTGCAGCTAGCGGAGAGTCCTTCTCCAGCGTATCGGCGTCCGATACGCTGGAAGATAGCGAATTATCCGTCACGACAGTCAATAATAAATCCCGCAGTGCTTCTCTCTCCGCACTTGGCGTAAGTATCTACTTGATCGTTCATTAATCTCTCCTGAATTAACACTCCTGAATTGTTTGCTTAACTTATAGACTCGCAGCGATTCTATGGCCAGTGTCTACTCGGCTGCAGGTGAGGCCCGTTACGGTACAGTGGCCGTCCGTGGAGAGATCCAATTTGGTTTGCATTACAATTACCGCCAGACTGCCCTAGAAGTTTTCGTGAAGCAGTGCAAAGACCTGGCGCCTGTTGACACTAAGCGAAATCGATCAGATCCGTATGACCAAAGCTCAGGAATGCGTACGATTCGTTTTTCTAATTGATGTCTGTCTAATTCCAACAGGTATGCTAAGGTCTATCTGTTACCTGACCGTTCTAAGAGCGGTAAACGAAAGACCAAAGTCAAGAAACACACTCTTTCCCCAATGTTTGAAGAAAATTTAAAGGCAAAATATTTTATTTTTGTTTAACGTACTTTGGAAATATTTTAAAAACATCTTGCCTGTTTTGTTCTTAGTTTACAACGTCGCTTTCCGACTTGGAGAATCGAACACTGTGGCTAACCGTTTGGCATAGTGATATGTTCGGTCGCAATGATTTCCTCGGTGAAGTCACTTTGCCGCTTGCAGGGCGAATCTTTGACGACCCGACACCGCATTGGTATCAACTCCAAGAACGGGTAATAACCAAATTTAATAGAAAATCCACCATTTTGCCATTGAAAACGATCGGCCATGTATTGCGTTTTCTTATATAGTCTGAAATGATTGAGGATTCCGGAGTGATGCCGTTTTACCGCGGCGATATGATTGTTGCCCTCAAATACATCCCGGGTGAATCCTCGCCGACCAAAAGAACAAAGAAATCTAAAGGAGCTCTTCACGTAATTGTTAAAGAAGCCAAAGGCCTTATCCCCGCTAGACCCAACGGAAACATTGATGCTTTGTGCAAAGGGTAGGTTATTTACCGATGACGCAGTTCGTAAACGGAAAACGTCAGTTTCAAGTATTGTTCTCATAGGACACTTCTGCCCGAAAAGGGTAAACCGACGAAACACAAGACGAGCATTTGTCGTAGGACGTCGAATCCTGTGTGGAACTGCAGGTTCATTTTCGACGATATTTCTCATCAAGAACTAAAAGAGCGTGCCTTAGAATTGGACATTTGGAATCATGACCGATTAGCTACCAAAGAGTTTCTTGGCGGACTGAGACTCAACCTTGGCACTGGTGTGAAATTCTATCAAGTTTTCCCTGCCGTATTTGGTTTATAATGTTACACTGTTTCAGGTTTGTTCCAAGGAAAACCAGTAGAGTGGATGGATGCCAGCGGCAAAGAAGTAACGCTCTGGCAAAGTGTCGTTGAACGTGCTGGATTGTGGGTAGAGGGTTCCGTGCCCTTGCGCACAGCGATGGAGCGTCCATCTGGCGAGTAGAAACACTACGGGTACATCGAAGAAACAAGACATTTTCAGACGCAGTAAAGTGTCCTACAAATCCCGTGGCTCATGCCTATAACAAGTGGACACATGAAGATTGGGCTTTAGAAGAAACGACCGTTGAATATTCCCCGTGCGAAACATTCCATTCGCAAATAATAGTGAAAAAGACAATATTGCATTCCGCATCCATTATTCCAAAGCCTTATCAAGAAAAACAGTTTCAGCGTTCGTCACGGTTAACGAATAATAAGTGAATTAGCAATGCAACGTCCGCGAGCTGTTTTACATTAAAGCCTGTTCTTGTTGTACATAATGATGCGAAAAATGTGGTCGTGCCATTTGCAATATTTCCAACTTCCATCCGTTTTGCTATGACATTTACATTTATACTTCCTAATGGAGATATTCCTCACGTCTAACCGATGTTTTTGCCTCTTCAGCTCCCCTCAACCAGAAACTTTTGTGCCCCCCTTTTTCTCGACGTACGCTCTGTGATGGTGATTAATATTTGTTTGTTTGTTTTTGTTTTTTTTTCAGAATATATTTATGTAAATTTGTCCAGAGTTTATCGACCTCGGAGATCTTTAAATTTTATTGATCTTGGTAAGAAAACAATAAGAATTTCAATGCAAAGGAAGTCAACTTCTTCCCGTGACATGAAACAGAAGATTTAGTGCAATGCCCAACGTCAACCTTTTCTTTTCTTCAACGTTGTTCCATCTTATTTTTAGGTGGCCTAAAAAATCCTTTGGACGTTTTGGTTTTCTTGTGTTGAAATTTTTGCCAGCTGCTCACCCTACCCTGGCGTGACTCTTCAAAATTCTTTTGCCATTCTTTGTCTACTTTAGCCTTTTCCTCTGCCTCAATTTCTGTTTCTCTCTTACGCTTTCGTTCTTCCATATCCCGTTGTTCTAGTTCCCTTCTTTTGCGTTCCATGTCAGCGAAAAGTTTTATCGTCATAACATAGACTGCGCGGCGATATCTAGGTAAGGATTGAAATTGAATTAATTTAATTTTTATTTTATAAAAAAAAAATATATATAATAGAAAAAATCATAAAGGGCCTACTTGAGTGGGTCGTCCTCCTCAACTCTTGTATCCTTTCCTTCTTTCTTCAACTTTTTTCTTTTTTCGGCGATCTTTTTTTTATAATGAAAGAAAATTAATTTAAGTTAGATTGTTGGTTAAAATGTTTTATAGTTACCGCCAGATCAGTCATGCCTGTAGCCTCTGCAACAATCTCAAGACAACGTTTTCTGGTTTTTTCATTCTCTAAAATTTTCCAGGCTCGATTTATAACTAGAAAATCAGATACATCTATTATATCTACATGCTAAGTATGATATTTGATCTAGCCTGAATCTACCTTCAAAGGCTTGTTGTGCACGTTCTGAATCATCTGTGTTTTTATCAGGGTGGACCAATATTGACAACTGAAGGATTTCAAACCAAAATGACACATGTTCTACAAGAGAGTTTAGGTAATGTAAAATCCTACCCTCTTATATTTCTTTTTTATTTCATCCACTGGAAGCTCATAATCAACCTGCAGTACTTCATAAGGATTGAGATTAAAATAGGATGAACCTGCTCTCAGCAAACGATCTATTTGCTGTTTTGATGTTAGAACTGAGTCACGTTTCTCAATTTGTTTGACCTAAAATTAAGGTAAATGTATTTTCTGATAAGGGGTACCACTCATCGTAGAATGTGAACAGAAAACAAGCTAGTAAAGGTAATAGTAATAGATCATAAAATGAAATTTCTTTAAAAATTGCCTACCTCTGTGTAAAATTCCTGAAAGCAGTGTTCCACTTTACTGTGATCTAAATCACTGTTCACATTGTTGGTCGAAGTTTCGCTCTCCATTTCAGCTAACTAGAAGAAACTTTCAGAACAAAAATTACGTTAAATTAAACAATGATAAATGTTCTAATTATTGGGGAACGTCAAAAGCCAATGCCAATCTATTTGGAAATGCTCTAGTTGCAAATCTCTACGAAAATTACAACAATAAATCAATAATCAATCAAATTCAAAATTAATCAATCTTATTATAAATCGTATAATTTTTTAATATATCTTTGACAATATAGAAAACGGTTATAACTTAATTTACATTTACCTCTTGAGTCTTGACCTTCTTTTTTTCTTGTTCACAAATCACAACCCTTGGCCATCTAGTGACCGAACGCCGAAGTTAAACTGTTATCTCCAATGCTTTTTCCTTGGCAGCTTTGTTTTTGTTACCATTTGAAACATTTGATTACAGTATAGACTTAGACTATGGGATGGTTGATGGTTCGTTCATTGCGTCGAGTTTAGTCATAAGGCTTGGGCCTAATACTACTGTGGAAAAAGTTCCACATGACATTCAAAATCACAGCATCTGTGAATGAAATCAAGCAATCAAGGTTATGAAGAATTACCTATGATAAAGCAGTCGAACAAGGAAAGAATTGGAATGACAACCAAACTTGGTGGCTGAAGTACAAGTACGAAACAAGAATGGAACATGACAAAGAATAAAGAAAGACATCATATTAAAAATGGTAGCCTTAGATGTTTAAAGTTACAAACTCTACTCTATATTCCACCAATTGTTCTTACACTTTGCCGTTAACAGGTCAACTGCAGGAGCTTCTTATTCATCACAGTTAGAGCCAAGTACATGGGATATTTTACTGAATGAAAAAGAAAATCTACTAGGCATCAAAGTGAAATTGAAAATATGTTTCACTGATCTATCAAAAGATATGTGGTATGGCAACACCATGCCTTCCATCTGATGATGTCAAGGCATACTGTTAACTTGTATTGAAAAGGCTAGGTTTTTAACTTTTATCTAAACACATAAAATTTTGTTAAGTTGCGAGTCATGTTAAGAACATAGGATGTCTTGATGCCAGCCAAGTGTCATTGGAAAGATTATAAAAAGATGTTTAAGGTATTTGACAAATCAGTAATAATGTTAATAAAGTGACATTTTTAGTATTCTTAAATTAGCAGGAAAACCCTAAAGCTGAAGGATGATACATTTGTTTCTCGTTACTAGTTTTGTTGACAAAAGGTAAATTGGTAACGTGAAACAACACATCAGTTGTTTTTACAAATGGTGAATTATTCCACAACCTTTAGCTTCCCAGGCAGACAACCAACCACAACCGTGAGGTGATAGATGATATAAAAATGTATTAATAAAAAAATTTATATTTTAGATTATTAATCACAGAGTCAGAGAACAATGTGTGGAATCTGATATAGCCCTGGAAACCCCAGGTGGCTTTCTGCTTCAACAAGACTATAAAGTAATTATAATTTCAGGAGGTAAAGACTAAAACCACTTAATGTTATTGTTACGCTTAACTTTTGGAAACATAGATGTGTATACAAATGTTCAGGGTCAAATCGATGAAATGATTGAGCCAAAAAAGAACTTTATATTTCTTTTGAACAGGTCCTAACTCAGTGTGCGCGGTTGATGCCCGACTATACGACCCAGCAATCTTTAGGCTGAGGTCTTCCAGTGCGTGGAATTTGTTATGGCAAGCAAATACTCAACAAGGAGTTAGGTAAACAATTCTGTTTTATATCACATTTTTATCATTCAAATTGTTTTTTTTTTTCAGCAGTATTTAACATGTCAGAAATAACAATTATGTAGTAAAAATAATTTGAACATTTTTATGTTTTTGTTTTTGTTTTGTTCTATTAAGGTGGAACGGTGGAGAGAAAAAATGTTCGCGATGGGTAATTCGAGATCCAAGTAGAAACGGAGTGCCTATTGTTTAAAGGCTTAGAGACTCGGCAAATGGTATTACTGACCCGTTGTGACAGCGTAGATGAGGTTGCAGAAGAGTTGCGTTACGTCGCAAAATCTTCACATCATATTATTTCCGCTATTGCTGATATTACTGAGTCCAGTTCCATGATTTGACTGAAAACGGTATGTTGGTTTCCTTTCCATTGAGTGCGAAACATTGATCTTAACGGCTGGTGTCAAATTACAGGACGAAAAATGTTGCATGCCTTCTTATTCGAAATCTGTGGATTGCAAGGAGGTTTCACATTGGAGAAACGCGAGCAGCAGTGTAACGATTACATCCGGCGCACGGTCGGACGTGATAAGATCGTGCTCATGCTAGTAAGCGGTGGAGTCGATTCCGCCGTTCGTGCTGCTCTTCTCCATAAAGCACTTCTACAGGTGATAACTCGTCGCGAGTGCAGGGCATCTATATCCATTCTTATCTTTTTCTTTTTTTTTTTAATTTTATCTTAACGAAAAGATACAATATGTTTGCTAATTTACTTTATTTACGTTATTCACCGACAGTTTACAAGCGTTTTAGTAATTTACCTTGGGGTACTTGAAATTATTATAACAAGTTTCATTTAAGTTCATGGTAAAAGTTGAAATTCAAAGTGTATGTCTAATGGCACAACGGTATAGCATCGGAGCGGTACGCAGAAGATTTAGGGTTCGATTCCCTAAAGAGTTCAGTTACATTCCAATGTAAAAATAAATTCCATTGGGAAAATTCTGATTTATGAGTTACAAAATCTCTAAGTAAAATTAGAGTGCCTTAACCAAAGACTTGTAAAGCCCTATTCTTCAACGTGGCTATTGGTCGCATATACCGGAACATTACAACTCAGATGGAAAACGAACCCATACTATGATGATTAATCCTACTCAATTTAATGTTTGTTAATAAAAAAAAAAACGATTAATTAATATGACCACATATTATCCAGCATGGACACTGAATTCCACTACAGCTGAATGGGATTCGAACCCAAGTTACATCGTATTCCAGTCCATCGCTCTACCATTGAGCTATGAGAGATACTACATTTTAATCTAAGTCTTCAACACATTAAGGTAACTGTGCAAAATTGTACATAGGGGATCAAATATCAATGGGGGGGATATAGGGGGGGTTGCCAGGAAGGTATCGCATCCGCCTAGCAACTCGAAGGTCCGTGGTTCGATTCCAAGTGGGTTCCTGATGTCCTGGGCTTCCAACATTCCCAGGGGTCTACCTTCCCAGGAGCCAGTCGGGTCGAGAAACTTCCCCATTACGAAGTAATGGGACGGATATTTTGGTAATCTTTGAAACAATTCTCAATAATAAATTTCAATAAATTGTTCATTTTGATTTATCGGCGTGACTGAGTATTTTTTTACTTGAACACTTTGCAACGGACTTTAACCATTGTCATCCCCAGCCGAGATATCAGATTGTAATATATATTCATTTATTGAAACTGTTGATCATTTTAATAACTCGGTTGACTCTTTCAGGATTTGAACCCTTATCATGTGGCGTACCGTGCCGATGCTCTACCACTGAGCTATAAGTCATATTTACAAGCTGTCCACATTTTCGTGTTAATTGAGTTAACAAATTTGGACTTAGAATAATTTTTGTAGTATGATTCAAGACAATTTCCTTTAAACATGTCTATAATAAATACATCTAATAGAATTGCAACACGATTTACCATAATTTAATGTGCTATACTTCCGACGGGATTTGAACCCGAAACCTTAAGATCCATACACCAACGTTCTACCACAGAGCTATGATCCTTATACAACATCATTCAGGTTAGCACATAGTTTTACGAGCCTATAAAAATCGCCTTTATTATCTTTTCGTGCCTTCTAATATTAATGAAAAATTAAATATAACTCATGGCTCAACGGTTGAGCATCGGCAATGCACACCGAAAGTTTGGGGATCGATCCCCGAAAGAGTTAAATCAAATTCTGTGAAACTACTTCAATACACCGGATAATCCAATATATACAAAGATTGAATACAAAATTATTCTGCAGGAAAACAAAACTCTGGTAAATATGAGTTTCAACTATGTTCAACAGATAACTACCAACTACAGAATTGAGATGTCATCGGCAATAATTCAAAGGCAATCCGGGAATTCGCAGTACAAGAACTGCACATCAGTGGCCATCTCAGCAGTGTTTAGAGTCCAATCCTTAAAAGAAAAAAGTGTAAATGTCAGGAATGTATAGAGTGTGAACACAAAGAAAGTACGAAAAACAAATTTTTCAAAATTAATGTAAAACAAAATTTGTATTGATAATTCTCCACATGATAAAATATTTTGCAACTTTTAAAAGGTTAAATAACCATTTCAAAAATTGCTGTCAACCAAGGCAGGGGGAGACACTGCCTCAATTGACTCACCGGGGAGATTACCCAGTGCTTGGCTAAGAGAAGCCGGAAGAAGAGCTGAAGATTTGGAACATTTTTACAGGAGCGATTAACCTTTAATTCGGATTTGTGGGTAGCGACATAGCCCTCCATAAGCATTTCATCGAACTATGAGGACCCCCACGTCCCCTTTCCGGCCAGAGCCCTCCAAACCTCGATATATGTTGTTTTTATATATACCGTACAGTAGGGGCATGACCCCCTACGGGCTTATTATGAGTCAAGGGGAAACGGGGCCACAGAAAAGAAGGGAGCCCAGATATGCACTTCAATTTATCTTTAATAAAATACCGTAACATGAGATAACGTTTAAAAAATCATGGATATTCCCAATCGCGCTTACAATTATCATCCATTCTTTTGGCACCCAGCCTCAGTCAACATCCTATTCTAATTCAGTATGATTTGTGATCTACATTAAAGAAAAAACATGAGTTAGTATTAAATTTTTGCTGATACATCTACTTAATACGGTGAAATCCTTTGCCATTTTTCTTACGATTTATTACCCAAACATTATGGGATCTAGAATAAATATCCTGTCTATTTTGTAAAAATGTCCTCCCCTGTAGAAAAGAAAAGTATGAAAGTGGGTTTGTAATGTACAACATGCTGTTTGATAATAAACCTTGCTTGTCAACAACAAAACCAGCCACAAAAAATTTCATTCCTGTCTGGTTTGGTAAAAATCCTTCCCTAGAAAAGAAAAGTATAAAAATGGGGTTTTATAATGTACAGCATGCTGTTTGATAACCAACCTTGCTTGTCAACAGCAAACCTATCCACAACTAATTTCGTTCCCGAACGCTCTGTACAAGTGCAAAAGGTAGTACGTACTTCAAACGAAATATGTATGAATTTCTTATTTCCGTCACTACTTCCTCACCTCCGTCGTCTGCTGTTCTACGACCATAACAAACCTGGAAGCTTTTGAAGATGATAGTTTTTAGGGCGGGGATCAAGAAGGCAGCTCTGGATAAGCATGGGCTAAGTAAGCCATAATTACAGTCACTGTCAGCTACAATAAAAGTGACGTATGGAAGGTTCCTACGGGGCTAAAAATTCAAAAATCTTTTGAAAATAGTATTTATTTTAAGCGGACATTTTCTATTTATTTACCCTCGCGTTGACAATTGGTTGAAGGGAATGAACGCGCTTATTTTTTTATTAAAAATGCTGAAAATATGTTTGCAGCTTACCTTTATATTGGTGAAAAATTTCGCATTGCAGACGTTCTAAGTTTGATTACCACGAATGTCGACGTGTCCATGAGTTACAGCGATTAGAATAAATTGTCTCATCACCAATCGTCCTCTCATTTCTTGCCAGCTGCGGAACTAACTATTTTTTTATATCAAAAATTAATACAGCTCATAAACTTTTTGTTACCTATTGCATTTCCACGCTGACTTTTAATCCGATTCATTCGCACCTCGCCATTCCGAATTGTCGCCAGTGCAATGAAAACTATTTTCTTAAAAGCCTTGCGAACATTATGAATATCAAATGTTTAACAGTTCTACAATAAAGCCAACCTGCTAAATATAGCTGGTTCTAGAAAAGATAGGTGGTGTCAGTACAACTATCTGATAAACCTTCACAATAGACATTCAACAGTCTTGGAACAAAATACTACCATCAATCAAGTCATTTTTCCATAGATGTTGGGCAATCTTCTGACCTCATTATGCTACCTAGGCATCACATTCCATTTTTATTCTTTTTCACATGCGACAAACATGCGAAGTATTATATAAAAATTAACTTAGTGCCATAGTTTGCATATCCTAAAATACGTTTTTAAGATGTCTAAATGGTGGTTGCATCTTGCATGAGTGCTATAAATGAACTAAATCAAAAAATTAAATCGGAAATTATTATTGCATTAGGACGACCTACTTGAATTACTTTCAAATGAAAGTAAGAGGTTGCAAGGTGATCTGATAAAAGTATCTCTAAACTTGTTACCTGTGTCCATTCATTTTCAATTGGAGTAATAGTGTCCAGCCTGGGGCATCCTTCTCAACAGGTTTGATGTAAAGAGTTGAATAACTTTGTATCACGTTGGTGACACCGAGTCACTGACCGAGATTTTATTACAGTGCGGAACTATTGCGGTTGGCAACTGTAAAATTTACTTTACCGAGCATTGTTTTTTCTAGAATCCAAGCAATCATCGATTTGGAACCGGGTGGTGGTAACAGGTGTACTTGTGGTCTTTGAGGAGTTAATGGTTTCTTTAAACTGAAAGTTGATGAGAACAAAGTCATTTATCTCAGTATCAATACTGAAGAAAGTTCCTTTCATACATAGGAGCTCCCCGTATGATGCTTACTGGTTCAAGACCTGCAAAATAATAAATCTTCAATCATTTATCTAAATGGTGCACCCCAAATGGTTTTCTACTGTAAGTGGCCAACCTTCCATGTTGTAGCTTCATAAAAAAATCTTTGGAACAAATGATGGATTGCTATGAAAATCACACTGGGACAAGTTACTTTTAGGAACACTTCTCAGATTTGCTTCCTTAGTCAGATTTACTCAACAAATTTGCCATCTCATCACTGAGATGGACAGACAAGCATGTTTTGCAGATTGTTTGCAGCACAGTTATTACTGCCTTGGTGTAGCCAACATGAAAAATCATATGTTCCAATCTATGTTACCGAAGGCGTCCACACATCCTATCAGGCCTTTTCCACATGTCTAACATTTGACATCTTTTACATTAATCTGCTAGAAAAACAAAATAAAAAAGTGAATAAGGGAGTTGATTGATATTTATGGGATGTTACTGTACCATTCGCCTGACAAGCATTCCAAACTGCATAGGTGTTTGGGAGGTATCACAGCTGTACAAGTTTTGTGCTACAATTTGGATATGATTCTGTTGTTGTATTTGCTGATGTCTCACTGTCCCTAAGCAGATCCTTGGTTGCAGATATGTTGGTCTATTAGAAGGACTTACGCTCTCTGTTTTATTGTCCTTTGTATAGAGCAAATGCCAATTGTCTCCAATCCAATCCAATTGTCAATTGTTGCCCAAACGTGCAACACAAAATGTCGTCGTAGTGTAAATCGAGAATGATAAGACAAGTAACTACAAGTCTAACTCAGAGAAACAATCTAACTAAGGTGACACTAAGAAGAAAAAGAAACACTATAATATGGTCACACCTATTACCCCCCAGAATTATGGGGGCCTCTAGCGACCTAAAATGGTCGCTAAAATCTATGATTTTACCATAGATTTTCCCCTATAATATATCCTTAGCTGCCGGGGAGAAACTGATAATTTTGACGTTAGCAGACGTTAGCGCCTCCCGCCTTCCAGCTGGAACCCACAAAGAAAATAAATTTTACTTTTAAATCAGTACAATTCTTGCTTTTCAGTGCTTGAACTTTACTAACCTCAGACAGTTGATTCAAATTTTAAATTTAAAAACCTAGAATATCAGCTACTAGTTACAAGACGAGGCGCTAAACATTTGTAACTAATACTGCCGTTGCTCGTAGGGTCAGCCTGTACTGTTGATAGCAAGAAAAACACGGAATAAAAGCTGCAACACCCTAATGCATGCAAGAAAACCCTTTGAAATTGTTAGAATAATACAGCTCAATTTTTACTTTTTGCAAATTGTCAAGAAAATTTCCCGGAAGTAACCAGAAGTAGCCAATATCTCAGGAAATAGAGATCAGATAACAAAACAAATGAGATTTTCGTGATCCTTATCAAATTTGGGATTGAAATGACGTGTTTTTAGCCAAAAGTCGATTTGACTAAAATCGCGATTTTTCATTAACTTCGGATTCAGGAAAATTTGCGATTTTTGACGATTTTCGGGTATTTTGAGCTGACACATGGAGTTGACCCCAAATTTGACGAGGATCACGAAAATGTGAATCTTTTTTATGATAGACCTGCAAATAAGGAGTTATTAGGCATTTTAAAACCGGAAGTTGAAATTCCGTTAATCTAAAAAATGGGCTTTGTTCTGCTTTAAATGGTTAACAAGATTTTGATAGTTGTAAAAGTAAATTATAGTTAATAAAAGTTATGCGGTGTTACAACTCTATGAGCCCACGGTCCCAGTTTGTTAAATTAAAGGTATTTTTAATTGCGTCGAAAATCTTTTTCTAACCGTAAGATGTCGGTGCTGTCTTCTGCTTATTTTGGTGTTTGGATTGACTGTTGTTTGAACATTAAAGATTGCAGCAATACTTGGTAATACCGTAATACTTATTGAAATCCTTTTGAGCTTTGGGTTGTGTGGCGTGCAATTTGTCTAAATGGATGACCGTGACAATCCGGATGGAATAACTGACGACACATTTGACGGAAGAGACGCAACCATCTTTCTAGTCGATGCATCGGCTCCAATGTTCGAGAAAACTTCTCCATCTGTTGATAACATAGAAGCTGAACCAACTATAGACGATTGCCCCTTTACTCTAGCAATCAGGTGTGCCTTCAATACTTTGAAAAACAAAATTTTTACAGCTCCTTATGATTCTGTTGCCATTGTTCTATTTGGAACTAAAAAAAAAAAACCAAATGAAAAATATGGAGTGTATTCCAACACATACCTGTTGCAAGATTTGCAAAAACCTGACTGTGATCCTATCCTGCAGTTAGATGAAATGCTGAATAAGGATGGTGGAATTGATGAATATGTATATGCAGTAGATCAACAGTCCATCTCTTTGGCAGATGCTCTATGGCTGTGCAGCTCAATATTTTCAAAACAGTATGTTGTTGTTAGTATAATTTCTTGTAATGTCCATCTTAACAAAAAAATTGTTGATCTAAATTTAGTAAATCAAAAAAGGATAACAAAAAGATTTTCTTGTTTACCAATAATGATGAGCCACATTCAAAATTTTCCAACAAGCAAAAACAAGCAGAAAAACGAATTGGAGACCTTCAGGATGGTAATGTCTCCATATTCCTTTTCCCTATTGGAGAGGCATTTGACACTTCTAAGGTTTATCAGGTTGGTTTTTGTACTAAGTTTATTTTTCTTCTGTTGAGTGGTTAATTTCTTTTTGTCAATTAAAACATATCTAGGAGTTGCTGATGTCAAATGAGTATGGCAGTATTCTCTCTGGCAGCATGACAGCTGATGAACTGCTTTCAAAAATATGTCGTAAAGGCCAGAAAAAAAGACCTGTTGCAAATTTGGTCTTCAATGTTGATTCAAACACAAAGTTTGGAGTCAAACTGTACAATTTAATAAGGTAACAAAAAATTGATTTTTTGTAGTCAATGTAGCAACAAAGATAAATGAAGTTGTTTCTCTATAGACCCGCCCCCACACCCAAACGTATGCAATTGGATAAGAGAACAAACGAAATAGTGAAATCAGTTACTACCAAATTTAATGCTGTAATTAATTATTACTAATGAACTGGGAATATGCCGATCGTGATATTTTTACTTTTATTAACACAGGAAACGGCTGAGACACTTTTACCAAGTGAGCTAATGAAGTCTACGATTGTGTCCGGTGAAAAAGTTCGTTTGGACAAAAACGACTTAACAAGCTTAAAATCGAAGTTTGCGGTTGGATTCACGTTGCTTGGGTTCAAGCCTATTGAGAAACTCAAATTTCATTTGTACCTAAGCCCTGCCAGTTTCATTTATCCTGATGAAGATCTAGTTAAAGGTTGTACTTTTGTCAGAAGATAAAAATTCTTTTCATTATTAACTAGATGTTTTTAGGAAGTCGCGTTCTATTTGGAGTTTTGATGGATCGGTGTCAAGTAAGGGGCTTTGCTCCGTTGTGCATTTTGAAGTGCACAGCAGCGACAAAACCTCGCATTGTAGCTTTGTTGCCTAATGCTGAACAAGATCCAGAACAGCCGTCGGTGTTCGGTTTTCACGTAATATATCTACCTTTCCTAAACGATGTCCGGAAATTCAATTATGGCGACTTAGTGGGATCGACACTTGTACTGAAAGACGAGCGGAAATACGTACCAGAAGTCTGGAGAGCTGACAGAGGCCAAATAGATGCGGCGGTGGCGATTGTGTAACTTTCTTGCAATTTATCCTATCTTTTACTTAAAAATCATAGCTTTTTTCAGAAAAAAGTTGTCAAGTAAGACAAGTTATACTCCAGCGCAATTCGAAGATCCTGCTCTTCATACTAAATGGAAAACCTTGGAAGGATTGGCGTTGGGTCGGGAAGATGTTGAAAGCGTAGATGATTTGGCGTTACCAGATTGCGATTGCATAGACAGAAGACTTGGCCAACGATCAACAATATTTAACGATCTTGTTTTCCCTCTTGGCTATCAATCTCGCAATTTTCAAGCCTCAATTTTGACACCGAGAGACCCACAACACGAAGCTACTGTTGAAGATGCTGCGAGGAATGGATGGGTAAGATTCACTTTCAAACAGTTTTAACCATGACCTAACTTTTTTTTACCTTGCTACTTCATAGCTTGATAAAATGAAGGTTGACATTCTGAAAGGTTATCTTTCGAATCAAGGAGTACATGGTGTAAG
Organism: Daphnia magna; assembly: GCF_020631705.1. NCBI lineage: Eukaryota > Metazoa > Arthropoda > Branchiopoda > Diplostraca > Daphniidae > Daphnia > Daphnia magna. Next base: position 9,878,347 of record NC_059187.1, read on the forward strand.
TAAAATGAAAAAAGCGGAGTGCATACAAAACATTAAGTTACACCTGAATTTGAAGTGATCTTCGGTCTCCCTTGTATGAAGATATTCCATATTGAAAGTGAAATTACATGGTTATAATTTTGCAATCAATGAGCTTCGCCTTTTTTCCCTGCAATCCGTTTGAAATCACTCATATTGGTTGTAGAAAGCGGAGAGCCGTATATAGCAATATGATCAATGCGGGTTGTTTCGGTTCCGCTCTGGTTGTCTTTAATGAAAATCATTAGATTCGAAACCGTCTGAAATTTGACGAAACGTAGAAGAACTGGATTCCCATCCAAATCACCAGGTTGCAGACTGCAAAAAATAAACTTCATAATTAAATATCCTTTAAACATTCAAATCAAAGCATACATTATTTCCTGTGTGGGTTGAGTACTCTCGGCCGAATCGAAATCGATGGTGCGTGGTTGATTAATAAACAATCGCAAAGTCTTTGGTCCTTGATCTTTTGGAGCTTTGATTTTTAATGAATGTATCTTCAAAGTTTGATTGAAGGCAAGTGAAACAATCAACTATCCAAAGAAGCAAGAAAATCAAATTTTTCAGCTTTCGCAAGAAAATTGATCAAGAATAATTTCAAAATAAATAATCACCTGCTCATCACAATCTGATTCGAGATAACCAGGATTGCTGGTCAGGCACCCAGCTAATGGATGCTCGTCAGACTCATTGAGGCATTCACATCCACTCTTGGTTATAAATGTTGCCAGATCCAACTGAAATGGTAGAGAATAATGGTAACTCAAAATGGTAACTGTTTCAAATATAATAAATCTATATTCTTACATAGCCTTGCACACTGGAATCCTCTTCTGCATCATCAGAACCATAATGTTGCTTAACTTTTTGCTCCAATGCATCAGGATTTCCTCCTTGCAAACGATCAATCTTTGTCTGTATATAAAAAATAAAAACAGTTTGGAATTATTGGCCATTTATAGATATAATTTACTTTATTCCGGAAAAATATGAATGTTGGCATGGCAGAAACTCCATTGCTTGCTGCTGTTTCTGGGCAGTTATCAACATCAACTTTCAGGAACACAGCCCGTGGATACCTCCTTGCCAATTCATCAAAGAATGGCGCTATTCTCTGACAAGGTCCACACCTTTTAATCAAATGATCATAATATTGTGATCCACACAATGCAAATAAGAATTTCAAAAATAAAAGGACTGAGAATCCATTGAACTAGACTTACCAAGAAGCCGTAAAATCAACGACAACCAATTTGGTCCCAGCAGCATTCATTTCTAACGCATACTGCGAATCCTCACCCAAAACACGGACAGACATTATATTAGAATTTTTTCTATCACAAAGTAAATGAATCTTTGTGACTATTAGTTTGAAATTGTAGCCCAGATGACTTGTATCGTAGACTAGGCGAATGACAATGACATGTAGGTTTGCTATGGTATTTTGAATATGTTCAACTAGATGGGGTAAATAAGTCAGTCTCTTTTTCTTTCGTTAGATGGTGAGCTTATTACCGCGGGAATTTTCACTCATTTAAACTTTGATTATTGTCCCCCCCCCGAAACATTCACTCTCAACCGTGATGTCTCAACAAAAACAGTAAAACTGGCATGATTCTCAAAGGTTGATGCAATCGCATTGTTGGTTGTGCAGATACAATTTATCGTTAGAGTGAGCAGGCAAATAGCTTATCAGAAGCTCAGTTCATATTTGATAAGCGGTTGATAACGAGCCCGCCAGCCACTCCAAGAAAATAACGATATAGGCTTGGTTAACACCCCAATTCAGCCACGAAGCAGACCAGTATTGCTTGAAAGTGATGTCTCTACATTTTTTGCTTGCCATTGTTCTAGTTACTCACTGTGGTGTTGCAACAGGTAAAAAAAAAAAAATAAACAAGCAAATACTTGCCTTGTTTTAAGAACTTTCTGTGTGTAAACGGACATCGAAAACTCGAAGTTTGCCATAATTCTATTAACGGCTATTAATGTTGGATCATTTCAAGGTGAGCTGTTGTGCTATTCTTGTATCAGTCAAGGAGGTGGAGACGATACTTGCGTAACAAACCCGGCTGCCGTAACAGCTAACACTCCAATTGTAAAATGCAAATACAAATTTTGCACAATCCGGCGTCTCGAATATGCGTCCGAGCCTGGTAAGATTAACAAATCTATTTGCTAGATAAAGTGCTAATCTACAATGAGAAAAATTTACAAATAAATGTGTGAACAATTTAGGAATGATATATAGTTTCTTACGTGGCTGCGAGGATGAGCCGCTTCCAAACGGAGAAAATCCTGGAGAGGATATTACAGTGTGGGCGCAATCATGTAACTTTGCCGATTTGTGCAATGTTGGAGATGGGCTTAACGAGATAACACCGGATAGCATTGGTTCGGGCGGATGGGATAACTCAAATATCTTAATCGTACCTGCGTCAGCCAGTGCTTTGAAAACTGAAAAATTTTTCTTTGTTTTTGCGACGTTGCTCGTGGTTTTCTATAGTCTTCCTTTTTGCAGGCTTTAGAAATTGTGTAATTTGGCCTTTCTATATCTATAAATTAGAAAATTGTATTAACGTTTAAGTAATTTAGTTAATAAAACTATAATTTCGGTCTAACGATATTTAACATAGAAACAATACATTTATTCTTTGCTCTTGCTGTTAATTTTTACCTCCAAAATTATAAGTTTCTTCTTTTACATTATTCTTGTGATGTTGGTGTCGCTATTCTTATTGTTTCGTTTTTATCAAAACAAAGAAAGAGCGGCTAGTACTGCATCATTCTAAAGTATTACGTAACCACCCTGATAAGCACAAAAGAACATTAGAATAAATAAAATCTTACACTTTTCCCCGAGATTTTGTTGACGGTAGAGTTTCTCCATCATCAATAGATTCAGATATTAGAATAGATCATACCACTTCAAAAGAAGAAAATATACGAGTGTCATATTTCCGGAGCTACTTTCACATAAATTAAAAACAAAAGTGGAACAGGGCACCTGTTTAGTCCGGATTTTCTCCAAACAATGTAGCATTTTTGCGCAGGGAGAGGCTTTGGTCGATCTCACTTTCGGTTCGACAAAAGATCGGGAACCCACAGAAATTCCTGGACAACTCTTTTCTGTGAAGGAGCGATGAAGATAAATTTCGATACCCAGCGTTACAATGAAAAGGAAAAGTCTTTCTTTTAACCCACTTTGACTGGTTGGCGTGGTTTCAATCCATGCGATGGAAGCTGGCGCTGAATGACTAGGCTAGTAAAACAATTGGCGAAGCAGTAAACTGAGCTGGAAGAGCAGCGAACCGGAATGGCACTCTATATAAGCCAGCGCAAAGAGTCACAAACATTAAAGTAGATCAAGAGCTTACAATCTCTCAACAACGTTTAACAATCTCATCAAAGTTAAAATGAAATTTTGCGCTGCTTTAGTTTGTGTGATCGGTAAGTTACGTGATACTATCAGTAAACTATTAATGTTAATGTCTTTACCTGAATTAACGCCACAGGATTCGTGATGATGGTTACAGCTGAAAAGAACAGCAATGCGAAAACTGTGGATACTGCAACTGAAGACGTCACAAGGGTAAGTCCATGTTCTCCCAAATCTGAAAATAGAAAAAAGAATGATGAACATTTATTATCATTTTCAAGGATAAACGTGGATTCGCAAGTGGCGGTGGTGGCTACGGAGGTGGCGGCGGTGGTGGATACGGTGGTGGGGCTGGTGGTGGAGCTGGTGGGTACGGAGTAGGTTATGGTGGAGCTGCAGCCATTGCCCAGCAGGCTGCTAATATAGCTAAGGCAGCGCAAAACGCCCAGGCTGGAGCTGCAGCTCAAGCCGCCCAGCAAGCGCAAGCAACTCTAGCAGCTCAGGCAACTCAAGCTGCCCAGCAAGCCCAAGCCATCGTGGCAGCCAAACAAGCCCAGGCTGCTCAGATTTCACAGGCAGCACAGGCTGCGCAGGCCGCAGCATTCGCTGAATCTGCACAGGCCGCTCAAGCCGCCCAGGCTGTTCAGGCAGCCGAGGCCACTAAAGTGCAAGCATTGCAGCAGGCCCAAGCTTTGGCTGCTGCAGCTAAAGCTGCTCAGGCCCACGCAGCGCAAGCAGTTGCTTCTCTTCAGGCCGCACAGGCTCAGCAAGCCACTCAAGCTCAAATGGCTTATCAAGCTCAAGCGAACGCCCAAGCATTAGCTTACAAACAACAAGCTTCTCTTGCTGACCTTGCCGCTGCCCAGCAAGCTGCAAACAAAGCTTATTCAGCTGCACAAGCCGCCCAGGCTACTGCTGTTGGTGGCGGTGGTTCCTATGGAGGATTCGGCGGTGGTTACGGTGGAAGCTCTGGACACGGAGGGTGTCCCGCTTGCTAAGCTTCCTTGGGGGTTTTAAGGAAGAAAAACCAAACTCCGGATATCCTAATTGATCTGTGTTACTATTGTTCTCATAATATAATATTATAATACTATTTCCTCGCTTAGACTGGCCTCTCGTTGCCCTATTTTGATCAATGACATTATTTGCGAGACAAATTATGAAAACATTCGATTAAATACAAGTGACTTTGAAATTGCATTGAGACTAACTTACCATTTGATAATCATCAATATTTGCATAGTTTGCAATGTGAGAAGTTCATCAGTTTTGGATAAACCCATGTGTTTAGTATTAGGGTTCCTTTATAGGAAGAGACAAGATACTCGGCTACTAAAAGAAAATAAAACTGATATGGTTTCATAAATCAGGGTTTAATGAAAAAAGCAAACATGTTACCATAAATAAGAAGAATGCAAGCTGGATTAAATGTTTTTCAAAATACAAGTGTGTGAAAGTTATGCAAAAATAACCAATGGTGAAGAAAAGAGATGCAACCCACAGAACTTACTGAATGCTAATAAAGATATTTCAATCCATCAGAAATAAATCGAAATAGAAGAAAAATTATTTTGTTGTAAAACTATACCAAAAAATTTTAAAAAGTGATTTAAATTTAGCTGACATTCTTTTCCTTCTTTAGGCAAAAATAAATAAAAAAATGGCTCTAAAATAGATATCAGTGAAGGTAGATAGATCCCTTCAGGACAAAGTATTCTTGTAAATAAGCAATATCGAAAGCCTTTAGTGCCAAGTTTCTGAATTAGTTGAAAGACGAATACTCGAAAAATGAGACAACTGTAAATTTTTGTGGTAGCTAACTCCCAGTAATTGACGAATAAAAAATGATTAGCTTTGCATATTCGGAAATAGTAAAATTTCTGTTCGTGATAGTTGGGCACAGTCAGAACATCTAAACACCGCACAGTTCAAGCGGTAAAAAATGAAATTTTCTTTACATCATGTCCGCTTTGTAAACAAAGGTTGACATTTCGGACGACACTGTCTTGTCACATTGTCTTTGCTCACATAGCAGCAATTCACTGAGCTAGCTGATGGCCAGACGTTCTAGCTATGGCCAACCACTTCAAGACGTGCAAATATGATCGAACTCACGTAAAACTAACGTAAGGCGAAACTATACTTTTGAAAATACGCAAAGCTAATTATTTCTTATTCCTCAAGTATGGCGGAGTTCCTAGCACTACAAATTGTCAACTTAAGGATAACCATTTGTTTGGTCTAAATGATTATGCTTCAACAAATTCAGAAAGTGGAACGAACAGCTTGTCATATACAGCAATTCTTTCATTTGATATTAAAATGTTTTAAGATGGCAACAGTTCTTTGCTAAGTTTACGGAATATTGTGCAGTAGAAATTATTTAGTTAGCACGCGGCTCTGTGGGAAAAGACTATAAGAAAAAGGAAAGAAAAAAAAAACGAGCAATCAAACAGATAGATATGCACTAGAGAAAACAAACCTGGCAGAGTCAGAAAACTTGAACTGGAATAATATTAAGTACGAAGATGCTTCAAAAAAAGACGCTAGGTGGGCAGTGAAAGTGCATACGTTAAAATCATAAGTGTTGGACTTCTACGGAAGCAACGAACGAGATGGAAAAGGTGGAATAACCTGGAATGGATTGATGCTGACATTTCCATTGAAACCGACGCGATTGAAGTTGTTGCAGCTCATCTTATGGAACTGTGCACTCAAGCCGTCAATTGAGAACTTCGATGATTCGCGAAAGGTTCCAAAACGGCTACGCTCCTCTCCAATCTGCGATAACCAAAACTCAGTGTAAATAGCAAAATCAAAACGGATAACTAAACATAATTATTATTACGTACCCAGCTTGGCTGCGGATGAAGCGGCGGTCCGAAATTGGTATACATCATCTGCGTACAGAAAAAAAATTAAAAGTATTAGTTAAATAATAATAATGACAGCTGATCTTTTCCAGCCTTACAGGGTCAGGAGTTTTGCGTACGCGGAAACTGGTATCTGCTGTGATGCTGGCGTTGTAGTTACGGTTACCCTGTTAGATAACAAGTAAATGTTGATCACCCTTTTAGATTTAATTTTTAAAAGGGCAAATTTTACATTGAGGTCGAATCCCGAGTTTTGCATGAAATTTGTTTGAGGAAAAATTGTGCTAGGGGTATTCGAGAGAATCCCTGGTGGACTAGATTGAAAACCCCCGTGGAACGGTGGAGGCACAGTGAAGTTGCTAGAAAACAAAAGAAGATTAATGGTTTGTTGAAAACAAAAAAAGAAAGATGAATTTTCTGTTTAGGTATGTTAGGTTCCCTTTACTTTAGAAACTGATTTGCTTGTTGATGCTGCAATGCTGGCCTGATTGAGGATAGTGGCAACGCCATTGGTGAATAATTAAGTGAAGAGGGAGGTGACAACATGCGATCGCCCTGGTAGGAAGTGGAAAATTTCATCGCCGATTTGCAAGGACTATGAGATGAAGTGGAAGAAACCGAATGCATCGAAACTGAAGAAGTTTTTCTAGAAGGCGTTTTTGGCTTGATCGTTTTCTTGTCTTTGGCTGGTTTTGCCCATAATATCTCAATCGTCGCCCCGTTGATCTCTGCATCTGCATTGTTAGAAAGATTGGATGTTACATTGTAGACGAAATCAAATAGCGTTTTAAACAAAATAACTCACGATTCATAGTCTGCATGGCTTTTTCAGCTTTTTCTCGGGAAGTGAAATGAATGAATGCAAAATCCCGCATCATTCTAAGTTTTTGTACATTATCATCCGAGGCCAGATTGAAAATGTCTCTTAGTACTTGTTCTGTCGTGGTCAATGATAAGTTGCGTACGTACAAAACCGTAACCTTTTGACAAGCAAAACATATCAACTACGGAGGATCAGAGCGGTCAACGCGATTAAGTGTAACAGTAATACCTTCGACATGATGTCTTCATCGATTTCGTTCTCTGGTTCAGCCCAATCAACAGCAATTTCTTTGCCCCACAATTGAATCCGGTCGGGTATTAACTTTCGACGAGCCTTGGATGCAGCCCGATGGTTTATATATTCGACAAAGGCGAAACCCCGATTTTTAGTCTTGTCTGTGATGGAACTGAAATCGGAAAAAAAAACAAAAATTGAAGTTTACCCATTTTTAGTAGAGATGATAGACCAACCTGTAAACGATGACTTTGGTCACGCCTTCGGTCAATCTTTCCATTTCACATTGGATTTCTTCGCAAGATTTGTTCTTAGGTATACCACCGACGAAAAGCCGACAATTATCAATAGATTTCACCACGCCAATGTGGTGTCTTGGTCGCAGTTCGTAGTTATTCATCAACTCGATTGCTCGATTAGCATCATGTCGGTAAGCGTACTGGATAAACGCAAAGCCGCGGTTTGAACCGCTGAAATCCATCATTAAACGGAGCTCGTAAATGGGCCCAATTGTTGAAAAGAGTCGATATAGCTCATCTTCAAATACGTCACGTGGTAATTTCCCCACGAAAATTTCAGTGCCTTTCGGTGGTGGTGGGCCTTCCCAATCTATTTTGGAAACGAAAGTAACAATGAATTCTACATAAAGTTTAAAGCACTCAATGTTGATTTCCGATTCTTTGAAAATCAAGTAAAACAGCCCAATAGTTTACAGCGGAACTCAAAAATGCAGTTTTTGAAATGATGCACGTGGGAAGGGAAAAAAGCGCCAAAATTCTTTTGCTTCGTAAACGCCTTTGATTTAACCACTAGAAACACAGCGAAATTCATAGTTTTGACTTACTTGGTGGTGGTCCACCGAATTTCCGTTGGCCATTCTCTTGTATAATTTCGCAGCCAGTTTCCTGAATGAGCTTCATTAGATTCTCTTCGCGCTTCTGGATAGCCAAAATTTCGTCCGATTCGTTTTCTTTATAGCTTCCCATATTGAAAGTGTTGAATGAATTCCAATGTAAAAGATTTTCGGTCGAAAACGCACTGCTTGATTCGTAACTTATTTTATCTTTTTTCAGCAAGACTTAGGCGACGACCTCATTAGTCTGGAAGCTAGATGTTGACTGAGCTACTAACTGGTCAGTGTCCAGTCAACTCCACACGCCAGCGTATGAAGGGGTCGAAAGATGGCGAAAGGGATGGGAAATCGAGGAAGGCAATGGTACAAGATACAACATTTTAAAGCTATCGTATGCGACAGACGTATCATTTTATAAAATAAGATATCTAAATAAATATTATTTGACAGAATTTGAAAATGGTGCAATCAGTATTTCAATCGGCAGAATCTTCAACTTTTGAAACGATGAAATTTTCGGCCGCCTCCACCGTCCCCGGGGACTCTTTATGAAATATGAGGGAAAAGAGGAAGAGATGAGGAACTGAGAGCATGGAATAGCAAATTGTGAAAATTGAAATAAGGGAATGGGGTAAGGTAAGGACAAATTAAAAATGGCAGTTAGAATTTGAATTTCGTAACGTACTTGAGTGGGTGTTCGTTGAAATTTATGCCTTATTATTTCTCTTTTTCAACGGGACGTGAACAAGGAAAGAGACTTCAGATCTCAGATTTATCAAAAATGACAAGGACAACCACCGTTGAAACGTTAACTGGAAGAATTTAAACAAAAAACGAAATTTCGAGATCAAAAATCTGCCTAATCCCTGATGCCATGTTTTTTCTTTCCTGCACACCATCTGTTGAGAATCTGTGGAAGTCTGCAGGTTGGTTGGTGAGAAAATAAATTTTAAAAAGCAGCATGGTCGAAACTCAAAAGTGCTCTCTGATCCAGTATATTATCGTTTTCCAAGTTTAGACAGATTACTCGATCTTAAGATTATTACTACGATTTGGAATTTACGCCATAATAGATTCGTATTTTTTTCACAAAGTATTCGTCAGTTGAAATAAAATTTACATAGTGAAAACGTACTTTCATTTTCAAAAGTTTTTATTGGCTTATTGAGAGTGGTACCCACACATCTAGGATTAAAATAATTATCTTTAACTTTTCATTTCCAGGGTGACTTGAGAAAATGGACAAGTATCAGTCATGGAAGACAACTGAGTACAGTAACAAGGTTTCAAACAAAACAGAGGCAGAGGACCTTCCAGAGAAATTCTCTTTGAGTAACATAAAAGATGAACAGTGTTTTTCTAAAGTTCTCTTTGATTCCACAAATACAGTTGTTAACAAAGGGAAAATCACAGAGGTAATAAACAAATTCCACCAAAAAGGAAAAAGCCTTCCATTTATGGTCAACTAATTATGGGAAGTTCTATAATTCAATTCATCATATTACAGTTGGCTGCAGAAATGTTTTCTCTTGAGGATGTGCAATATTTACAAAAGATTAACAGAGATCTCCGAGCACAAAATATTAAAAAAACCATGGCTTATATTAAGCTTGAGGAAGAATACCACCTCATAAAAGGTACGGTGCAAAAACTGTTGAATAAATACTAATTTCATTACCTCCCTCCTATTTGTTACCATCAGATGAGATCATAGACGTTAAACGGGAAGAAGAAATGCGGCGACAAGAAACCCGTTCTCTTCTCAAAATTGCTTTGGAAGAAATATCGTCACAGCAAAAATGCCCATCCCTGCATTCTGAAGTTCAAGTAGATCATTTGCCTGATCAGAAAGGTTGTCAGCATACTCCTGGTGATCTAGCTGACAGAGATAGGATTTTAAAGGCAAGCTCAATTTATAGACATGGCTTTAATCTAAATGCTCTATAAATATTGAAACATACAAAAAGAACTAACTGTTAGTACGTTTCCTCTTATAGGAATTAAGCGATCTAACAAAAAAGTATGACGATTTGCAACGCATGGAAGTTCAGGGACGTCGTCAACTGGCAATCTATGTGCAAAAGTATGAAACGCCTGGGTTAACACTATTCACAATGTTTACCTTTCATTATTTGCTTCAGATATCAGTACTTTGAAAACGTGGTCAACGAGAGTGTTGTTTATTTGGAGGATTTAAGAACAAAACTGAACGCTTCTATAGAAAAAGTCAAGTGTTTGGAGTTGGAGGTTGCGGTTTGGAAGAATAGATGTCGGAAATACGAGACAGCACCAAATAAGTACGCAGTCAAACCATCAATATTTCTCTCTCAGTAATCAATTAGGCAAATCAACTTATTTCCATTATCCGCAGGGAGTTGGGAAATCTTAACCCACCAGCTTCGCCGCCAAGCACTTCTACAAACGTCCGCCATCAATACTATCAAGTATTAATATCAACGATAAAATTTTATCCTCTTAGCTCTATTGTGAACTTCTAAATGTTTTTACAAATGATGTAGTAGAACTAGCCGCTACTTCAACAAAGATCAGCTTTAAATGAAATTCTGTTTATGAATGGCCGAAGAGTCAAGTTTTGCCTGATCGACGGTATTACTTTTGACGCATTCCGATTAAAATCCCATCTTGTATATGGAGGCAAAATGTTACAGTTTACAAAAATTATTCATAGTAGCCATTAACTGCATGCTAGTTTACTCAGGCTTTAAACGCTGAATTAATTTGTTCTCTAATTTCAAACCTAATTCCTTTGTTCTTTAATCCAGCAAATAGTTTAAGTAAACGTTTGTATTGCTATTTTTTTTTTATCCTTTGTCTCTGACGATAATAAAATTTAAATTGAGATCCTCACCAGTACTTACTACATGGTTTTTTTATCAGCCGTAGTAATGGCATTGAGTTAACATCAAACATAACACAAAAAATCATGTACTATTGATAGTACATCAATTCTTTTCACTTAATAAGAGGAACCTCGGCCAAGAATTCATGCAAAAATACTTGAATTATGTATCCGCGTAAGCGAGCTCCATCTCAAATTACAGAGTTTCAAGTTCCACATATAACCAGGTCTGACATTTCGACAAACGTTTCAGTGGAAAAGTCTTGCCTTCTATTTAGTTTCTTTTGAGACCACGGACAAATTTATCTATTTCGTTTGTAACCTTTTCTCAGATCCATACGTTGTCGAAACCGAACGGAAGATAGCTTCACCAAATTTGAAGAACTTTGGTCGTTCGCGGAGAATGGTTTTCTTTTCTTCTGGTCCAGGCAGAAAAGATGCATGAATGTCAACCGTTTCATCCTCCGCAATCGCGGTAGCACCAGATTTTGGGGTGTTTAATGCTTTGTCTGTGTTTGCATGAGTTTCACACTCTTTCCTACCTAAACTGAGAACAAAAAGTTGTGAGCCAGGGAAAACAGAACGCCAACACGGAGAGCCATCGTACCAGTATTGTGGAGGCCAAGCGATCGTCTTGCAGCACTAATCTGTGAAATGTAGTCTAATTGCAACGCACGCAAAAACAAACAAAAAATAAAAAAAGATGGAACTTGTGCAAGGGACCAGAGAAAACTGGGCTGTCTTCTTTCAGAATTGTACCTGAGAGTTTTACCCTTCGATTTGTATACCCGAACTCTCCCGTAACATAACCGTCGGCATCCTTGTGTTCAATTAGGAAAGTTCCATCTGAAGCTCGAAAGCTAAACGTGTAGGACCCATCGCAACTGATCTGGGCTATTTGCTTCCGAATTTCAGTGCTGTCAGGGAACAATGTGACCTCCTTCGGAATTGTCAATGGCGTGGCAACACGAAAGGCTACAAGAAAGCCTATGGTCTAGAAGTACAAGGGAAAATGTTGGTGTTTAAAACGACGTAAGGACTGCAGAGCGAGGCTAGTCTATTAAACAAATGAATGAATTTCGAACTATGGCAATACTTACGATAAAAACTATCATGTAGAGGCGCTTGATGAAATCGGTTTAAACTCTAGAAAACGACTGGTGTAAAGAATTGACTTTTCCATTTTTATAGCAGGCTTGTCCTACCCACATGAATACGGAACGGGTTCCAAAGAAAGAACGTAATCAAAATTGTAAAAAAACTTGAAAATGATAGATGTTTACCTGTAGCAGGCAGTTTTCGGATGATATCTGCTTCTAGTTGCGGCTGGTGTCCGGAATACAAAGCTAAGTTAAAAGTTAACATATATACCGTATTTGTTTTTTAAGATAAAAAAATAATACATGCAAATAAATAAATACTTTCCTTTTTTTTTTGCCAAATATCACTCTACCACCATTTGCTTTCTCTAAGCGATATGCGGGTTGTCTAACTATCCAGCTGTAGATTGAGTCGAGATTACTGTAAAATATGAGCGCATAAACATACGACTTTCTATTGAAAGCATTGCCTTCGCAGCAGAAAGCTGTTTAGAAGCTGATTTTTACAAAAACAAATATTAAAGATTATAATCGCAAAACAAAATAATATAGTACAACAGAATTTCAAGTTTGTGGGTTGGATCAGTCTGTTCGAGCATGGACTTGAGGCGGTGCCTTTGGACAACGGCATAATACTGCCTTAAGACAGGAAAAGCAAGAATTCGCCTACATAGATCCAAAATCATCAAAAGGTATCAAAAAGGTCAAAGTAAGATCAAAAATTAAAAATTTTTAAGTACTCTCTAACCTTTGGAGCTAGATATTTGTAAATGAAAGTATGGCTTTGACGATCGTGTTGCCGTTCACTATCCGGTGACCTTTCTTCGTCCAAAGTAAGGCTGATATCTAAATGCCTATTCTTAATGATGGAAGGTCGCTGAGAAATATCCACATCCGTCTGTTTTCCAGCATTCATCGAAGACCTGGAAACAAATCTCGAGGTAGATGGGGATTTTCTCGGAAATCGAATTACATGTTTCGTGGATCTAAGAGTATAATACTGTACTTTTCCTTTTGTAGCTCTTCACGGCCATTGTTACGTTCCTTCCAGACAGCAAGTTCGGATTCTAGAACTTGCACCTTCTGCATCATAGCATCCAGGAGTTTTTTGTTTTCAGCCAAAATCTCGTTATTATTATTGACTATAGCATGGAAATTTTCGAATCTTAATTCGTGGGAAAAAACAGTAATTGATATACTCAAACATTTGGCGGCATTCGTTTACATCAAATACCTTTGTTCACCGACGTTACTCGGTCCACTTGGACTAGTTTCTTCTAGCTCTAGCACCTCAAAAGTCTTCTTAAGTTTATCTGATTCCTGTGGCAATTCTCATCTAAACGATTAGCCAATTAAATCCGTTTGATCCATCAAGTGAAGACTTGCCTTTAGAAGCTCCTCTTTTCGCCCTTCATCAAACTTCATATTACTTGATGCCCGAGCCCGACCTTCGGAATTTCCCTTTTGTTTGACCTTTAGGCGCTTTAAATCAGTAACCTCATCTATAATTGTATCCAAAAAAGTGTAGAAAACTAAAAATGTAATTAGCAAAATGATGATTGTACCTTTGAGGCAATAATAGGCCTGCTCCAGCTGAATGTAAGACAGGGTTTTCTGGATGTTCTCTGCATGAAGCTCTCTTATGAGTTTTTGTAAATGCCGTACATCATCAAGGGAAAATTCCTCTGGGGCTAACTTTTCATTCAAAAAGTTCCATCAAAAGATGTCAATAAGTTGTTGATGTTACAGCAGGCAATTTTGGTCATACATACTTGAGTTGCTATTTCTTTATTAGAATTATAGTTCTCCTTATTTGCACCAATCTGGTAGCCACCCTCATTAGCTGGTGTGTTTGCCTGGTATCCTAAAGCATATGCATTCCATGGAGGAACTGGTAGTGAATGGTAGCTCTGACAATCATAGAAACATGGTGCTATGAGCCAACTTATTAATTCTAAGTGGCCAAAACAAAATGTGACAAATAACCACATTTTCTTTTTTACTTACAGGAGGTTGCTGACTTGGCTGATCTTCTTGTAGAATATCACTGGGAATGTTTCCATCAATTCTTCGCATTTTCAATGACAAGTCCATTCCACCTGTAGACTGATGTACTTGTAACTAAATGGTAAACTGCAGTCTTAATATTTATGTATATTTATAGCTGCCTTGTGTAACTTCGGATAGCCTCTAACGAAATTGAGAGAAATTAAAAGTTAATTCCAAATGCCTTCTTCTGTTTTGATAAATGATTTATTACGCTAGCCAAGTTCAAACAAGACGGTATTATTATAGATATCAATTTCGGCTATAAAGCTTCAAACTCACTTGAAAAACTTCTAAGCCGACCACTTTAGCACTTGTCAAGGTTCCACCACGGTTCCACACGCAAATAGAATGAAATGACAAGAGACATTGATCGATGTGGCACGATGGCGGCGATAAACTACGCCGCCACCTTTTGTTGCAAAATCGCAAAATGGTGAAGGTTGTTGGAGACTTTCAGCTGTCGGATTAATTTGAATTATCCATAGTTGTTATTATTATCTATGATTTGCCCTCATGAATCTAGTCTATTTTACAAAAAAAAAAAAAAAAAAGCAAGGTTTATCAACGGTTGATACATAAGATAAATTTGGCTTTGGGGCTAGGAAGGGCTGGGGCCGGGGTGTTTTGCTTTTTGTTCCAGGAAACATCGGCAAAGACATTTGTAAAACAAGTAGTAAATTGCGAATTAGCAACAATTAATCTCCAAAAATGCGTTTTCCTTTCAACAACCGTACGATCGGACCGACAAAAGCAGGTAGTATTTTACTTTTTAAAAAGAAATCGTCCCGATTCCTACCAAGAATTATGTTCTCGTAAAAGAGAGAGACAAAAAAAGTTGATTTTGTACATACTAGGTCTCTCCAGGTCTATCCCGCTTTGCCACCATGACTTGTGTCTAGAATCACACGTGGAAGTCACTTTCTACGTCCTGCTGGCCTGATTTCCGTTCTATACTATTGGAAGTGAATGGTTGTTCAAACACTGCAACTAGTACAATGACTACTTGTTTTTTGCAGTCAATCAAGAGGGATTTTTGTTTGTTTTTGTTGGACGTAGGGTTTGTATTTTAGCGTTCAGACTGACCCACAATGCCTTTGGATCCATCCCTTCTACGAAACAATTAACAAGTAATAATTGCCTAAACTTATGCTCAACAGTTATTAGAATTATCACCGTTTAAATGTCACCGCATTCTTCATGAATTCAGCTTCGTTGACTAACGAAATGTATGCTATAAAAAGGAAGATCAATATGACGTTACCTATGTAAACTCATCGAAAAACGAAAAAGCGTTTGTTGTTTAATAAATGTCGATAAAGTATATATACAGGCATGTGATAAGGAATTTCGTAAATTTCTATCTGTTACTTTCAATGCCATCGTTTTTACCGTCTTGTAAACGCCCATCGCCAGGGGGTAGCTTTTGCTAGTTGAGTGTAGGCTACAAAAATGGGTTCTGTTACTAAAAAAAAGAATTCAGAACAAGTTCTCTTTTCTTCGAAATACCGAAATAACATCAAAGTCAAATGATTTACTATTGACGGCACATTGCAGTAATGCAGTTACATAACTGGGAACGCGTGTTTTTCGTTTGTTTACAGCCACTTCTCAAGCATTCAGTCTTTTCAATCGTAGACTAGGTGTTTTTAGAATCACACATGTTCCTGAAATGTTTTCTTTACTATTACTTTCAATTTTATTGTTTAATTACCATTTCAGTAGTTGTTTTTCTTTTCCTGTCAGACTTCTGGTTTGTATCATATTCGAACTTGTTGAGAGTTTTTTTTTTTTTCTGTAAATGTAATGTAATTCCATGAAGGGATAAAACAAGTTTTATTCCTATATTATTTTATTTCCTAGAAAATGTTTCATGTCCGGTGGCAGTTTCCCCGAAACAGCTTTAGCTACTGTATCTCTAGCTACTGGATGGTGCATGTATCAACTTGTTATTTCCAGTGTGCAAAAGTGACTTTCAAAATACGTGAAAATATGTAGTATCATGAGAGTGATGTTTACCGACTGTTGAGAGCTCGTGACTGACTGACAGTACACTCGATTGCAAGAATTCTTAATCACATTATTTGTGTGATTGCCAAGGCATGATGGATTCTGCGTTACACTCAGAGTACCTAGAACCGTTGAAAAACAATTTTGTTGTTTAATTGTTGCATAAATTTTTTCCTTTACATTACTATGTAAGTAACAGCTTAATTATAAAGCAAACGCCATCACTGCAACAGTTCAGACGAAACTCACCGAGCTAGAAGTTAATACCTTGTGCCATAGATTCCAACTGGATTCACATTTTTGCATAATTTTCAGCTCCTTTTGGCAGCATTTGATAGTATTTTCTTTTTACAAGCTCAGAAATCATTCTTTTTTTATTTACATTGTCGGTATGTTTTTACAAGTAAAAAATTTGCATAATTTAAGCATTTAAATTGATGTGTCCAGACGTAGAGGGAAAACAGGTCAAATCCTTTTGGTGTCCAAAATGTTGACGAAGAGCCAGGCAACTTGGAGACTTGCATTCACCGTTGTAAGTCTTGGGCGTGTATCACAGTGTCATTCACGCAATTTAAACAATCGATCGGCAGAGTGTTCGTGCTCGTTTCCATTTGTCCCACATAACGGATTCGCTACATAATGTTGCCCCTACAGGGAAATGGCTGGACTTTGCGCAGTAAATTTACATTCCCCATCGTAAGCTTTCGTAATGGCGGTTCCATCACATCTAACAAGCAATTACATGAGAAGGTGAACAGCAGTTACCAGATAAATCTGAGTTCAAAAGGCGAACTTGTATAATATAAGTGTAACTTTTTGCCATACTTGTTTCGGCCATCCAATTCGCATTCATTATCGTAAGTCTTTCCGTCTATGCCGCATAATGGATTTAAGGTATATCCAAGACCATTGCAAGGAATTTCACAGCCCTGCTGGCCCAGTTTACAAACACCGTCGTAGGCTTTGCGGATTCTTGAAGCGGAGGTAAAATCGCACTTGTTCTCCAAGAACAAGAAACATTCGTTCGCATACGTTTTGTCATCCGTTCCACACAATGGGAAATAGTCGTCCAACAAGCACTCGATCTTGCACCCAACATGTCTGTGTAGGTTTTCTGCGATAACAGTCGAAGATTCACTTGATGGGTATAGCAAATAATGGAAAATCAAGAAACATACTTCCATGGACGACACGCAGGCTTTCCGAAAAGCTCAACGCAATCCCAACGATTACAGCGATACCTAAGGATTTCTAGCTCGCGAGAAGTGTATCGTAACCGTCAGATTTTACTGTTAACATTTAAATTAAATGTAAAGACGTACCATTGAAACAAAGTGGTAAAATTCTCGGCAAATTCGGAACCGTTTACGAAGAACGTTTGCCGTCGGTTTAAGGCTGATCGAATGGGTGGCACTAACTGGTTGGCCAGTGGTTTTTATAGTTCAGCTTCAGGGCCAACTGGTCATCGTCAATAATGGGAGATTCTGACATGAGCAACTGTTTTCAAGTAAATCCTGTTATTTGGAAGCTGCATTCGAAATTCTGTTGAGTAAACATATAGTTTGCAGATTCTAATTTAAGTTCCCAGCAGCTTTGATTACAATTGTTGCAAGCGTTGAAAATCACAAGCGAAGCTTGGTAATTTCAATTCTCGAAATAGAAATGTAAATTTAATTGCACACTACAAGTGAACAATTTTTCCGACATACAAAACGAGGTAGCAAATTATTTCAGTGACGCAATTTCTTAACTAAATCTATCTAGCAAAGCTGCGGACAACAAAAATAGTCAAATTAGTTCCAACAAAGTTGTACCGCGAACAATGCAACTTTGTCATACTGTGGGCTTTCTACGCACTCAAAAAAGTTAATTATCATATTTTTTTTTTAAATGGTCTATTATCCGTAGAAAACACAAGAAAACCAAAGACATGAAAGTTGAAACAACTGGGTTGCACCGTTCATTTGGAGAGAAAAAATCACGTTCAATAATGATACTTGCATTCACCCTTGTGTGCTATCTTAACGTTGGTCCCATTGCAAGTATTTTCGGCCGCCAACAGGCAAGCGTTACCGTAAGTTTTGCCATCTGTTCCACACACAGGGTCAAACACACTCGGACACACAATATTGCAGTTGCCATATTCAGCTACGGAACGATAGAAGAAATAATTACTCAAAGCAGCAGTTGATATAGTCAACAATAGGATAAGAATAAGACTGTGACATACTTCCATTAACGCCTGGTTCGTTACTCAAAAGACCCAATGCAATGGCAACAAAGAGCAAGGCGAAGCTTAGACTTTTCTAATGTGCAACACAGAAAGAGAAAAATGTCTTAAATAAACTCACACACAAAAAAAGAGGTGATGAGAGACTTACCATTCTTAAAAAGCTTTAAATTTTGTCAAAAGCTGAAGCACATTCGCCACTCGAAGTTTGAGAAAATGTGCAGAACAATTCAGCAATTCAAAAGCTTTTATAGTTGCGTTCAAAATAAACCACTGCTAGACGATGTGTTAAACCTCCAGCAACATCCATGAGTAAATAGCTTTTAGGCAATAATAGTTGCCAATCTTTTCGTTACACAAAGGTCAAAACAAAACATTGCGTACGATATTTCGTAAATTAAGAAATGCACCGAGTTAAAGGCCTTGTTCAATGTTCTCTTTAAATAGTGCCACGTGTTCATCGGTTTTGCAGGACAAAGGAAGTTTATTGATTCTTATTTTTCAACATGTCGTGATGTGGTTTCGATGATTGACTAACCTTGACAAGATTAAAGATTTTTTTTTCCAAAAAGGTGAACGATACATCAAAAAGAAAAACGCCCCTCTTTTTTTTATCCTGCGGCGCAGAGTATTGAGTTATTCCAGGTCACTGGGAACGTTGCCAAGCGCGTTTAAAAACCAAAGCATTGGATTCCGAAGAAGTTCAGCTATTTTACGCTTTGGACTGCACACGTGAATCACATTAACCTTGAATTGAAAAAAAATAAATAAATAAATAATTTAATATTTGTTTAGGTCCCTATTTCCCTAAAGCCGTAGCAATTGGGCTGTTCCGTGTCGACGACATGCAAGACATTTCCACTGGTCCTGAGAGCTATTCCATTCAGGATAGAACCAGCTATTTCGCATTAAATTTCCACATCAATGCTGCTGTTGGAATCTAAAAACAAGATAACCACCTTTCATTCAGTTTCTTGGAAAAGAAGATGCTGACCCTCTGCGTTCATCATACAAAAATTCATGAATAGACAATCAAACATGATTCATATAGATATAGAGCCATAAATTGCTACAAGTTTACCATTCTTGGTTACATTGGCATGGCCTCTTGTCGGATGTGATAGACGGAGACGCAAATGGAATGCCATTTCGAACAATGCCGTGCAGATTCGATATATGCTAATCGTATACCCTCAGGCACGCTCTATTGTTTATATTGTCCTTGTTCAATTTTTCTGATGCCACATGCGTCGCATTTTCGTCTCACGTTGCCAACGACATGGACTGCAAAAATTAAACGCGTTTTCTCTATCCTTTTGTGACACCATTGTCTGACTTTGTTTAAGAAATTAAAAGCGGATCCGACACGAGAAAAGAAGGGAGTGGTTCCCTTCGTGCATAAGACAGAGGGAATGGTAATACAGACATTTTAAGGATATTTTTCTTTCCATACGTACGTATATCTCGTGCAATTACAATACTAGCTATGAACAATAAGCATGCAATGTTATCGAGCAATTATGCATACGGAAAAGTTGCCCTTTCAAACGAGAAACCGTCCAACAAATTAGAGAATAATCCGGGCACCAGCGAAATCTTAGAATTTTTCGCTTGATCGAGATGGCAATATTCATAATAAACGCATTTGCATTCAACAATGTAGAATTTTCTTCGGAAAAATGTACAAAGCAGGCAGACTATATGCAAATTGGCCGACAGACGTTGCTTGTTAGCAGCCATGACGCGGAATGTATTGCAATAATCGGCGGTCCACATAAAAAAAGTTATTTTCATCTGATTGCCTTTTACTTTTTCCGCATCGTTCATTTGCATAATTCGAGAGAACGGTCAAAAGTATAAATAGTAACTTGGCTAAAGCCTTGTCAAAATACGTTTTATAGCGTGCAATGCGTGGTCACGAAGGTCTCGTTAGTCACATTTCCGACACTCAGTACAAGGACAGGTATGGTAAACGTGACTGATTTTGGGGGCTGATTTTGAAGACACAGACGAATAAATTTGAATTTGAAAGCGACAAGTGATATTCGCATGATTCATCGCTAAACTGAATTGACACTTTTCCAGGTAGCTCTTTTGCTTATACAATGACTGTCAAGCGGTCCGTAATTTTGAAACGTTGCATATCCAAAGAATCAAATATTGAATAAAATTCTCTGAATCATTTTTTTTTCTTCTTTAGTTCACGTTCCTCTTTCGCAGTCCCTGATTTGATCAAACATGGAACGGTAATGCCTTTTACGGCGTGACTATTTTTGCATTGCATCAAATGGTAGAAACGCAACAAGTGCAAACTTGTCTATCGCTCGTTTTTATTTACGACAACAGACACGTTTGAATATTAAATAGTTCAACAAAACGATTGAATAGCCAGTTAAGCCAAAGATGGAAGGGCACGTCAGTAACTCGGGTAAAATTTGCATTTACCTTTGTAAGCTTTCCGTATCCTAGTACCGTAGCACAGATTTTTAGCTCGCAAGACACATAGGTTTGGGTACGTACGGCCGTCTGTCCCGCACACTGGGCGGTACTCCCGCGTGCAAATTATTCCGCAACGACGTGGTCCAATCAGTACTGCAAAGTCATTTTTAAAGAAAAAATGCCGTAAGGCTTAGCCTTCAAAGTAGTAGAATGTTATTGGGGAACGTACCTCCGTTGACGCCAGTTTGTCCAGTCAGAATGCACGTTCCGAGAAAGACGAAAAACATAACCGAAAAGACAAATTTCTATAGCACAGAATTATAAACGGATAAAAACCCAGTAAGCCATTTGTAGCCATTTGTTCACACTTTTCAGAACCTATACCATTGAAATTAGTTGTCCCATTTTCTCGTGGATAACTGTTGCGGATGTAGATACGTTATCTCCAAAAAGTTGGTGGCCTTTGTCGGAAACGGGTAGACAGCCTGATCCTTTTATCAGAGTCAGTCATACCAAATTAGAAACGATTTGGACAAACAAAACACACACAAAAAAAAGCACAGGGTCGATGCTCTTCTTTGGAATTGTTGTGATACAAACCGCTAATGGCTCTCAGGTGCTGATGGATACATAGTCGACGATGACGTCCGTAATATCTGTTATTAACCCGATTAATACTATGAATAATTAAGGGACGAAAGCAACGTAAAAGCAAGGTCATCTATGCTAATGCACACAGCACCAGCAATTAACGGTGCTACACGTGTAAAGGCCAGACGAATGTCGAGCAAGGTAAAAGTCGCTCGCATTCTTGTAAAGGGAGAAATTTGTCAAGATTGAAAAAAAGTTAAAAGAAAAATGGATTTGTACACGTAAACCATATTTCGTTGTAATTCTGGTGGAGAAAGGAGACCGTAAAGTCAAGGCAATTTCAACTAAAATCAACGCGGAACAGATGAAGAAACGATATCGATAAGGACAGCAGGAATAAAATTTGTCTTCCATGAAAAATGTGTTTAACCTCTTTCTTAACTACCCTTCTAAAATCGGCATTCTCCATCGTAAGCCTTACGGATTCGGGTGCCATAGCACATATTCCTAGCTTGTAGTTGACACGCGTTGGAGTAGGTTCTTCCATCTGATCCACATATGGGACTGTACTGGAACGTGCACACGATATCGCAACGCCGTCGAACCTCTGCATCAAAAATCGATATACAATTTACGATTTAGACGTTCGTCAAAGTCATCGCCATAATTATAACCGTCTACCTCCGTAAACGCCTCGTTGGCTACTGAGAAAACATAGCACAAGAACGATCAAAATTGCGGAGGTACTTGACGTTTTCTGTAACGAAAAGGTTTGGAAACATAATTTTAGAATGAAACGTTATACGATATCGTCAATGTCTTTTCTTACCATAGTGTCTCCTATAATAAGATGGATCAACTAGACAGTTGGAAATGGCAAATCGCACTCTTGTCTCAAGTTAGACGGCAGAGGCTTTTTATATAGGAACGTTCTTCTTTGTGCAAACAATCAAATCACCGACTAACTTCCTCGGATAATTAATCTAAAACGGATATTCTTGCAACTAGAAACTGTATCTTGGTGAGTTGAGTGACCTTTTTTTTCTGGAAAGGGTTCAAAAAACAAGTGATAGTCGCAATCTTTTTTTTTCAGTTACTTTTATGTCCATGTTATTGACGTGGTAGATGAAATCAACGAGTGCAAGTTATCGATAACTAACAGTCGTTTAGTTTCTCGTTGTTTCCTGGGTTAAAAGGCCATAGAGATTTCTGAGAAAAACATTGTAGTAGTTATGGGCAATCAGCACGAAATTCCAATGCTAATTGCAATCGTGCTGCTGTTATTGAAGTATAAGCAGTGTCACAATAAAAAATTGTGACAAAGTCGTGACCAGTATAAATCGATATAAATACAGATCACGCAAATCCCGGTAACGCCATCTCCAGTTTTCCCGCACGAGTTCTTGGCTTGCAATTATTGCGTCGGGCCATACTGATCAAGTGTCGCTTTTTTAAAACTCCCATCTGACGTTAGCTTCAATAATGGAAAACTCCATGACATGATCGAATATTCAAAGTCTGCAAGTACTGAAACATTTTGAATGATATTCCAACATTTATTCGCTAATACCTGTGCATTTACATCCTATCCGTACTAATTAGGACAACACCACAAAAGAAGACCAGCGCTCGCCCACTGAGTTGGTCCCTCAGTTTCCGTAGTTAAGATCTGCATTCACCGTCGTAGCATTTGCGGACGGGGATATCAGCACAAGCGTTGGTGACAGCCAGTTGACATTCATTTCTGTACGTTTTGCCATCGGTTCCACATACGGGCGTGAACACGTCCGTGCAGCGGATGCCACACGGACAGCCGCAAACTATCGGGTTCTCATCAGGACTGCAACGTGGTCGATATTCTTTCTGGTCCAAATTGCATTCACCGTCGTATGCCTTGTTGATCACGGAACCATCCATGCTTTTAGCATCCAGCAGACATTGATTGGAATAGGTTTTGCCATCGCTGCCGCATACTGGTCTGTAATTAAGCGGGCAAGCAACATGGCTATTTTTCTGATTATTTTCACCTGAATGGCAAGAAGGAAAATCAAATGATTGAAACTTGATCACCAAAGATTACGACGTTAGTAAGACATACTTCCGTCAACACCCCGTTCGTGACTCAAGATGCACAGTGCGAAAACAGCTGATAACACGGCAGCATTAAAAAGTGCCTGACAAAGAACAGACTCGTTAACAAAGACTTTAAATTCCTTAGTTCACATCAACGCTGACTTACCATTGGAAAGTTTGCGAGGTTCCTGGCTAGCAGATGGTAAAACGAAGTAAAAGGTTTGAAAATGATTGAATCCTGAATGGACTGTTGGAACAAAATGTAAGGTTTTTCTATAGCTTGTTTACTGTTAACCGCTTGTGGCTGTTGAATGGAAACGAATGGCAGTCGTGCCTAATTTGGTTTGGTTTGGGTATTGGTGAACATTCTCTTATCATTGTGTTGTATCGCGTCGGATATGTTTACCTATTGCGCAAAGACGGAACTAAATGTAACGTCCTGTCATGGATGACTGATAGTGACGTTGCTTTTAAAATGATGCAATTCAAGGCTATCCTTTACGGGCATAAAGTTGCGTAACATTGGGGAAAAACCTGAACGAAAATCCCGAACTTGAAGGATAGCTCACAAGTCAAGTTACAACCCATTATCAGATCCTGTAGTCGTATAATTTTAAAAGGCAGATGAACGTTTCATGTCCCTACTTGAATGAGGTATATAGTAACATTTAAATCATCAAAATTACGACAAGAAGTAAATATTGACGAGCATTCATTAAACGATTTTGTAGCAAGCAAAGCAATAGGATAACGGTGGAAAAGAACACGACCGAACCGTGAAACAAACTTGTTCACAGTCGCCTTGTGGTGTTGCCAAACTTTCCAGAAACTAACGGTTAATGACAGGAATTTTTTACAGGGCCTGTCAACTAAAACTATAAGCGTCACGCAATGTTTCGAACTGTATACGTTGTCTCATGGCTAGTTGCACAAAAACAATGACAAATTAAACTGAATACATACCCTATGACCGTAACAATCCCCACTAATAAACAATGCGATATTCACTGAGAATTATGATGAAATGCACAATCAGTTGAGATGCCGGAACACCAATTTACAGAACCAACGTAACTACCTGTAGCTGACGTAGCCAAAATTGAAAATGAAAACGATTCGATTTAGTGCAATAATTACATCGACAAACATTTCCTACTGAATAGAAATACCTGGCCCAGCCTTTGCTTCCTAAACCAGTTTGAACCGCCATATTCGTCATAAGCGTAAAGGGATGGGTCAGCTTTTTTTGGTGTGCGCAAAACTAGAAAAGAAAATAGGAATGAAAGAGTGTTGTGGGACATTGTTTCCAAGAAAACTTAACTATAATTCGGTTGCGCATCGATAAGGCTTTGGATGATTCTAGGGCCGCTGGCCAACTTCCGCTGGGCTTTATATGAAGCTTGATGAAATTATCCAATGCATTGGAGTCGAGCAAAGTTCTTCCTATCCGGAACAAACTTTCCATTTTTTTTTTTTTAACTGAAGTGCCTCGTTGTCTCCAATTGTCACGTTGCTCGTTATTTTTACCTTTCAAGTGGGGAGGGGGGTTATTAATCTGAAACGATTGAAAGTGAAATTCTTCGTGGAAGACTTTTGTTCGAGTACCTGTAGGGAAACGAATCGGGGACCGTAGCCACTCGATTATTGTATTTCTTCTGACAGCTTTTTGAATACGAGATTGCCTTCTTTTTCTTCTATCGGCTACACCGATGGAAAATAAGAACCTGAAAATCAATTGGTTCATGACCGAGACAACATCAACGATGGCTGCTCTACTTTACTTCTTCTTTTTATTGCCTGTTATCTTGATTTTTAGAGACCAATTGCTTTCGTCGAGTGCGGCCGATCAATAGAGAATTTGAAAAAAACCCGAAATTACGTTTTGCAAGTTTCATTTTTGACAATTCAGGGCGCGATATGTATCCAATCAGGGAAAGTGATGAAGCGAATTACTGGATTGGAAATTGTTTCCAATTGGCAGTATTTTGCCACCTGGGGGCACAACCGTCAAACGTATAAAAACGACTAGAAGATTGGAGTCAATCATCAATCCGTTCACAGCTTCCAATCATCACATTAATCAGTTCAACTAAAACTCTTACTTTTAATTAACAATGGCAAGCTCCGTTCTACTCCTGTGCATCGGTACTTGATTTTATACTTACACCCGAACATACTACACGTCTTCAAACATCGTTCTAGACTTTAATTCATTTATTATTACGCTTATTTTCAGCTGTCGCCATGGTTAGCGCTCTCCCCGTCGACCAACTCCGCCGCGTAAGTCCGGGGATATTTCGTCCAACCCTCTGAAAATTCAACTCTTTTTTATTCTATTATTTTTACTAACTTGGCAGGAGAAAAGGGGCGCAGCTGTTGCCCCAGGTGGTGGCGGTGGATATGGTGGTGCGGCTGGTGGCAGCTACGGTTTCGGATCGGGAGCCGGAGCTTACGGCGGCACTGGCGGAGGTTACGGTGGCATCGATACCGGAGCAGCCAGCGCTGCTGCTGCTGCTGAATTAGCCAACTCCGCAGGCGTGGCCGGAAGCTCGTAATTTAAGCTCGTAACTCGAAATCAAGGAACAATCATCGTGACTTTCCTAATTATGCAGGGCGACAAGCGCAATCGCTTCGGTGGTGCGCAGCGACTACAACAAACAGCTGGCCACCACTGCCCAGTTCGTCGCCCAGTACACGGCTCCAGTGACATCCAACGAGCTCCACAATTCCTTCAACGCCGTCACTAGCCAACAGGCAGCCGGTGACATCGCCGCAGCTTTGGCCGCTGCCAGCCCAGCCATTTGGGACGCATCCAACACTGCCGCTCAAACCAACTTCGCTTCAGCTTTCCAGGTAGATTATTTCAAGTGGTTTGCGGCAATGAAATCAGTTTAATCGTTGATGGCAAATTGTAATAGGTCGCTCAATCTGGTTCGTTGGCTGCCGCCGCCCAGAACGCCTACGCCCAGCAATCTGTCCAGTTGGCTGGCTCCGCCCAGGCTGCTCAAGCTCAGGCTGCCGCCCAGGCTGCGGCTGCAGCTTCGGCCGCCAAGACTTCCAACGTCGCCATCGATGCCGCTGCACTCCAAGCCATCAGCGGAATCACCGCGCTCGGAAACAGCGCCGCCTCCAACTTTGGAAGCGGATACGGTCACTACGGAAAATAATTAATTCGTTTTTTTTTTTCTTACTTTGATTCGATTGGTGACTTGTTAAAAAAAAGAAAAATGGGGACGTCTTTTCTTCTCCTCTGTTGTGAACTGTTCCGTCGTTGATCGACACTATTTGTCTAACTCTTACAAAATTGTTCGATTATTAAACTAAGAATCCTTCTTGCCTTCTGCGCAATCATCGACTTCCATTTCCTACAAAAATATAAAAAAAAGAGAAACAGAATGAAAGAATCTTAATTGATGTTCAAAGCGTTCATTTAAAAATAAAAGATCTGTTCCAAATTTATTGCTTCTTAATTTATATGAGCTTAGTTCATTCGTGTTTCATTTACGTTTTCATCTGGTTAATGCACTATTTTATATGTAGTGCTATTTTTTTAAATTTTTGCCTTTAGCCGCTTCGTTTAAATAATACGGTTATTAAAAATGCGGAGCCCAAAAGGCTCGAACGTCGGGATAATGGCATGCAAGTCCGAACATATGGCGCTACGGCACCCTGTATTTAAAAGAAACAGATTACCTAGTTGATACTCTTTTACAAATGGTTCACGAACAAAGTAAGATTTGGTTTACTACATTTCCTCGTGTCCGATTGATCCCAGCTCATTCCCTCCATTTCCATAGTTTTCATAAATGTTGCATTCCAATTTATTTCATCGCTCAACATTTACATCATATTGGACTAAATTTCATGATATTTTCCAATTCTTAACTATGCTGGCGCAATAATTAAATAACATCGCAAATAAACTATTAAAAAAACAATGTTACACGTATGTTACACAACAACCCAATACGTATACATAGCAAACGGTCTGTAATATAGCTTACTATTCAATATTTATATCAAATCTTCTAATAAGCAAGATCTTAAAACCTCCAGATTGAATTTCGTTTGGTTTTTTCTTTTCAATATGATCAAACCAAACGACTTATTCTTAGCGATTCGTCATGGATCGTTCACGTTCCAGCAACACGAACGACATTTTTTTCACGATAAACTGGATGAATACAATACACGTTGACAGATACTATTCCAGAGCAGTTTAAACGACTCGGCATCTAACTTGATGCCATCACTGGCCAACCGAAGAAAGTGGAATTCTTTGCGTTTTTCGTCCAGACGAGAAAGTTTTCTCCTTCATGATCCTACACCATTCGACGCTTGTTGAAGCGTCGCTACTTTGTTGCATCGGCAATTTGGCTACACTTTGATGAGCTAACCGAGAAAGTCAATCAAGCAAGCGCGTCACCGATTACAATACTCGAATGAGACGATTTTTTGTTTTCAAAAACTGGAGAAATCAAATATCATTTTCCCTTTCTTGTGTTTCAACATTTTTCCCCCTTTCACCGTTTTTCCTCCATTTTTCCTACAGATTAATGCCTTCATTGTGCTAAAGATGGAAGAATCGATGGGAAGAATAATGGACACCATCACTTTGGTTAGAAATCTGATTTTTAGAAAAATATATAAAATCTTGGTGACATCCAGAAGAGTCATCAGATCTTCCTTGAACACCGTCACGAACTTTTTACCATGAAGCTGCTTAGCATTTTCGCTTTTTGCATCGGTAGATTCTGTTCAATAATTTCAATTTCAAAACGTTAACAAGGCTAAACATAACTAATGAACGTTTCTCCACAGTTGCCGTTAACGCTGCCGACAACTCGACATTATCGGAGAGCGATGAAGCCCTTCGCGTAAGTACTCGACCAACCTCACACGAGTTACGAACACACGGTGTAAATAATTAACAAATTTCAGGTGAAACGAGGTTGGTTTAAAGGTGGGAGTGCTGCTCCGGTAGTGACATACTACGGACCTCCTCCAGGTAACGCAAAACGCACAAAGAATAGAAACAGGTTAAAAGCAGCAAAATTTTTATAAACTCTAAAGGAGCTGCTCAAGCGGCAGCTGCTGCGCAGGCGGCCCAAGCAGCCCAATATGCTGCACATGCAGCTCAACAGGTAACTCATGTCCACAACCTGTTCAAATCAATAAAAATTAGCTAATACTTACTAAACTTGATGAACATGCAGGCTGTTCAAGCTGCTGCTGCTGCTGCCCATGCAGCCCAACAAGCAGCCAGTCAAGTATTAAAGAAGCATCGACACTTAACTGTAAAAATGACTTAACGATTGAATTATTTTATGATCAGGCTGCCGCAGCCGCTCAAGCAGCACAAGCGGCTCAAGCGGCCACAGCCGCTGACATAGCGCAAGCTGCACAAATTGCCAGCGCAGCTCAAGCGGCTGCTTCTCAGGCGGCCCAAGCTGCTCAAGCGGTTCAGGCAGCCCAGGCAGCGACTGCCGCTCAAGCAGCCCAGGCGGCGTCCGCTGCTCAAGCTGCCCAGGTAAGAAATCAAAACACGTACGAAGACAAATCAAAATTGACTATCGTTTACGATCCGTATAAAAGGCGGCGACCGCAGCGCAAGTTGCCCAAACTGCCTACAATTACGGAAAATAAACCAACGGAGAACGAAGACGAGAAACAAAGTTAAGACCACAAACGATACAATCTGTAAAGGTGTACCTACTGGATGCAAATCGACTCAATTTCACCCCATACTGCATGGCCAAATGCAGCATTCTTGCATAATTGCTCACTCAATTTAATCTCGATAACAATTTCTCACAAACTCTTCTCGTGTCTGTTGGAATTTTCCGCATCCAAATCCTGAAATAAAATTTTTAAAGAAACCAAAATACAAATTGATTCCTCACTGTACAACGTGTTTGCAACAATATTAGATTAACCTACCACAAATGCATTCATATTCATATTCATCAACAGGTGCTTGTAGTAATTTGCTTTTCTTTGAATGAAATGGACGCTCAAAAAATTCCCCCTAAAGCGATTGCGTTCATCCAAAACGATTCCTAATGTCCCACTATTAGAGAAAAGGATAAGAAAAATTATATGACGTAATGTCAAAGACATGTTTCGACTCAAATATTATTCAATCTACTAAATACCACACAAACACCTGCGTTAGATATCGAAATGAGAATGAAACACGTTGTTTAAATCATGCAAAACTAATTCAATTTCCCCCGTATATCATTTCTTATCACCGTCCTCTTAAAGCCCCAATTGATGGTTGCACGGTTCACGGTCGTAAAATAGTACACAATGCATTTATAAAAACTAACTCCTCGTACGGAAATGATAAAGATTTCAAACGTTCCCCTTAAGTGAAGAAACCAAATCAAATCGTCAACCGTTTAGGAAATCATCGACGAAAGAAAACTTTCCCCGTGGAAATGAATACACGTTTTAGTTAAATGGACATGAGAAGGGGAAGGCGCTAGCTGGAACACCACCCACAACCCCGTCAAGTTTTAAAAAATACTCTCATTGTCAACGTGCTCATCGCGTGAGTGGAACAAAAGAGACACTTTCTCTTCATCAGGAAAATCAATTCCTTTCTCCAAAATTGGAAACCGAATTACACAAGGATTTCCGAAACGATGACTTTGCTAAAGGCTCTCACTTACCCTCTCGACAACAATGGCAACATAAGAATAAAGAAAACCCAAAAGTCTTCCGTCTTCTCTATAAAACTCTTCACCAACGACAGCACGGCGAACAGAATCATCTTCACCATCCTCAGAAGCTCATCAGCAATTAGAAGACCCTGTAGAATATGCAAAACATGTTTCATTTCATTTCTTTCCTAGTTGTACTTGGTAAGTTTCGTATACAGCAACTCGAAGTTTTAACATTTCTAATCACCATCACCTTACAAAGTTGTTACTCCGTCGTTGGGCAATAATGATTCCACCGATCTAAATAGAGTAAGTAGAAAAAAAACAAATCACCTTATCAAGGGCTAATTGCAGCAACGATTGTTTCAGGTAAAGCGAGGTGGATTCTCGGGAACAGGTGGATTTACTCAACCTGCTGTCCATTATGCTCCTACTCCAGGTAGGTACCAGCTGCATAATTACTGAAACCCTGTAACTAAATCACAGCCAAGTTCCAAAATTAAAATTCCTAACGAATTAACAATAACATCTTCTGTTCCACGCAGGTGCAGCAGCAGCTGCCGCAGCGGCAGCGGCTGCCCAGCAAGCTACACAGGCTGCACAAGCCGTTAAAACTGTAATTAATTTCAAACAAGTTCATCAATTAAACACTACAATTCACGTTTCTATCGATCAGGTTACGAGTGGAGTAGCACAAGCAGCTCAATCAGCGTCAAATTCATTGTACCAGGTAACAAGCTCTCAATATGGATAAGACATCAACGTCCATGTTCACAAATGAATACCTTTCAGGCGAAAGCGGCCGCGCAAGCTGCTCAAGCTAACCAGGCCAAATTGCAACCTATCCTTCAAGACATTGCCGCTGCTGCCCAGGCCGCACAGTATGCAGGTAAACAAAAGAATTGAGAGTAAAATTCATTCCTAATAGATAAATGACATACTTTTCACATCGTAGCAAAAGCCGCTTTGCAGGGTGCCGACGCCGTAGCAGCCGCTCAGGCAGCGGCCGCTGTCAGTGCTGGGGCAGGTAAATATTCGTAGGAATGTCGTAAACTGCAGGTTGCATTCCACCCTAGAGATAAGCAAATTAACGTTCCATACTTTTCGCATTTACAGCCGTGAGCGCCGCGAATTCCGCCCAACAGGTAAATACGATCAACTAAATCAAAAGAAAATTTTTGTAGTTAAATGCACGTACTTAAATGGCACTTTTGTGGCACCTTTTTGTAGTCAACGTATAATAAATTAGTTGAGGCTAAAAAGGTATTTTAATGATTAAAAAATAAATTGAGCAAATGATATTCGACAGTTGTATATCTAACGGTTTCTTCTCTCACTTGACGCAGGCTGCAAAGATCGCCCAGGTTTCCCAAGCTGCACAGGCTGCACAGCAAGCCGCCCAAGCTGCAAAAGTGGCAGCTGCCCTCAGCAATTCCAAAGGCTATCGAAATTACTAGAAAGAAATTTCAGTAGAACAATACAACAAAACAGCTTTCTTTTACACTGTACCTCTAAACAATGTAAACATTTATTCTACTGAAACATAGTCGGAGTTGTATATTGCTAACTATGAACACCATTGTCTCCAACTGTCCTGAAATCAGCAATAAAATAATTCTCATAAAAAAGAACCGATTACGTTTTCACCCAGAATTCAATCATCAACAAAATTGATCAAATTAATTAGAAGATAATCACGTATCTATTATACACCTTGATAAAAAAAAGCTCTTAAATTGCAAATGAACATGATTATTAAACACAGAGTACACGTAAGCATTGAGGTAGGCCATAAACTCACTCCATCAACGTTGTTCACGCTGAAAAGTTTTAGTTATGTTTACGTGAACATGCTGCAACCAGTTCAGACTCATTACGGAATTGTCACGAGATGTGACAAAGAAAATCAACTCCTGCAAGCCGAACTCGTCCGCCATTATAGCAACTATAGTTAAATTAGGTCAAACGTTCTGGTGACGAAAGATTGCCCTAGTTACTAGACCCAAGCTTTTGAACTGAAATCAACGAATAGGATGCCACTGGAACAACAAAAAGCTGAAAACAAATGAAGGAGAAAATACTATAGCCTGTCACGACTCTAACAAAACAATCACGTCACAGCAACCGAAGAAGAAATTTCTCTTTGTATAGGCCCAAACTATAAAAACCAACAGTAGAACTCAAAGCTTTTCAGTTTCAATTAGAATTCTCATCATGTCTCACCCTACAATGAGTAAGTATCTTACTGACATCCCAATATACATCACAGTTTAAATAACATTCACCACGAGAAAATTCTGTACCTCTTCCTCCACAGTTTGTCTTCTGCTAGTTGCAATTACCCTGCTGAACAAACAAGTGTACTCCGCAGCCAGGCCCTGACTTTGATCTACACCACAGAGTAAAACCCAAAAATTAAACAAAAAACTCAATACAAACTTACACCATACCTTTATTGCAGGTCAGAAGAGGCGACTTTTACGGACCCAACGGCCTGGGAGCTGGAAATGGCGGCCTGGGTGGCTACGGTGGTACCTACGGAGGCCTGGGCTTGACTGGAAGTTCGTTTAATCCCGTGCTGTTCCAAGGAGCTGCAGTGGCTGGAGGTTTCGCTAAAGAAGCTTACAATGCCAATCAGGCTTCGTTAGCATCAGCAGATGGGCTGTTGAGTGGTGGATCGTTCGGAGTTGGATCTTACGCTGGAGCCATCGCCAACGCAGCGGCTGCAGGTGCAGCTGCTGGCAACAAACATAAAGGAGGATCGTCGTTGTCTTACGGCCGTCGTTAGATTGGATTGAATATTCTTGTATCGATAGCACAAACCTATTATCTACCAATAACCTCTGCATAATGTAACACGGTTATCAACGAATACACTTAATTACTATGAGAATGAACTCTTTGTGTAGATTTACATAGTTTGTTCGTTTCATCTAGTCTTGTTCATGAAAGTCAGCAAAGGAATATGAAAAATATTTGATTTAATTCAAATACATTTAGGCAATAAAATTGCAAGAACTGATGAGATAAATAGCAGATGGTCTAATTAGAATAAACCAAAAACATATTTAAAAATGAAACAAAAATGGATGCACTTACTTGGACTCCACACATCCGTCCAGTGACTGAGCTTTGTTCCGACTGAATTGATCGAGAAGTTCATTGTCATAAGCCTTTTCTCAATATTTAAATGATGGAGAGCTTTTGTACCCTACCCTTAGTTTTGTTGGTAGGGAAGGGAACGATTCGTCATGTCGAAAAATCCAGTGCCACATGTTTGCTCACCCATCCCCTTGCCATGTTCCTCGCTGATAATTATTTAAATGAAGAGATAAAGGACGTTCTTTCTTTAGAAAAAGGTTTTTTTTGCGTTGAAAATCTTACCCTTACTCTCGTCACTTGGGTAAACATCTTTTTAATATTTGCATACATTATACAAAACGTGTGAATAAAGAACAATGAAAATTAAATGTGCCATAAACGAGGATGCTAAATCCTAATAAAATACGAGTGACTATCATTTAATGTTTTTTTTTTTTAACCTTTAAATCAAGTGTTTAACTAGATTTCAATTCAACAGGTTCACACCTTTTCAGCTTTAATTTCAGCCATAAAAAATTAGAAAAGCTTTGATGGCTTTGTTTTGCAAAAGACAATGAGAATTCAGATGATGAAAGAATGGTGTCATCCAATCCAATTGTGTACTAGGGATCTAGTTATCTTCTTCTTTTTCAATGAACTTACAATTTGGAAAGTCAATGCTTTCCTGAAGAAGACCACGGGAAATGAAATGACGTCATCGACTCACGATCTTGACGAATTCAAGAAAGTGAAAACCCAGTCAAAACTTTTCCCTCTCCTGCTATAAGTAGACATTTGAGTTTGCAATTTGTTAAACATTTCCCAATCAGACATTACATCACAACCATGACTAGCGCAACTGTTTTAACCAGTATTCTTCTTGGTAATTATTTATTATCAAACATTCACCAACATCAAGTGATTTAACTTTCAATTCTCTTTTTCACAATCAGCTATGATGGTCGTTGCAGTATTCAGCATCCCGATCGACAATGAGCAACGTGTTCTTCACCGTGTAAGTTAACTGATAATCCCAGAAGCAATTGACACACAACCGCTGGACAACCACAAAGACTAATTGAAAGTGGTTTAGGTTCGTCGTGGACGCGGTCATCACGGTTCCTTGGGCGGCATTTCGACCGTAGTTGACGGAAGTGCCGTTCAAGCTGTTAGTACCGGAGGCAACACATTCGTCAGCGGATTCCAGGCCAGCCAGAACTTCTTGTCATCCGCTGGTGGCGGAAATTATCTCGGACAACAAGGCGGACAACAAGCAGCCGCATGGGCCGCGGGAGCAGCAGCAGCCGCTGGATTTGGTTACAACTCGGTCGCTAGCTCAGGTGCTGGATACCCGTCCAACGTAGGTGGTTACCAAGGATTCCCTAGTTATGGCCGTTAAACAACACGTGAATGATAACTGCGTTAATAGCTCCCAATCTTTTCAAAACAAATATGAAACAAACATCGCACTGTACACCGTTTTCAATGGAATGTTATATGTATTCCGAGCATATTGGAAATACACAATGATTAAGAGATTATGGCGTATACTTAATTTTTCACTTTAATTAATTCTTGGATATGTAAGAGGCCCTACAAGAGATATATCTTTGACGTGCTGGATTTGGAAGTGGAACATAAATCGACAGATGCTAAACGCTGAAGGGAAAGTGTAGTTGGAAGCTACTTCAAATCATGATCCGTATTCGAATAGAAAATATTCAAAAATGTTTGTGATATGCTATAAACTATAAGTAGTACGTAAAGGCCCACTTAAAAAATGCAGTGCTCGGAGCCAGTGACTATGTCAAAGTAAACTCAAAACAAGACCATTCAAATTTTCGCTTTAGATGAATTCAGGGAGGGAATGAAATTTCCAATTGTATTCAGGCAGGCAGGCCTGCTATCCGTTAATATCATTCGTCTCGCAGTGTTATAGAGCTCAATTCTTAAAGAAACATGAATCGAACAATCAGGGTGAATACATAAAAGGAAAGTGAAACCTATGAGTGGTGTGCCCCTATAAATGTAGGCAAATGAGCCACTGTAAGTTCACAAACACTCTCGATTCGACAGACAACAGTTTAACAAAATGAAAGGCTCCACCACCATCATTCTGCTAGGTAGTACTTTAATGCAAATCATTATTTAATCAACACTCAATTCAATCATTTTTCTCACGCAAACAGCTATGATGATCGCGGTCGCGCTGGGCGACGACCAATCTGAACGCGTGCTGCATCGCGTAAGTCGATTTTGCACCCATTCAAACGATGCAAATTAAAACCTCGTAACATGTGCATCTTTTAGGTTCGTCGTGGACGTGGTTACCACGGATCTCTGAAGGGCGTTAACGTCGTCGTTGATGGTATCGCATTGAAGGCCGTCAGCACTGGAGCCAACAACTTCGTCAGCGGATACCAAGCCAGTCAAAATTTCTTGGCTTCCGCCGGTCATGGAAACTACCTTGCACAGCAGGGCGGACTTCAAGCTGCTGCCTGGGCGGCCAGTGGAGCGGCAGCCGCTGGAAATGCGTACAACGCAGCCGCGAGCTCCGGCGCCGGATACCCATCCAACGTAGCTGGCTACAAAGGATTCCCTAGCTATGGCCGTTAAAGAAGATTCGATTAATATACACAGTTAAATAGCAATCTACACCTCTGCTTCCCATCTTCGTATAAAGCTGTTGATTTGATGATTTTATTATGATAATGAGTGTATTGTACGCAACCATCCAGTTGTTGTGATTGTACTTGCATTCTAAAAATAGAAAATTTTTTTAGTGCAAATATAATGATTAGATTATAACAAGTGCGATTTGAATTACTGTCGTTTCATTCGCGTACAAACCTATGGAAACGATCAATATACTTCATCTCACGAAAGTCTGCTTGAAAATTTTAAAAATTGCAGCACCATTGACAACCATATCGCATGGCAGAGCAAGAGATCCGTTCTTTACCTACGAATCCTATCTCTCTCGTAGCTCTTTTTCAACAAGCGAATCCCAATTCCAGTTCAAATTAAGTCATCAACGGCTTCCGGCTAAGGTGCATATCATTTTCCTATAGGTGTACTGGGGATGAACAGAAAATGAATTCATTCATCGGCAACGTAAAAACTTAAACTTAAGAGTCTATAAATTTGCTCTGACTTTCATTTTTTTCTTTTCTTTGTGCAATTCGTGACTATTCGGATGATTAACTCATAAGCAGGCAACAGCCATAATTTGAAACAGCACCGTCAACTTTCTCGTTATGATGAATTAATCCGGCGGAATCTGGTGCATTGTTCCTTGCTGGACTGTGTTAAATACAAGATCGTGCAAAAGTGGGCAGACGAAACGATCCAAATGACTAATTGTTTTTTCAAGTCTTATTCATTGAATGGGCCCTAAAGAGAAAGCTCTGCAGGTCTTTGTTAATGAACATCGTCAATTGAAAAGGAAAGTGAAATCGAAGCCAACGCATTGAGTCGAGAAAAATTTCTCGTTTTGCCTTAACTAGGGAATTCCATGGTCTTCAATGGAATTCAAAAATCAACAAGTCGATTTGCAGATGTGGATTAGATCAATACGTATTGTAAATGTCGGAAACAAAACAAACATTTTCTATTGGCTAATTGCGTATCTGAAAAGCAAAGATCCGAAAATTCCGTGTGGATGCGAGCGGTGGTACTGTAACAGACCAAAGAGCAATTCCAGGACGAGAAACAAAGTGAATGTCTTCGACAATGAAAACGTAGATTTCCAATCCGTCTGTAGACTAAATTAGCAACCCTAACAAACAAAAAAAAGGGGGCGAAACTGTGAAAACTAGTGGGGTGCTGAGTCGTCAGCCATAACAGGTACTGCGCAATCGGTAACGATATTTAAGGAGAAACATCATTCGAAAAAAGCTATCAGTCTTCAGCAACTCATCAGCAAAGTCACTTCTCCAGTTCATTCTCTTCAATTAAGAAAAAATGAAAGTTACTCTTCGTTATTTGATCATCTTCGGTATGCTACTGATTTTCTTTTATTTTTCCTGTTGGCATTGAAAACTAGTTTTGGCAGTTGTTTAGTTCTCTTTTTTTGCATCCTCATTAAGGCTTCGTAGCAGCTCTTCAAGCAGCAGTTATCAACGAAGCTGAATCCGTGTCCGACGTGGAGGAAAGCAAGAGCGACGAGCAGGCTCGTGTAAGTGTTTCATGTTTTTCATGATACTATTCTGCAAACAATAAGAAATGGGTGAATGAATAGGAAAAACGTGGATTCGCCAGCGGTGGTGGTGGATACGGAGGTGGCGGTAGCTCCGGATACGGCGGAGGAGCTGGTGGTGGAGCTGGCGGATATGGAGTAGGTTATGGTGGTGCTGCAGCTATTGCCCAGGAAGCTGCCAATGCAGCCAAAGCGGCCCAGAACGCACAGGCCGGAGCTGCATCTCAGGCTGCCCAACAAGCACAGGCCACCCTTGCTGCACAAGCCACTCAAGCCGCCCAGCAAGCCCAGGCCGTCGTAGCCGCCAAACAGGCCCAAGCTGCCCAGATCTCCCAGGCCGCACAAGCCGCACAGGCTGCTGCTTTCGCTGAATCCGCACAGGCCGCTCAAGCCGCCCAAGCTGTTCAGGCTGCCGAAGCCACCAAGGTCCAGGCTCTTCAACAGGCTCAGGCTTTGGCCGCTGCTGCCAAAGCTGCCCAGTCTCACGCTGCTCAAGCAGTTGCCTCCCTCCAGGCTGCTCAGGCCCAACAAGCTTCTCAAGCGCAAATGGCCTACCAGGCTCAAGCAAACGCCCAAGCTTTGGCTTACAAACAACAAGCTTCACTGGCTGATTTGGCAGCTGCCCAGCAGGCGGCCAACAAGGCTTATTCAGCCGCTCAAGCCTGCCCAAGCTACTGCCGTTGGTGGTGGTGGATCCTATGGTGGATTCGGCGGAGGATATGGCGGAGGACACGGTGGCTGCCCCGCTTGTTAAACGTTAACTGAAAGAATTATCCTTGAATGATTCATCTTTGACCAACCATGAATGACGAAAGGTGTTGCAGATTATTAACGAAGATTGTAGATCAATCCTATATTATATACTGTTGTAATTGTGACCTATCAAATACAGTATCATTACTTTAATTACTCACCATTGTGTTGATAACTGATTGCTGCTAAACTGTTGGTTTACTTCAATAATCCAAATGCAGCTTCTGTCGAACTCTTAAGTGACACAACAAAATATAACACATAAACACTCGTTTCCTGACGATGAAATTACAGAAATTCAAATTCATGTACATAGTTTTCCAGATTCATAGCCAACAAATATAATGCACACTGTTAGTGCAAACAAAGACTTAACCCATCGATGAATAGTCAATCTTAAACGGTGTCCACGTAAGTCATCACAACTTAGATACATACGAGTGATTTACGTCGCGGCCATTCACGTTTGCTAAAAATTTCGCAGGCTCAACATGTGACAACTTGGGGAAAAAATGGTTGGGAATGGAAAGCATATCCTTTACGTACCCATCCTTCAAAGGAAAAAAATACATCTTTTTAGTCGCCCTTTTAAAACAAAAAATGTGTTGAGAGAAAGCAGACAAGGTTCAAAAAAGCCTACCAAAACGAAACAAATTGAAGGATTAGATTCTATGCGCATAATTCAAAACACTGCTCGCTAGAGTTGTCATCAATGTACGGCTGTTGGGTAGCAATGAACGTTTCAAATGCAACAATGCTTGGATCGAACACTTGTTTCCGTTTGGCTTTTTGCACGTTATTGTGTGCCAATAGCGGCTTACTGATTTACTGAACCATTTTGGCTAAGAGAATGAGTCGATCGTGTTGTGTGACGCTCTCGACATCAAACAAGCAACAAGTTCTGTCCATAAAAAGGTATCGCCGTTTTTTTGTTTACGTACGCCTATATGGACTCGGAGTCACTCGGGGGGTGATAGAAAGCAAGTGAAAAGAAAGAGGGAAAGTACTTTAAAAAGCAAGTGGATTAGCCGATTTCAAGTCAGTGCAATTCTAGCTAAAGAACGCAGTGGCTCGTTGACTGACGACGAATCAACGACATGTTTTCCATTCTTATTTTCGCCTTAGGTAATCAACGCTTTACACTTTTCAATTGTTTTTCCATCAAACATGTTTTCCCCGATTGCGTTCTTGTTTTGAAAACATTCATGTTGTTTTATTTGGCTTGTTAGGTGTCATGGCAACAGCGTCAGCTCTGCAAACTGACGAAGAATCTGTTC
The DNA here is from genome assembly GCF_020631705.1 of Daphnia magna. Classification (NCBI taxonomy): domain Eukaryota; kingdom Metazoa; phylum Arthropoda; class Branchiopoda; order Diplostraca; family Daphniidae; genus Daphnia; species Daphnia magna. Next base: position 9,917,856 of record NC_059187.1, read on the forward strand.
GACTATTCAGAGTAATAAAAAAATACTATCAGTTATTTCTCATTCTACCGATCTTGTAAAATGACTCAAACCAACATGAATATTTCAATAGGAAAAACGAGGATTTGCTTCTGGATATGGTGGTGGATATGGTGGTGATTACGGTGGAGGGCATGGAGGTGGATATGGAGTCGGTTATGGAGGAGCAGCTGAGCTAGCCCAGCAAGCTGCAAATGTTGCCAAGGCAGCTCAAGCTTCGCAGGCTGCTGCTGCATCCCAAGCAGCCCAACAAGCCCAGGCAGCGCTTGCAGCTCAGGCAACTTACGCTGCACAACAAGTAAAATAACAAAACTCATTTCCCTGATTATACATGGTTGAATCAATCATCCAAAATCTAACTGTTCAAATAAATATCTCAGGCGCAAGCAGTTGTAGCTGCCCAGCAACAACAAGCAGTTTACGCTGCACAAGCTGCACAGGTATGAGAACCTTTTCAAGAATTGTTAGTCACAGGATTGTTGAAAGATTGTTGAACATATCTTTGCACATTCCTTGATTAGGCTGCTCAAGCAGCTGCTTATTCTTCTGCCCATTACGGCGGTTACGGATCGAGCCATGCTGCCCACCATGCTCAACATCTGACTTACCAGTCCCAAGCTTCGTTAGCTGATTTAGCAGCTGCCCAGCAGGCCGCCAATAAAGCTTATTCGGCTGCCCAAGCCGCTCAAGCCGTAGCTGTCGGTGGTGGTGGTGTTTACGGTGGATTCAGCAGCGGTCACGGAGGAGGCTACGGTTATGGACATTAACCTGTTGGATTCAATCTTTCACAGTTCTGTTGTCAGCAACTACTGTACACCAGGCAACAAAGAATAAGTGGAAGGTTTAGATTTTACAAGCATTTTTTCCTGCACAAAAATTTGACAGAAGATTGTAGAGCAATCTCTTGCTTCACAGACACCACATTGTGTACCTGTGCTGTTAAAAAAATACACAGTTGACAGTTGACCTCGGTGTAACGAGTTATTTTTTCCACTTCCGATCGTACCATCTCGTTTAACGTGACCTCCCTGAAAATCAACAATGGAATTTCATTCGAGACTTTTTGGAGGTTGAGTACAAGCATATAGGGGTTAGTGGATTCGATAAACCAAACGTACCGACTGGAATCCTTGCTAAACCACGGAGGAAGTTGTAGTTTAGAGGCAGCAATGGATGCATGAATTTCTTTTGTTACTTTGAGTGGGTCAGCATCTCAGCAGACGAATCGTGTGACTAGTTAACAAGTGATGCAGGTTGACTAGTTTGATTGATACAATTCATGTCGTTTCAGTTTCTATATCAAGATAACTCATAAACGAAACAAAGTGAATACAAAAATATTAACAACAATTTTCAGAAAATAAATTGTGCGGCATACTGCTTGGAAAAATTGGTGTAAAAATACTCCTGTACTGGGAAGGAAGGTATACAGTCTGAGATAGTTTTTTGTTAAATTAAAATATTACACCTATTAAAAACAATTAGTGAAATCATTGAATAATGTTTAATTAAATCATTAAATTGCAAATCAACACTTTTTTCTATTATACCTTGTGATGAAATTACGTAAATTTTGTTTCAAAGAACAAAATTCAGTTTTGCCAGATTTGCTATAGTGCTTGCCCCAAGTACAAAGCAAAAGATGGGAAACGAAATGTTTACCCGCTTTTTATTGCAGTATAGGCTGTATAGCAATCAAAACCTTGAATAGTGATTCGAAACCTTGAATAGTGATTCGAAACGCTTGAATAGTGATCCAAAACTCGCGAAAATAAATTCCAACATGTCTTCTTTCGTGGAAATTTCAGCAAAAGCGATTGGCGTAGTGGCCGTTGGAGTAGGAGTGGCAGCGGTCGGTTGGCTCGGCTGGAAGGCGTACGTCAAGGCAAGAGCTCCCGTTGTTCAAATGGGCGTTGCTGACGAAGCGCAAGCAGTACAAAGCAATGTACCAGCCGATGTACCGGCCGATGTACCAGCCGATGTACCAGTCGATGTACCAGCCGATGTACCAGTTGCTGTACCGGCCGATGTGCCAGCCGATGTACCAGTCGATGTACCAGCCGATGTACCAGTTGCTGTACCGGCCGATGTACCAGCCGATGTACCAGTCGATGTACCAGCCGATGTACCAGTTGCTGTACCGGCCGATGTGCCAGCCGATGTACCGGCCGATGTGCCAGCCGATGTACCGGCCGATGTGCCAGCCGATGTACCGGCCGATGTACCGGCCGATGTGCCAGCCGATGTACCGGCCGATGACGAAGATGCTGCGGTGACTGCACCGACTGATGAGCCCCAAGCAGACAACGTTTTGGCTGACATCGTTCCTCCCCAAGATGTTGAGGAACCTGCCGCAGTCCCGGACGCTCCGGCTGTGAAAGTTCGAAAGGCCAAGCGTCCGAACAAGGCTGAATGGAGCCCGAGTCATCAACGCCGTTTGGCGAGGAGAGAGAAGGAGCGGGCAGAGAGAGCCGCTCTGCAACAGGGTGGAGAAGAATCCAACAAGGTATAGGACATTGAGCCGTGCCGTGCACTGCCGTTGGCCGCTGCACCCTGAAACGCAGTTGCTGGATGGTTATGCATTGCCTAGAGAGAGAGAGAGAGCGATTTTTTTTTCTTTTCGTTTTTTTTTACCTTAAAAAAACTGAAAATCAAAATTCCTGTACATTCTATTTCGGCTCGATTTTGTGCTTTCTTGCATTTGTTTTTCTTTTTATTCTCTTTGTTTTGCATTTAAAAGTGGCAGAAAGAGTACGTCAAAATTCTTTATACATGTTCTATTTCGGCTTTGATTGTTTGCTTTATCGTTGATCTTGTGTTTCGTTGTTTTTTTCTTCTCCCTTTTTAAACATATAGCACTAAATTCTTGTAATTCTATTTCGGCTTTGGATTAACCTTTGATGACGCTCTCTTTCAGTCGCAATCCGAAGGAACTGGTCGACGAACCCGCAACGGAGTTGTTTGCTGTCATGCGTGGCAACTACCAATCATGCACCCTTTCTGTTTCAATTGTCTTCTTCACGGTACAAGTTTGCGTGCGAGTGACGGGATGGTGAGCAATATTGCCATTTCGCACCTGCATTCACCCACCGGAAGGAGACCACTACGAGAGTTGATTGTCTCGTAGTGATGGCAGAGTGTTTTGCAGGTAGTTTTCACCTCCATGGCAGTGATCAGCTACCTTTACGGGGGATTTATCCTTAAATGAGTCGACCGGTTCTGGAAGTGCGTGTACGGGGAGAGAGCTAATTCAAGGTTTCATTGTTTTCTGCTACATTTTCGGTTTCTTTTTTTTTAAATTTTTATTCAAAATTTCCCATTGTTTCTTTCTTTTGTAATAATTTTCTTTGCTACTCAAAATTCCCCATACATTTTCTTGCTTTCGACCAATAAAATTCCTACTTAAACATACTACCATTTTGTTTTGACTTTTTATTATTCAAATCACTTCATCGACGTTGTGAGTGGCGTTGTTTGAAACATGAATCACACGAATGAACTCGTTAAAAATGGTATCGATAACAGAATATATCTGAACTGATTACTTTAGTGTTCAAATTTGGGGCTGATTTTCGTTAAAAGTAAAAAGATTTGAAAAATAGAATCGTTTTATTGGATCACTTTTGATGTTTACCCGTTAGCCCATACGACTATACACTGTTGCCACATTTACATGTTTAATAGATGACAAGTAATTTACGGCTGAATTTTATCCTAATGATATATTGCTTTCATAATTATTCCCGACTGTTTCTAAAGATCAATATTATTTTTTAAAATTACTTTTTAACGTAAATTGCACATTGATTTACATACCGTGTTGATATTTGGAGTGAAATAGACGCCCTCCTCATTCGATCTCGTTGCTTTCAGCAGCTCATTTTGATTGCAAATGGCGCTGATCAAAGTGAGGCAAGCAACAAGATTGACGAATAGGAAAATCGCTGTCAGCCATTGAAAAATAACACTTCTTTTCCTACGAATTATAAATAAGTATAACCGAAATTCTGAAATTATTCATTTAATAAGCATCAGTCTAATGAAGAAATCGTACCTGTGTCGTAGCACAGCTTGATCTCTATAGCCGTTGAGAGACATCAACATGTTGACAACGTTTTTTTCAACACATACAGAGATAATCACTGGAGAAATATTGAAATGGTTAATGTATACAACAACCTGTTCACGACTACTAACTTTTCAAGAATGTATTATCGATGGAGCCCAGCAAGTGGACCGGTGGCCAGCGTTCATTTCAAAAGGACCCTCAAAATCCAACGTAACTGGTTCTGTAAAAATCGTACAGCAGCACGCCCAACGACCTTCGTCTCTGTTACGCGTGATGACATCACGTATGTGTATACTACCGCCCTAAATACGGAATTGTTTACAATCACTTTTTCAAGGGTAACATTCCCTGCCAACTTTCTCACGGCCATGCTTCTCGCAATGGAATTTTCGGCACACGAAAAGGAAGGTGTATTTATCGTAGTCTTTCCATGCAAATTGCAGCTCTAGTTGTATGTAACGCTATTCTCATTCATCAAAGACTTGACGTGAAGTTACAACAGGTGTAAAGCTTCGTGGTTGCGTCACGAATCGAAAATGTGTCTCGAGATATTTTTATTCAGAGGCCCACCAAAATGAATGAATGTCCCGCGGTGTGAAAATTGAAATATTCAAATGCGGAAATAAAAGTGACTTTCAAGCTGCGCTTTGTAGCAGAAAGTCAACCCTCGGGCTTCTATGACTGTATAAATGAAATCAGGGAACGATTGTGTTGACGTTATACAACGGTGCACTCTCCTTTCGTGAAGGAATTGCCGATTGTCAATGAGCTACACGAATTGATAGCGAAACGAAAAGGAAAAGAATTGCAATCGAAAGTTATTGCGAATAGCTCGCTTTAATTGATTTCTAAAGGCATTAGACTGGAACTTGATGGCATAATGGTGTCTACCTAAACAGCGATATCCCTTTTTTAAAATCGAGAATTAAAAATTCGTTTATTGGATGAACTTTATCGAGAGTTTCGCCGATTTTAATCTGGTCGGGTGCACCAACACAAACGGGAATCGAAGATGGCAGCGATCGTCTTCGTTATCAGCCAACATCGATCGATAAGTTCGTTAGATATAAAATGGCAAGGCAATCGGCAGATTAATCACTCACCTCTCAAACATCAACCAAGTAACCATTCGGAAGCTAATCATCCTCCACAGGATTCAGATAAATAAAATGGATCTTCGCTCCTCTTTGATCCTGTTGGGTAAGGCGAAGGCTACAGTTAGAAATGCATCATTAAAAAGTAACATTCTTATTTTTTGTATGTGTGATCAAAAGGCTGCGTTGTTGTACTTCAAGCGTCTGTCGTCGTCCCAAAAGCTGGTGACGAGCAAACACGAGTAAGATGTTACTTTTACTATAACGCATTTGATGCAACTAAAACATTGGTGTCATCAGGACAAGCGCGGATTCGCCAGCGGTGGAGGTGGATACGGAGGTGGTGGATCTGGATACGGCGGAGGAGCTGGCGGCGGAGCAGGTGGATATGGAGTAGGTTATGGTGGCGCTGCTGCTATTGCACAGGAAGCCGCCAATGCAGCCAAAGCAGCACAGAACGCACAGGCCGGAGCAGCATCTCAGGCTGCCCAACAAGCACAGGCCACCCTTGCTGCACAGGCCACTCAAGCCGCCCAGCAAGCCCAAGCCGTCGTAGCTGCCAAACAGGCCCAAGCTGCTCAGATCTCCCAGGCCGCACAAGCCGCGCAGGCCGCTGCTTTTGCTGAATCCGCACAGGCCGCTCAAGCCGCCCAAGCTGTTCAGGCTGCCGAAGCCACCAAGGTTCAAGCCCTCCAACAGGCTCAAGCCATTGCCGCTGCTGCTAAAGCCGCTCAGTCTCATGCTGCTCAGGCAGTTGCTGCCCTCCAAGCCGCTCAGGCCCAGCAAGCTTCCCAAGCTCAAATGGCTTACCAAGCTCAGGCGAACGCCCAAGCTTTGGCTTACAAACAACAAGCTTCACTGGCTGATTTGGCAGCTGCCCAGCAAGCGGCCAACAAGGCCTACTCAGCCGCTCAAGCAGCCCAAGCTACTGCTGTTGGTGGTGGTGGATCCTACGGTGGATTTGGCGGAGGATATGGCGGAGGACAAGGTGGCTGCCCGGCTTGTTAAGCAGAGTCTTTACGCACTTCTGAAATATTGGCTGTATTAGTTTTTGAAATTTACGTCACCTATCGTCCAAGTGCACTGTGGAAACTTGTTTAATTCCAGATTATGTATACCATTTATTCATGGGTACAATTGTATCACTGTTATGAAAAAAAAAACGAAACAAAAGAATAAATTTAAAGAGAATAAATTTTAGTATGCAAAAATAATTTCGTTTTGAATTTTCTAATCGCTTATTGAACATGAAAATATTCCGTTCTCTGGTTTGGCCTAATAAGAAAGCCATTCCATTACCTGTGAAACAACGGCCTGATGTCTATAACGTTTAAAGCCTAGTTTAAACGGATTCTAACACAATCTACGGTAAAAGAACAAGAAATTGAATCCGAAACGCCAAACAGATTATGACGAACAACAAGGTTATAGACTGCACTTAAGCATTAGCCATAATTCCAAAGAGTTTAAATGAAGGAGCGTTTACGTTTAATCGTAATGAGACACCTATAAGCAGGCTGCTAAAACAGCCACTTTGTTCCTGATCTAAAAACATGCTAATTCGTCTAGAAGTCTAATCGATAAGCACAATGGCGAAAAAGAATGAAATGCCTATATAGGATTTGTTTTCGTGGATCGGATTATTGTGTTTCTCATTTAGGATCATTTATATTTAGTAAAACACCGAAAACTGTGTCCAATTTGTTGCGTTTCATTGATTCTTGCTTCTGCACTTTTGTTTTCGACGCAAAACTTTCGCCTTTTCGTTTAAACGGAGACAAAACGGGGAAAAGTAAAATGAAAAGGGAACTTTAGTTGCTGATCGAAAAGGATGACGTTATCGAACGGTTGGTGCGAACAAGACAAAAACAACAAACCCCGATTCGTTTCACAGGGACGAAACTATTATGATTTCATTGGCAATATGCTCTGCGTGAAATGAAACCGAGAAACAATGAGTGAAACGACGGTGGAAGGTGGAGGCATTTATTCTTGACAGTCGGCCATTGTGCGAGGCACGAAACGTCCGATATTTAAGAGCGGAATATTGCGGGAAAAAATTATCAGTCTTCGGTGATCTGCTCGACATCAACTTGCTTCTTCTAGCTCTTAATTTGATTACCAATTTTTAGGAAAATGAAAGTTACTCTTCGTTGTCTCATTCTTTTCGGTAACATTTTGAAAAATTTCAATCTTTAATATCCTACACTTGCTGGAGTATTTGTACAACGTCCGTGGAATGGTTTATCTTTTGAATAAGCTACACAATCTATTGCCTATTTAAGTTGAGCAGCTTAGATAGGACTAGAACCTCAATTTTTACCTCATTCCATAAAGGTGTTGTGGCCGCCCTTCATGCAGCTGTGATTAGTCAAGATGAATCTGATGACGAATCCAAAGGCGAACAGTATCGCGTAAGTCTCTGCATTTCAACAACTTCGTGGCTGTTCATATGGATTCAAAATAAATCAAACGGTGAACTGTTAGGAAAAACGTGGATTCGCCAGCGGTGGAGGTGGATACGGAGGCGGTGGCAGTTCTGGATACGGGGGTGGAGCCGGCGGTGGAGCCGGTGGGTACGGAGTAGGTTATGGTGGTGCTGCAGCTATCGCACAGGAAGCCGCCAACGCAGCCAAAGCAGCCCAGAATGCTCAGGCTGCTGCTGCATCTCAGGCCGCCCAACAAGCACAGGCTACCCTTGCTGCACAAGCCACTCAAGCCGCCCAGCAAGCCCAGGCCGTCGTAGCCGCCAAACAGGCCCAAGCTGCCCAGATCTCCCAGGCCGCACAAGCCGCACAGGCTGCTGCTTTCGCTGAATCCGCACAGGCCGCTCAAGCCGCCCAAGCTGTTCAGGCTGCCGAAGCCACTAAGGTCCAGGCTCTTCAACAAGCTCAGGCTTTGGCCGCTGCTGCTAAAGCTGCCCAGTCTCACGCTGCACAGGCTGTTGCCTCCCTCCAAGCCGCTCAGGCCCAACAAGCTTCCCAAGCACAAATGGCCTACCAGGCTCAAGCAAACGCCCAAGCTTTGGCTTACAAACAACAAGCTTCACTGGCTGATTTAGCAGCTGCCCAGCAAGCGGCCAACAAGGCCTACTCGGCTGCCCAAGCTGCTCAAGCCACAGCTGTTGGTGGTGGTGGATCCTACGGTGGATTTGGTGGAGGATATGGTGGTGGACATGGTGGCTGCCCGGCTTGCTAAACTTCTGTACCCCGAAACAGTCCACTTGATATAACTCACCTTGGATAACCTGCTTACCAAGAATGTTAAATGTTTACGTCTAATGCCTGTTAAGATTGTAGATCAATCTGTTCTCCATAGATTCGGTGTGTTGTCAGAGTTTCAAGGAAATACATTCACTGTGCTCGCTTGAATGAATTATAGTCAAACTCTGTTTTATTTACCACTGATTGGTTGTCCATTAAAAGCAAACCCAACATGATAACACTGTAAATATTTTTCCAGACCGACGATCATAACGTCGATCACACCCAACCATCTATGACGATAGGAAAAGACGACGCAATACTTCTAGGGAAATGTGATCACTAAAGAACAATTGAAAGATAAAGGGAAAATGAAATAAAAATACCTCGACAGTCTCAGTGCTCCACCACGTCGATATTGAGGTGTCGTAGACTTGATTCAAATCTGAAATGTATCGGGTGGTTGTACCATTGATGTGATGTTTCTTGGCAATTTCATAAACTTACTATACGCTGAATCAGGGAGCCTGATACAATTCAGCGGCATTATCTCAATAGCTGTGTTCAGCATGTCGTGGCTAGACGACCGCGAATGTTACGTTGTTACGTAGCAGATAATTCAATTGCTCGTGCAACCAATGCAAATAAAAGTAATGACCAATCGCTACGAATCTGCAGCAGAACTTTGTGGTGGCCTGGAACAGCCAACGTGAACACAAATGCGTTCTTGAGGTGTTTGGCGTGATTATTGCAACGTTTCCCCATCACACTGCCTTACTTTCATGTGTGTGTCAAGCTCGCAAACGTTATCGTCTATCGTTTCATTGGACACTAAGTTTAGTGGGAACGTTTGTTCCATGTTATTGTACCGTATAGTTAAAGCAAAAAGTCCTTCATGAGTTTCAACAGTATAGTAATATTTAAAGCAAATTAACGGAGCTGAATCTACAGTCCAATAGAAATTGCGGAGCATGCAAGAACATGTAAATTGTTAAATATGTGTCAGTAGCAAAACAAAATGTTCGTTTCAATCATTTGCCACGCATCACATCATTTAGAATTTTTAACAACCCGGGCAGCCACCATGTCCTCCGCCATATCCTCCGCCGAATCCACCATAGGATCCACCACCACCGACGGCAGTAGCTTGGGCAGCTTGAGCGGCTGAATAAGCCTTGTTGGCCGCCTGCTGGGCAGCGGCCAAATCCGCCAGTGAAGCTTGTTGTTTGTAAGCCAAAGCTTGGGCGTTCGCCTGAGCCTGGTAGGCCATTTGTGCTTGGGAAGCTTGTTGGGCCTGAGAAGCCTGGAGGGAAGCAACTGCTTGAGCAGCGTGAGACTGGGCAGCTTTGGCAGCAGCGGCAATGGCTTGTGCCTGTTGGAGGGCTTGAACCTTGGTGGCTTCGGCAGCCTGAACAGCTTGGGCGGCTTGAGCGGCCTGTGCTGATTCAGCAAAAGCAGCGGCCTGCGCAGCTTGTGCGGCCTGTGAGATCTGAGCAGCTTGGGCCTGTTTGGCGGCTACGACAGCTTGGGCTTGCTGGGCAGCTTGAGTGGCCTGTGCAGCAAGGGTGGCCTGTGCTTGTTGGGCAGCCTGAGATGCTGCTCCAGCCTGTGCGTTCTGTGCTGCTTTGGCTGCATTGGCGGCTTCCTGTGCGATAGCAGCAGCGCCACCATACCCTACTCCATATCCTCCTGCTCCACCTCCAGCTCCTCCACCGTATCCGCCTCCACCGCCTCCGTAACCACCTCCTCCACTTGCAAATCCTCTCTTATCCTAATAGGTAAGCAAGTTATTTTGATTCACAACGTGATAGTTAATTTTTTTGTAAAGAAATGATGAAAATGAAACTTACGCGGGACTGTTCTTCGGCGTTCGCGGATTTGGTTTCATTGAGAGCCGATGCGTGAACAGCAGCCACGACACCTTTAGGCAACAAAATTAAAATGAACATCTTATAATCACATTATAATGGAGTCGGGCTATTAACTGGGATAGTCTATCAGAATTATTTTTTGCCATAGGGGTTAACTCAATATCGGTAAGAATAAGAAAAAAAAAATTTCTTGCTGATAAATTAAAAAAATGCTTAATATGGGCTTACCAAAAATGAGCACCCAGCAAATACTAATCTTCATATTGGGTTCGAAGTCTGTTTAAATTCAGCACTGTATCAAGTGATCACCGCACAACGACTGATGGTCATCACCGACTCCATTTCAGCTTTAAATAGTCATCGTCTCTCTCGTTACAGCCACTCAAGGTGTCTCGTGTCCGTCAAAACAGCATGGTTATGCACGGTTGCAATTAGAAAAGAATGGCTTTCATTTAGTCGCCCTACTTTTTTTGTCTTACACATTTTTGTGCATCTTTTCATCGATAAGAAAGTGTGATGGTTGTCTTCGGAAATCAAAAGACGCCTTTATCTATGTTTAAGCTGCGTTTTGTAATGAGAAAGTTGTATGTTCATTTCTCGTCATCTTCGAGAGACGGCGGAGAGACGCGTTGATTCACTTCTAAATGAGGGGTAAGTGAATTGAATTGATATGATGAGTGTAGTGGTTCATTTCCCCTGTAAGTGACGCATACATTGAATAGCTTATCAAACTGTACTAGTCTCAATTGAATCTGTAAGTGCCATTTAGGTTTATGCTGGGATTGTGGAACATGACTGTTGTGCCAATTGCTGCGAAACGAATAATTTCTAGGAAAATTGAATGGAATCTCCCGAAATGAACTAGGCCATTTTCAAAGGAGGTAAGATTAATGAAGAAAAGCCTGATTTTATGAGCGCATCTCTACTTGTTTATCCTATTATTGGCAACATCATTGTTTGCATCTTGTACGCGTAAATGAAGTTAAATTGGCCACAGTTTAACGTACTATGCCTCACTGATAAACGGTTATGCTTAAGACAAGTTCAGTAGGAATGCAATGTATGCTTGTGTTCTATGTATTTTCATGAAAAAAGCAATAAAAAACAAAACAAGATAGGATTGAACACAGATTGATCTACAATCTTTCAATTGATAATCGAGAATAAATTCCAAAAATACTATGCCTATAGCACTCCGAAGGCAGAATATTGAACAAACATTGAATCCAACAAAAGCTTAGCCATCAAATCGATTTCAGGGAGCTGACATTCCATGCCAAAAGCCCAGAGTGTGATGACGTCGTTGATGCTAGCTGACCATTTCAGTAATCAGACAATTTTAGCAACCCGGGCATCCACCATGTCCGCCACCATATCCTCCGCCAAATCCACCGTAGGATCCACCACCACCAGCAGCAGTAGCTTGGGCAGCTTGAGCGGCTGAGTAGGCCTTGTTGGCCGCCTGCTGGGCAGCGGCCAAATCAGCCAGTGAAGCTTGTTGTTTATAAGCCAAAGCTTGGGCGTTCGCCTGAGCCTGGTAAGCCATTTGTGCTTGGGAAGCTTGTTGGGCCTGAGAGGCTTGGAGGGAGGCAACTGCCTGTGCAGCGTGAGATTGGGCAGCTTTAGCAGCAGCGGCCAAAGCCTGAGCCTGTTGAAGAGCCTGGACCTTAGTGGCTTCGGCAGCCTGAACAGCTTGGGCGGCTTGAGCAGCCTGTGCGGATTCAGCAAAAGCAGCGGCCTGCGCAGCTTGTGCGGCCTGGGAGATCTGGGCAGCTTGGGCCTGTTTGGCGGCTACGATGGCTTGGGCTTGCTGGGCAGCTTGAGTGGCCTGTGCAGCAAGGGTGGCCTGTGCTTGTTGGGCAGCCTGAGATGCTGCTCCAGCCTGCGCGTTCTGTGCTGCCTTGGCAACATTAGCGGCTTCCTGTGCGATAGCAGCAGCGCCACCATACCCTACTCCATATCCACCAGCTCCTCCACCAGCTCCCCCACCATACCCAGAGCCACCACCTCCGTATCCACCGCCACCACTTGCAAATCCACGTTTATCCTGTCAATGGATGTACACAAGATATTTCACAAACTATAAATGAAAGATGAATGTTCTCGATGTGTGGATCTACTTACACGAGCCTGAATGTCGGTTTCATTGACGGCTGAAGCGTGAAGGGCAGCTACGAAACCTGAAAAGACAATTGACTTGGATTAAGCTTAGGATTGCACGGATTCTAAGTTAATTTTACAGTTCGTGTTTTCTTTTTCGTAATCCAAAACCAGACTTGCTAGACAATCGAGAGAAAAATCATGGCTTACCAAAAATGATAACAAAATGCAAAGCAGTCTTCATTGCTAAGTGAATGCTTGCGGCTGAACTGTAACAAGTAATTACCGAAAAGAGACTGATGGTCAGTGTCGACTCTGTTCCAGCCTTAAATAGTCACTGCACATTTTACGGTCAGCAAAGACCAATAGCTTTCATTTTCTTAGATAATAGTCTGCGTTGCCATTTCCCGTTTGACAGGACACGACAAAAATAATTTGGGGATTCTAATTGAAGCGTAGTAAATCATAACAGAATCGCCTCATTTCGTTTGGGTCATTCCTTGTTTTGCAAACTGAAACGGCACGGCTTTATCCTTGCCTAATTAGCATCAATAATCAGCATAGCTAATGAAACGGTATAAATATGATGAGGAACGTTCCAACGTTGCAAATGGTTTAGCCTTCCCGGTTGCAATTATGGTCAACCTACGCATTCGTTTGTGACTATTGTAGTGATTATGCTCGACAAAGACATTTAAAGTTCTCGCACGGACAACATCGTTACTATAGAATGTTGTTATTGAATCAATAAAAACAACTTGCTGCCCTACAGAAGAAAGAAAGCGCCCGTAAATCCATAAATTTATGTCATTATTCATCGTTTTTGCAAGTTTCAATACAAAATACACTGCCTCAATTGTTTTATTTCCGTTTTGTGTTCTATCTAATCCAATTTCTCTTTTTCCTGTTCCAATTATCAATAGGCGGATATCGAATTTTCTCCAAACTCGAAACTTGGGATGCAGTTGCTAGTTATCTGCCAATCCTCCTGACGGACAATGAATCGGTACCTAGGACAGAGAGCGTTCGATCAATGCTTTTCAACTGACGAAATGACGTTGCACCTGAAAATTGCACGCCCTGTTAACGCTAACACAAAAACTCTCGCAGTTAGCAAGGCCACTTTCACATAATGGACGATCAGTTTCATTCACAGAACCGAGAAACAGCGTTGGAAAAAGAAGTCACCAAGCACAGAATCAAGATCCATGTTAAGACTGTTCTAGTTGAGCATTGTTCAATAGGAATTGAAAAGCACATAGGCCTATAATCTTCCTAGGAACGAAAGACAAGGTTCTTTTCAAAAGAGTTCTCTGATTGGAACGGAACAATACCGTGGTCAAAATGTTTGCTGATCAAGAACTTGACTCTAGTATTAGACAGGTATTACCCAGGCGAATATTTAAGGTGCCTCTGCTCAGAAAGACGATCAACAGTTCCTACCTGAGCGTCACAGCGTGAACAACAGAGTTACACAAAGGGTGATATCGAAGTTGATCATCACAGCTTGCTGGCCAATCCTCTGCTTCTCTTTAGTTCACTGCTTTGAGAAGAATGAAACTCACGCTGTACTCCCTTGTTCTCTGTGGTATTGCAATTTACACATTTCTTATTATTACACCTTTTTCTTGATTGAACCAAGCTAAGAAAGTAGTGAACATGTTGAAGTGCAACGTATAAAATAGACGTTTATGTACATTTGGCAGGTTTGGTGGTAGCATTACAGGCCAGTCTTCTCCCCGAGACGGAGGTAACCGAAGAAAAGAAAACGATCGCAGAATCAGACAAGCAACCAAGAGTAAGAAAACTATATGGACGTTTAGATGGAAAACACTGGTGAATTTGAATATTGTTCTAGGATAAACGTGGATTCGCAAGCGGTGGCGGCGGATATGGAGGTGGTAGTGGAGGCTACGGTGGAGGAGCTGGGGGAGGAGCTGGTGGATATGGAGTAGGTTATGGTGGTGCTGCTGCCATTGCACAGGAGGCCGCTAATGCAGCAAAGGCAGCCCAGAATGCTCAGGCTGCTGCTGCATCCCAGGCCGCCCAACAAGCACAGGCCACCCTTGCTGCACAGGCCACTCAAGCTGCCCAGCAAGCCCAAGCTGTTGTAGCTGCCAAACAGGCCCAAGCTGCTCAGATCTCCCAAGCAGCACAAGCTGCTCAGGCCGCTGCTTTTGCTGAATCCGCACAGGCCGCTCAAGCCGCCCAAGCTGTTCAAGCTGCCGAAGCCACCAAGGTTCAAGCCCTTCAACAGGCACAAGCCATTGCCGCTGCTGCCAAAGCTGCCCAGTCTCACGCTGCACAGGCAGTTGCATCCCTCCAAGCCGCTCAGGCCCAACAAGCTTCCCAAGCTCAAATGGCTTACCAGGCTCAAGCGAACGCCCAAGCTTTGGCTTACAAACAACAAGCTTCACTAGCTGATTTGGCCGCTGCCCAGCAGGCGGCCAACAAGGCTTATTCAGCCGCTCAAGCTGCCCAAGCTACTGCTGTTGGTGGTGGTGGATCCTACGGTGGATTTGGCGGTGGATATGGTGGAGGACATGGTGGTCTGCCCAGGATGTTAAAACTCCCCACTTGTCTAACAAGCTTCTGATTTCTTTTTCCATTTCTTTTAAGATGGCACATTGATTGTGGATGTTTCACGATATAGATTTATGACGATAATCAAATATATAATTAAAAAACCAGAAATTCTTAACAGTGAATTTGTATTAGCTACAATTGGATAAAGAAGGTAGAACCAGTTGCCAACAAGGAACCAAAAGTTGAAACAAATACCCGAACGTCATAATTTTGCTATAGTTATCAAAGATTGTACCAAACTGGATATAATTCATTAACATCTCGCTGATTTAGTCCAAGTGGAATTGACAGATAACACGCGATTTTCTCACATTAACGTTTTTTGATCTAAAAGTCCCAAAGACCTGGTACACAAGTCACATAGTATGTATATAGAGATGTGAACTCAACACCTGCCACAATTTTGTTAGTGTAATTTTGTAACAATTTTTTATCTGCGATAGTAAATGAATACACAAGTCATACACAAGTTTCATTGCCACACCGTTACAGCATTTGTTCCTAGCAGTTTCTCATATACAACTGCCAGGATATGATCCGTACTTTCATCCTCATGTCATGCAAGTTATGAAATTTGGAAAACAATAAAATATTTATCTGTTGGCCTGATTTTCATGCCATCATAGATGAAGCAAATCGGCGGAACAAAAGAATTGCTAAAGCCACAACAATGGCAGCGATTATATAGTTGTATGAAACATCATTATTATTCGTACTGGGTGCTGCTGCTGCTGGTTGTTGCAGTTGCTGCTGCTGAGTGATAGTAGTGGGCTCTTCCGTATGTACAGGTTCTTGTGTGGGGTTTTCATTGCTCGATTCACCCTTCATTGTAACCTGGGCAGCGATCTCCCTGGCTTCTGCTTGAACGGCTTCATTCTCATTTGTCAACTGACTGGGTTCTTGAAGAAGGTTTAAAATCTTTCCACATTCAGGGCACACAAATTCAAGAGACTTTTTGGCAAGCTTTTGTCTTTCCTCTTGTGAATAGTCAAGAGATGCAATGGCCCCCATTCCAGGAGATGGCATGAATCCTATTATTGCTAGTAAAGCTGTACGTATAGACCATGATGGAAGCCAAGATTCAGGGTGGTGACCAGATATACTAAGGCAAATTTTGCGGTTAACCTCAAATCTTCCATTGGGCTGACAAAAAAGAGTAAAAAGGTTAAAACATATTTTTTTCCCCTCTAAAATAAGGATTATTGTATACCGTGAGTAGCATAATGCTTGGAGGTTTCAAAGGGTACTCAGGAGGAAGTGAAATTCTTCCATGATACACTCCACCTTCAAAGTCTGAATCAGCTGGGCCTCTTACTGAGAAATGCCATTCAAACAAGTTATCTTCAACTGGCTGAGCAAAGTATTCTGCAGTAGGCTGAGAAAGCTCTTGAGCTTCACGCATAAGCCTTTTTACAGCTATAAAAAAGTACATCAGTAAATTTAAAAAGTCATAATAATAAAGGACAAAAAAACACAAATCAAAACAGTTTAACAGATGATGTAACACAACACCCATCGAGGAGTAGCATAGCAACCAAGTTATTACCGGGACTTTTCATGTTGTATTTATTTTCCATTGTACTAAGTGCACTTTTGCAAAATGCAGCCACAAAAATGGATACTTTGAAACTGATTGCTCCAACCTTGATATCGGACTGAGTTACGCTTAATAATTCGCTAGTCTATGACGTATCGAAACGCCAATTGTCAATGGCCAAGTGTACCAGTAATGTTATTTTTACTGTCGGGTTTTTCTATACACAGATGGCGTTGGGCGTACAATCGTCTGCTTTAAAATTTCTTATATCCGGTACAGTGTACACGTGCTTGAAGGACACAGCAAAATTATACTATTATAAAACTTAAAATAGTTATACGAAATGTTCGCACGCCAGTCGTGTTGTATTACAAAGCTACAGAAGATATGTCAAGTTGGTGTTAACTTCCCGCAAGGAATTATCATCAAGCGGCAAAAATTTGACAAAAGAGAAGCTGTAAGAATGACGATAAACAATAGTTTTTACGGTTAGTTCTTTAACCCTGGCTTCTATCTGACTAATATGGTTTTGACCAGGGTTTGTGGGTTAAAACAAATACTGATAGGGCCTTGGATCACTTTGATGATTTTTACGGCACTTTTTATGGAAACCTTTGGCAGTCCACCAGACTTGCAATGTTGTCTGCGCCCAAGCACTGTGCTCTTGTCAACTACTATGCTGATTATGAAAAAACCATAAAGAATTTGAAGGTAGAGTTATTGTCTTTTTTTGTGCTTTTTTTGTGAAGAAGTTATTGTTTTGTATTAGGATATGGGGTGCATTGAGATTCAAGAATTTTATGAGGAAAGCCGATCCAAAAAAACAAAAAAGAGACGAACCCTAGCAAATAGACCCACAGACATGATTGAAGAAGACATTGGTGCTGGTGCTGATGATAATGGAAATGTTCAGGTGTTCACAGATGATAGAGTTGTATCACCTGGCCAGGGTAGCTCTGCCTTTTTAAATTTTGTGCCAACTACAAAAATAAAAGGGATGGAAGATTGGTTGGAAGAAGAAGATCAATTCAAATATGTGAAACCAACTCAGGATTTTGTGATTGAAAAGCAAGTGGATGAGCACCTGGATTTCCCCCCTCTGCTTAGAGCTTTTGTTTTTCCGCGTGGAGACATCTCTCGATTTCCTCCTCCAAAACGGAGCAGTCTTGGCACTTCGAGTACGTTTGATATAAATAACTTATTTCGTTTCTTGTACGTATTTTTGTCATACTTTTATCGTTTAGATTATTACTTGATGGACGCTGCCTCCCTCCTTCCTGTGTTGGCATTAAACCTACAACCTACCGAATCCGTCTTAGATTTGTGCGCAGCTCCTGGTGGAAAGTCTCTGGCCATATTACAGACAGTGTATCCTAGTAAGTGATTTAACCTGTTTGCCCTAAAGTAAGATTCATTTCGAATATTGGACTGATTTTTTGCCTTTTTTTCCCCTGCAATTCAGACGTTCTCGTCTGTAACGACATAACAATTTCTCGAGTTGCCCGACTCAAGGATGTCCTAAGACAGTATCTAGGACAAACCCAATCTTGGAAGGACCACCTTGAAATCCGGACTTCGAATGCTATAGATTGGAACGAATTTAAAGCGTTTGACAAAGTTCTTGTGGACGTCCCTTGCACCAACGACAGGCATTCAGTCATGGAAAATGACAACAATTATTTCAAAAAAGATCGCATGAAAGAACGCATCAGCTTGCCTGAAACCCAATCTGCTCTTCTCTGGTAACGCCTTTGCTTAACCGGATGACCGTCATCCTTCCTGGTTCTTATGAGTGTTTGTCCCGTTTCAGCTCCGGAATTCGAGCGTGTAAGCCCGGTGGCACTATCGTCTATTCCACGTGTAGCCTTTCGCCCATTCAGAATGACGGTGTCGTTCATATGGCAATAAAGCAGCTAAAAGAATTTTACAATATCGATACGGTCGTCAAGTAATGCAGCTTGTTTCCTTTAACCGTTTCGCTGAATAATTCCCGCTATTTTTTTACCATTCAGGGATATGTCGATGACTGTCAAACACTTCAAGTTCCTTTGCCGTTTTGCCCCATCATCCTCGCTCCGCTATGGCCAGGTGGCGCTTCCGTCCATTGTCAACAACTTTGGACCCATGTACATTTCCAAGTTGCAGCGAGTCAATTAATCTTCTTTGTCATCTGAGGCCATCTTGATAACATGGCGGCCTGTCGACAGTTTCCCTTTTTAGGTATTTGTTAAAAAACAACAACAAATGATTGAATATTCGAGTTTTGCATGATTGAGCCATTCTTTTCTTAGCGCTAAGATCGTTCTTCACTTTGTACTGTATTTCATTGTAAATGAAACTTCCAGCGGATGTTTTTCACACAAACAAATTTAAGTTTTTCGTTGTTTTTCAGTTTTAATAATAGAGAGACATCGCCTTTCCTCCCAGCGTGGAGGCCAAATGTAAGCCTGAATAGTATTCGGTGATTTTTGGATCCAGCTTCGACCGTGTCAGAACATCATTTGCACCGTCACCGATAGATTCAACGGGGAGTTTGAGGGTGATCCGATTACAAAGGTAGCATATCGTTCAGGACAGACTAGTGTATAATGTTTTGTCCCCACCGTGAAAGTCAAATGTCCTTGTTTGCTTCATTTAAACAAAAATGAAAGAGTCCACCATAAATCACCGAGGCAAAAAAGAAAAGAAAAAATTGCAAGTCGTTGCGTTTTGTCGCCATTCTTCATGGCGGTGGTAGTGTTGGCGTATGAGGTCAAGCAACACCGATGAGATCGCCCCTTTCTAAATATCTCTGAAAACAGTGATGTGCTGCCTTCGGATTAGGGACACGGTTGAACGAGCCTTTTCATACTACGAACTAGAAATTCATATGGCATTGTTGTTGGAACTTTGCACTGCGCACAGGCGTACGCAATATTGTTGTAGAAGGTCGAACTATTCTTTTTAGTTCTGTACGTTTTCAATAGCCAAGTCCGGTTGCAACATTACCATACAATTCAGCTTTGCCATATTTTTTTCCAGTTACAATAAATCTTGCTCTCTTTTGTTTGTCTATTTCAAGGAGGCGATTGATCTTGAACTCGTAGTAGAGGTGTGAGTTTTATATTCCAAGCCATGTCGGATTGGACGGGATAATGCGCCCCAATGTACCTACACCACCAGACGATTATTGCAGCGACCCATCCGAATAGCGATGATCCGCCGAAACGTTTCAGTTCCTTCCAGTTCGATCTTGGCGAAGGGCTTAGCGCAAATTTCGAAGCCAACATGACGGAGCTCTGGGCTGGTAAGTTGGGAACGTACGATTGAATTCTGGAAAAGATATTCGCTGTAATTTCGCCCCTTTTTTTTACGAATGACTCAACACTGACAGGTGAATTTGGAAGGTACCAATGGATTCAGTATTTGCTACACCTTTTACCGGCCTTCACAGGTGTGGTTTTCTATTAGACGTTCGTGGGAGAGATCGCTTTCGAACTACTCCCACTCAAAAGTCTTTTCGAAGAAGAAAAAACAATTACAGAGGCACAAATTTGTCTTATTTTTTAAAGGTGGAGTGCATATGCTGTCGCAAGTAGAAGTCGGAGCCACACCTAGACACAGGTTTCTGTGACCTTCAATTGTTCTTTTTATTTACGTGAAAAAGCCTCCTGATATCAACTATCCTATATTGTCGCACGGATTGTTGTTTTTACAGATGTTTGGCGGTGAACGACACCATTATAGAGTACGTCGGTTCATGCCATTACGTTTCCGCGAACAACCAAACGTTGCCTTGCAGAGCGTGGGAATACGATCGCACCTATTACGAATCGACGATCGTTACTGATGCAAGACCCTTTATTTATCGTTTTTCTCCTCACTTCTTGTCATATCGCATTCTGTCAATCTAAAAAAAAAAATAATGTCTATGCCCATTTTCATTTGTTACAGTGGGATCTGGTGTGTGACCGGAGGTGGATGGCCTCTGTAGCGCAATCGGCTTACATGCTTGGCGCTCTTATTGCCAGCTCGTTACTTGGGCAGATGTCAGACAGGTATAGCAGAAAGCAAAATTGAAGGTACCATAATTAGGTGATATCTTTCACGATTGCACATTTAGGTACGGTCGGTGGAAAGTATTGGTTCCAACCGGAGCCCTTCAAATGGTTTTTGCCATTGGTTGCGGCTTTGTCCAGAATTATTACATCTACGTTGTACTGCGTTTCCTTATAGCAGTCAACGTCAGCGGAGCCTACATGATTGGTTTCGTTCTGAGTAAGAGAATCGTATTAAAACAAGAGGTCCCAGTCACGTTCAATCAGTTAACCCACTTCTCTTTTCATTTTTCTCTTCTTTTAAACACAATTATGTACCCCCAATTAGCTATGGAAATGGCGCCGGACCGATACCGTACGATGATTGGCTTCAGTTTCCAGTTGGTGTTTGCAGTGGGGATAGCAGTGGTGGCCGGCTGGGCTTACGTGGTCCGCCACTGGCCTATTTTGCAAATCATCTTTGGACTGCACAGTGCGCTGATGCTTCTTCATTGGTGGTATGATATAATCTCTCGTAAAATCTACATTTTTCAACGTCAGTTTTTGCGTGTTGGAGTCGCTGATGGTGAAAGGAAGCAAATGAGCGGCATGTATCCGTGCCGAACGATTAACATGGACGTTGAGGTGTAACGAAGAAACAGGGCAAAAGGGTTGCAACGCAACAACAACAAAAAGAAACCCCTTCGCGAAAAGGTGAAAACCACTACGTTACAGTCTAAAGTCGGCCTCAATGTCAAATACGCTTTGAGCGCCATTACCTGAGCCGTCCGTCGTTTCAATTAGAGAAGAATGGCGGCCTCAAGTCGTTTAAAGCAGCAATCACGGTCGGCAAGGTCTCGACCTCGAGGAGTTTGAAGTAACAACTGCAGGAGCCTGCAGAGATTTTGTGTTTATGGCCGACCAAAACAACAACAACGAAAAACGAAGAAAAGACACACGGCTTGTATACCTGAGTTTAAATAGGCACTGGAAAGTTCAGGCTCTGCTTTCTTTTTCCTTCTTTTATTTCGTGTGTCTTTCTCTTTTTTCCTCCCCTCTCTCTCTCTCTCGTACACTCGGGTGGGGGGGCCGTTCGTGAACGTTCAAGGCAATGGTACGACCGGTTTACGGCATTGGACTGTTGAGTTCAATCGCCTACCTTGCTGCAGGCTTTTTTGAAAACGGGCGCCGTTGTTCCATGTAACACGATGACGCAGCTGATGGACGATATGCAATGGCGGTTTTGAACGGCAAAGAGGATCAAGAAAAAGGCCCTCAGCATCGAACTCTTTCCGTCTGCATGCAGTCTTTTCCCAGTGTATCCATTTTATTGTAGATGCATGTACTTGGCCATTGATGACGTCGTATCATTGATATTTTGTGGTTTGCATTTTTTTTTTTTTTCAGGTTTGTTGACGAATCGCCACGTTGGCTATTTTCCCAGGGGCGTTATCAAGAATCAGGCGCCATCATCCGCAAGATGCTTATTCAGAACGGCAAGGCCGACGCCGTCCCGGAGCAAGGCTTTACACTTGATCAACTACGAAAGGCCTTGAGCACTACGTCAGACGTCAAAGAGTCGCTGGAACAGCCGACGGCCATCAGTCAGGTGATGCAGGAAGATGGAAATCAGGTGACGACCATCGTGGCCAGCAATCCGGCCGACAAAAGCGATTCCAGCGAACGCAAATACGGCATCGTCGATCTCTTTAAAACGCCTCGTCTAAGAAGCAGGACATTGAACGTTTCTCTGAATTGGTAAGGGTCTCTTAGTTAATGACACACAATCAATCAATCTCAATAATTGAATGAGCTGAAAGGCAGAGAAAGAGATTTGGATTGTAACGCAGCCTAGAGGTTGATTTCATGGCCAATCTTTTGTAACCGTCAGCTGAAAAGCAGATAGTTAGTGGGCCTGCAATTTGCGCAGCCCTTCAACACGTTTTGTCTGGAATTAAAAAACTATTTCGATCGACTCGGCGCCTATCTGGTGGCCATAAAAAAATTGAGGTGCCCGATGACGAGAGGTCCAGCACAACAAGCCCCTCTTAAACTCGATGGCACGACAAGCAAAGTCTATTGCTCCGTGCAGCAGGGACCCTGATTATCACACACTGCAGGACAGTAGTAAATTTTCTTTTTCAACTTGTTTTTGAAACATTTTTTTGTTCTTTTCGAGATGTCGGTCAAGGCTCGCGAGGGTCACATTTAGAGAATTGAAAGCGCGTGTGGCCAAAAACAACGAACTTGGTTCGTTGCCATGCGATTTATGTTATTATTCTTGAATTCTTCAGTTTGAAAAGTCTATTGCGTGATCTATACTGTTCAGCTCCACCTTGCACTAATTACTAGTTTCTTTTATAATATATTTTTTTAAAGCACCTGTTTCTTAACGAATTGTCCTTGTTGTTGGCTTTTCACAGGTTTGCCAACAGTTTGGTCTATTACGGATTGACGTTGAACTCGGGATCACTGGTAGGCGATCCCCATTTGATGCTTTTTATCTCGGGCATCATCGAAGTACCTGCCTACCTTCTTTCGGCCAAGATCATTGACATACTTGGACGTCGTCCAGTCATCAGCTTTTGCCTTGTGTCCGGCGGGCTGGCCTGTATCTGCACCACGTACTTTCCTCAAAGTATAAATTTGAGTTTTCATTTTTTTTTTTTATTTCAACATTTTCGTCGTTAGTTAATGACACAGTTCTAATAAACCTTGTATCACACATGAAATACGGTACATTTGATGAATATTTTTGATGGTTTGACGTGTAACGGTTTCGTTTCCCCTTTTTTTTTCTTTTTCTTAACCAGGTAGCTTCGCATGGACGACGACCACCACTACGGTGGTCATGCTCGGGAAATCCCTCATATCCATTTCGTTCGCCATCATCTACAATTACACGGCCGAACTCTTCCCAACGGTACCCGCAATTGCCGTCTCCCTCCTACATTTCTCGTGATCATTACGTGGAGATATCAAAATTCGATACGTGTCCCTTGTTTGTTTGTTTTTTTTGTCAACAGGTGGTTCGCAGTTCGGCTGTAGGCATCGGTTCAACATCCGCCCGAGTTTCCGGTACTCTGACTCCGCTCATCTTCCTCTTGGTAATTCCTTGAAAACCTTCTAATCAAGTGTTGTCTTCATTTTTCCGTGTTTATTAAAGGACTCGTTGGATCCGAAATTGCCGTCCGTCTTGTTTGGTATCGTGGCTTTAGCCGCTGGCTTTTTCTCGGTATGCAAAATCGTTTTTAATTCCTTTTCTTTTTGGCAATTTTTTTTATTTTTTACTGACGTTGGCCGTTTTATCGTTTACAGCTTTATCTGCCTGAAACAAGAGACAGCCCGCTGTTGCACACCTTGTCAGAAGGCGAAGAATTCGGTGTGGGAGATACGTGTTTTGCCGCACTATGTCGGAACAAGTCATCATCAGATAACGAACCAGTCATTCAGGCCGGCTCTATCGCTCAACTCGAATCGCAGAAAACGTGAGCTCATTGATGACTGGAGCAACGATGAAGACATATCCCACCTGCCCGAAAATATGGCACCCCAAAAGAGAAGATAACATCCTAGTTCGATAAACGAAACCCTGGTAGTATGCAAGTGTGGTTTCCGTTCCTTCAATGTGTGTTTTTGAAGCCCATAAAAATGGGTCGGTAGCTGTACAGATATACTGTAATTTCGGTACTTTACGTCCCTATCTTTTTATTAGGCTACGAAACTGAATTTTTTTTTAAGAGGCTGCGCATTCGTTTCAGCGCGCGGCCTCTTGTGAATTGCGTGTTTGCAGCGCAGGATATTACAACGGTCAGGTGAGACGATAAGGCAATGCGACTATTAGATAGTGTCCTTCCTTTATAATCTGTATTTACCTTCCTGTGTGAGCTTAGTTCATGTTTAATGTCTTAAGGGCTTTTGATAAGATGCTTAATAGGGTGTGTGGACAAAGAGTCGGCTGACGTCTTAACCAATCCTTGATCCACTCAGGGGATTAAATGTATAGACGACCTTTGTTTGATTAGGTTAGTGGGCATTTTTTGTTTGTGGCAGGGGAGGTTAGATCGTTAACGAAGGATAAAACCAGAAACGCATTTGAAATTTCAAAAAAATTTTATTATTATTTTTTTTTAAATTATGAATCTAAATTATTCAATTACTTTGGATTTTATTTGCTAGCGGGGAATTTGGCGACACTCCAAACCACATGTTCTTGACGTGTTTACATTTGTTGGGGTCTTACGAATTCAGAGCAGGTTTCTTACTTTGCACGTCCTTCCCTTCAGTTTTGTTTTAATATTTGGAGGTATTTCATTTCTTTTCTTTTCCTTTTAATTCGTGACCAATCAGAATCATTCGTTTCGGAAATATCAGTCCATTTCCTGCAAAGTTTGGCCTTGTTATACTTACCTTTTTTTTTGAATTCCCCGTAACAGTGGCGTAGGAGACAGAATTCCAAATCATGAGAACGGGGAAAAAAATGAAGCGGCCACCTGACATCAGATCCCGTGAGATGATCAAGACAGGTGTGTCAACTAGTAAATGGCTAAACGACCCTGCAATTTCCCCGCGGAGCATGTGATCCATGGCGGAATCAAACAAGAACAACCCCACCACTTTAAAAAAAAAGAAGGGAGTGCATTAAGCCGCTAGATGTATACGTTTGCTTGGACCGTTGGGGGCCTGTTTTACCTGTACACGACGCGTGTCGATGCATTTTCTCTTCTTCTCCCCTTTTTCTTTTTCTTTTTTTTTGAAATGGAAAAGAAAAAAGAGAGGAGGAATGATGGAGTGAGACACAAGTGAATAAGGGGAAAAGACGGTTGTTGATTGGTCGCTATGCTCACTCTACCTCGGCAGGTGAGAGATGGGGTGATTTTTGGGGGGGGTGGGGAGGAGGAGAGTAGGAAAAAACGATTTTCTTGGCTGGTGCATACCTACACCAGTGTGTACTAAAGGACGTTTGCCTTTTTGTATGCGTGTCTCTACGCACACACACAGACACACGCACTACACCTGAGGGTACATTGGTGTGTGTTGCAGCCACTAGCTCATAGCGCTTACTTTAAGCTAGAAACCGAGTTCAGTTCAGTAGTGCTCGAGCAAGCTTCGGAGCTGGTATCCAAGTGAAGGGAGCCTGCCCCCGACGTGCCTTTTTTTCCCCCATAAATTCTTCCTCCCCCCCTCTCTTGAAAAAAAGAGTCAGACACACACACACACCGAAAGGCTTTTTACGGAATTTTCTTTGTGTTGTTGTCCTTTTCACAGAGTGTGTGTAATTTTTTGTTGTTGTCTACGTGTCTAGTGCGACGATCCATCCGCCCCGTGTTTTTCGAATCCATTTATGTATTTGGGGCTACCAAAAACACAACACACAATCAGTTTGGAAATGTTCCAGCAACGCAAGAAGTAGCCCATCTTTTTTCCTCTGCATTTTCTTCTAGAAAAAAAGGAAAACCCATCCGTTTGCATTTTCCCGTTGCATTTTTGTTTTTGTTGGGGAGCGGGGGCCGCTGGATCATCAGACAAATCCCGATGGATGGAGCAGTTCAACGTCCTTTTGTCATCCTCTCGCACTCGACAGAATTGATGACTGTGAATTCGGATAGCGAAACGAAGAAGGAAAATGTGCCGCTATTTTAACCCGATGATTTGTTGAAAGAAAAACGTTCTACTCCCCCGACGGATTGTGTGTCCACTTTGTAAACCGTTAGATCCAATTCCCCCAAAAAAGAAAATTTTCGTTTGTTTCTCTTTTTGCTTCTGAATCAAGAGATTAAAGCGAAGCTAAAAGAAGAAAGAAAGAAAAAAAGTGTTGCGAGAGAGAGAGAGAAAATCGTGTCCGGGTCCGTGCGCGGAATTTTTCTTGCCATATAAAGAGAAAACAAGGTAAGTGGCGTTAGCCTTTTGTTTTGCCTCTCTTTTTTTGTTGGATTTGCCCTGGCAAGGCAAGGGCGTGCGTGTGTTGTTTGTACTTCGAATGGCAATCTCGACTGCATTGGAAATTGCCCGTCGATGGCCAGATTTTTGTGTTGAATTTCTTTTCCTAGTTGTTTTTGTCGCATTTTTATTATTCTCTTTTCTGACGAGGGGCTATGCAACACTGGTGATTTGAAAAAATTAAAAACCGGAATGAGGGGAAAGGGGAAAAAAATGTTGATTCCTGCGGATGTGGATTGACCAGTTATTTAAGTCAGACGATAAGAGAATCTGGCCCATTTGACTTCTTATGTACGATCAACTGATCGTTTTAAAGTAAAAAAAAACCTTGGAAGGGGAACTTGCTTAAAGTCTTCCGGCCAAAGTCGGATCTTTCCCCTTCTCTCCAATTCCATGAAATCCAAAGAAGAAAAAAAGCTTTCCAGTTGTCGGGTGTGTGCATCACGTGGTTCTCTCCGTACGCATTTACGTGTACAATTGTTAGCGACAGGTTAGAAGTTTGATTACACGTTCAGAGTTAACAACTGTGGATGCAAAACATTTTGAAACTTGTTCTCATTTTCCCTTTTGGAAAAAAACCAAAAAAACGTTTACTCACCCCCATGTTTCTTTTCATTTTTTCTTTCTTCTTACGTGCGTCGCTGTTCCTTTTTCTCCGGCTAAACAAAGAGGTCAACGCCTAGAAAACTCTCTCAGATCGGATTCTTTCTCTTTCCACTTTTCTTCGGGCTTCATCTCTCTTTTCATCCTCTTCTTCTCTTCTCTTGTTTCATTTCTTCCTTTTCACCTGCCGTCTAGACGTAACTCGTCGCCCAGTTTTGTGCTTTTACCCTCCCCATTCTTGTCTCTTGACGTGCGAACAAGAGAACTAGATGGTTATTTAACGCCATGATTACCACAACACTTGATGTATTTATATTTTTATTTGCCCGCTTTCTCCTTTAAATAACTCGATCCACCCCAAATTCGCATCACCAACTGTTTCCCGTCGTTCGTTCGTCTACATTTGTTTCATTTTGCTATTACCCAGCTGGTCTTGTTTCCCTTTTCCGGTCCCATTTTTTGTGTGTGTGTGTGTCTTCGAATGACGGGCGGGACTGTAAAAACATTCGCGATTGCACATGACGTGACGACATGATGATGAAATCATTGCCGCTATTGAAGTTTCTAGGCCCTTTTTATATTATCCTATGAAACGTGATTTGTACAATGGCGTGAATTAACGGTCGTCTGACAGATTCGTTTATCTTTCGCGACTGTTTCAAACGAAATCTTATCATTCTTTTGTTGATTTATTGGGTGCGCCTGTCGGTCCCTAGATTTGTCAACTGTGATGCAATTTCACCCACTAACCGGGAGCTCTCGTGTTTCTACAGTCTAATGTTTGTGAAGCATTTCGTTCACATTGCGCTCCCAAAATCGTAAAAATACGGATTATGCAACAATTGTATTTAAACAAGTTTTAAAAAAAGAACGAAATGACATCATCTTTATTGCGTAAACACAGGGAAATGTATAGCAATTAAAAAGAATGATTTGGTTAAGTGTGCGCGTAAAGACATTGCGCCACGTTACATATCGCAACGCTATGCAAAACAGACACAACCTTATATGGGAATCCATTTGAGAAATAATTTCATCTTCTTTCCAAGTGCAAAGTATTTTTTATTCTCCCCCATTTTATTTTATTATTTTTTTAAAATCCCGAGGCAAATGCTAAGAAGAAAAGAAGAAAAAGGAAGGTGCAACATGCCGTGACGTGACCCATTCAGCGTTGCCATCCGGCCGTTCTCTTATTTTATTTCTAAGAAACGATCTACCTGTACATTTTAATTTAATTTTTTTTTGGTGGTTGCCGTAGTGATCGACGCTGGCATAATGACGCCATTCACCTTTCCCAAGTTCGTCTCTCTTTTTTTCTTCTTCACCCCTTTCATTTCCTTTTAAGAGGCCCACCGCCGTCGTTGAAATAGCAATGACATCACGCTGAAAAGAACGTAATGGTTCGGTGACGAACATCACGACATCTTTTCGTGATACGACCGTCAGTGTTGCATTAATTTTATCTTTTATTTATTTTATTTTTTCGTTAATCGTCTTCGTTGTTGTTGAAAGAGTTTGGGGTTTGTCTGGTTCACGTCGGCTGAGTTTCACCTTTTGTTTTTGTTTTCACACCAAACATCCTCGGGTCTTTTGTACATTTTTTCTCAGGTTGTCATTCGATTTTTTTTTTCTTCTCCCCAGTTCCCCCCGCTGAATTCCGACCCAGTTTATGTCCTCCCAATTATTATTTTTCTCGCGCTGGCGCCCCGTTTTTAAATTTAATTTTACCATTGACCTCCCCCTTTTTTGTCTCCACCTTTTTTATATCCCGTTTTCTATTTGACTATGAAATCACTGGTAGATTGTAAGGGTAAAAGAGAGAGAACGATTATGCAATCTATTCGAAACGAACGTAGGCTGTTATCTAAGAACTACCGAAATATTGCGCTATAAATTCAAATTCAATTCTTGCCAGTATGGACGCAGAAATACGACCTCTCTCCACATTTTATTTGTTTTTTCTTGCTGAGTAACTGCTCGTGGGCAATTGCGATTGGGTTGGGAATCAAAAAAAAAAAAACTTGTTCGCGCACACGAATGTTGATTCTTTTTGTCTTGCTTGTATTTACACATGTGCGATGAAGTCCGCCAACCGCCGTTTGATTGCAAAAGTAAACGGACCTTGACACGATTCGTCCGTTTATTTCGGCGTGACTACGGCGGGACGTGAGAGGGGGTGTCGTTGCATCACAGGCTGAGACTAGTCTGCGGTAGTGAAACGTTGGGACTCAACGCTGACAATGATAGCAAACATGTACAAATAGTGGGGAAAGGACTAAAGGAGGTAGACAATTCAATCGATAGATTTAGCACGCAAATTGTGTTGACACCGCTGGCCAAGCCGACGGACGCGCCAAAAAGGGGCTCGTTTCGTACTGGTGCGAAAACCAGGTGATTGTGAGGACGCAGTAAAATTTGAAGCGAACGCTTCAAGCGTGACAACACAAAGAAAAGAAAAAATGGCGAAAATAGACAAAAACAAGAATTGCATTCCGATTTGTGTAGAAATTTCGGGTCCCGCTCCAGTGAGATTTTATGTTTAAAAACAAAACAAAAAAATGTAGGCTATCGAAGTTCTTTTAGCCGTGAACCCTGAAGAAAAGAAATTGGCCACTTTCATTTACGAAAAACCACTCCCAACCCTCTTTCAACTTAACGGTCGTAAGCGAGAGAGAGAGTTTGTGACGTTCAACTGGACGACACGTTCGGCTGGATTTTTCCTTTTTCCTTTTTTATTTACTTGCATTTCTTGTGTGTTGTCGTTCGTTCTGGTTACCGAGCGAAAGGAACACACAATTTAATCGACAGTGACTCTATTATTGCACATTTTATCCACTCCATTTTTATAAACTATTTTGTTTCTTTTTTTTTTTATCTCTTTAATTGTTCTCGACTCATTTGGAAAACGTTAGCCTCCAACTGTATGCGAAAACCAAAAAAAAAAACCAGTAGCCCAAAAATGGAATATTAACCAATTTGAAAACATAAAGGAGTTCCTATTTCGCGGTCTGTCCACTTGTTTGAAAACAACTTCAACACCTAATGCGACTATTCTTTTAATTAGTTGGATGCCAGTCCTTTTTTTTTTTTTTTTTTTAAAGGGGGGTTTTTTTCTTTTTTTTTTTTTTTTTTTTTAAAAACAACGAGAATGAACCGAGCCTTTAATTTGCCTAATATAGTTAGGTTGTGTGTAGCCTATTTATCTTTTCTTGAGCCAATGGATCGCATGATATCAAGCGTTGCGTGCGCGTGAAAGTTCAACCTTGCCAACGCGTTCAACAGAAAGAACGCCAACAAGAGAGTGAAAGAAAAAGAGGTGGAAAAGGGAGGCTAAAAAAAACAAAACAAAACAAAAGATAGTCGCCTATTCGGGCGTGAAATTCAAAGCGACCGCTAAAGCGAAACGATTTTTATTTTTCGCCAAGGGTCCGCGAGAAAAAGAGAGTCGATATGAAATTCAACGCATTCCGCCCTTTTCGGTTCTCATGGCGATACGAAAAACACACAAAATTGAATCAATAAGAACACACAAGAGCTTCGGATTATTTTCGGTTTGAATTGTGTCGATGGAGATCAGTTTCGATGACGTAGGGCAACATGCCATCTGCGTTCTTACTTTGTTCTACTACATTTTTCAGGGACGTTGTTTTTTGGCATCGCTGTATCGATTTGCGGTTACGATGCAATTACAGTTGTTGACTAGGCCAATTGTTGAACAGCTATGAAAGGTCTTCCACTTGCATTTACAGTGTCGAGTTCCATTTACGAGTCACTATAACGAGCGACATCGGCTGCGTTCACGATTTCTAACTTGACTTGATTGCAGATAATTAAATTGTTCGGAGAGATCGTCACCTTGAAATCTTAACCGTATGTCCACACGAATTCTCTTTCTGTCGAATCGCATCCATTCTTAAGACACACACACTCTTTTTCCTTTTTTTAGTAGCGTGCGGTACGCGGCGCAGTGATGCTGCAAGTTTATCCATTCCTCGTCCATTCAGTTGCCGAGATTTTAAAAAAAAAGAATGGCCCAATCTACGGCTACTGTATTTCTATTGTCGACATAATAAACAAAAAAAGGGGGAAGGTGGACATTCGTCATGGCCTCTTTGAAAGACACATGTCGTTGCTGCCTTTTGCGGGAATGCGCGATTTCTTCATGTCGTAACAACGACGTAGGCAAACAAGTTCACTAGTTTTCACTCTTCGCTTCCTAGAACTGGGGACGTAACTTTTGTTTTTCCATCAGCGTTTTCCTCTAGTGGTTTTTCTTTTAAATCCCATTCTCTCCTCTTTCTTTTGTGGGGACGGGGTTTGTTTGAAGGAGGTGATAGATGCAATGATTGTCTATGGTTGGTTTGCCAATCAAAATGTATGGGAGCGTAAAAGCAAAATGCCACGCACAAAAGAAATAAACAAATCGATAACTTTCCACCCGCAGCTTTTTTTTTCGTACATTTTAGTTGATCAAAAAAAAAAAAAGAAATGGCTTTGGTAATTGATTTAACGTCCTGCGTGAATTTGTAGGCTGACCTGCCTGTCGGGCAGAATCGTCAGACCGTTGTACATCATAGTCTACTAGCTGCGAGAAATGTAGAAACTAATATTTTCATTGCCGCAGACTGACGTTTCAGAATTTCGCGGCGCATTCATTCGTTTTTCGTGAATTCTACACGAAAAAAGAAGACTACGAGACCGCATCACGTATATGTAATCAACAAATCATTGTGACAAGAACTGCACACACCGTACGACGAGTAGCAGCAGCAGCAAGAAAAACAAACAAAAGAACAAAAGAAAGGCCTTTTTTAAAATTTCATTTCTATTTACAGATATATAATAAATTATATACATTTTTTTGACCATGAATTGCAGCGAAGAGTACGAGAAAGTGCGTGGCATAAAGCGCGTGTCACGCGCTACTGAGTTTATAAGCTTCTTACTCTATTCTTTTTTGACGTTTAGTCTATAGAAACCTGTTAGTAGGAGACTGGCCAGCAGGATGATGATTCACGTTTGAATCTTTTCAAAAGCGTGACGAAGAACGCTGTATGGAAAGAACGAAAGCTTAGACTGCAAACTCACCTTTGTCAAGTTGAATGTTTATTTTAAGTCGACCGGGGTCGCAGCGTTATGCAACCAGAACACAAGCGATTTATTTTATTTGTGTGTGTGTGTGTGTCTCACTTTCTCTCTTCGCTTCCAATTGACGGTCACGGTGATTATGAGGGTCTCCTCCCATCGTCGATGACGTCAACGACTTGATAATCTTGTCTTTAATGTAGCCACTTAATGATATCGGCCTTGCTATTTATTGCCAATTTCCCGTCTATTGGAGCCAACACAGTAAATTTGCCGTGTTCATTCATACGCGTCCATTTTTTTCAAACTCATTTTCGTTTCAAGTTTGCAGTAAAGCATGTCACACATGCGCAATCTATGCTTAATGCTATGCAACACAAATTTTCTCTCTTTAACTCGACTTCAAAGCTTCAATCAAAAAACATTTGACTTGTAGATATTTAATGCACACATTTAAAACATAAAGACACGCCCGTAATGTTAGATTTGAATAAAGTAACGAGATATAGGAATGTGGCCGTGTGTGTTTTCGACAATAACAAAAGAAAAACTGCAGGAGAGCTCGTTCAGGTTTGCTGGCCTCCGACTGAGCGAAGGACGAACGTATCGCCCATTTCGCTCGACTGGCGATATTCGATTTCTGAAAGTTCGTACACATTTTGCCGCCTTTCCCTGCTCGACCGAATCCCTCACGCTGCGAAACTTTAGTCACGTGGCTGCTGAAGATGCCGCGTGATCAGTCGGCTGTGCTTCGTTTGACGATCGAGAAATGAAAAGTTGAACAGTTTTCGCTTCACCTTGGCAACTCGTTTGTTCGGAATGTTTTGCGTCCAGTGGCTTTTGCAATTTTCAATCCATTGCGAATCGGACTGCGGCTTTTCAAGAATCGTGTAACGATTTGACACGCGTTGTTTCACGGTTACCCGGATAACAAAACGAATGTTCCTGGTTGTTGTTGCCTGAGGAGGCACAACCAACCTCTCCCATCATTTTGCCCTTTGCTTTACCTTCAAGGTGATGATTGGACACCGATAGGAGCGTGATCCAACTTCCGTATTTGGCTCTATGGCGGATATAAAACCAGCTAAAACCTTGCCTCGTTCATTATCCATTGATATGCAAATATGAAGAGTCACATCATTTTCAAGGTTGACTTCCAACGTGCTGTGTAACATACTGTTGAGGATGGACTCTTCGCTCCCAAGCCCATCTATTAGCATATCCCATACTTGGTTCTTAAATCCTCCTTTTATTCATCAGCAATTTTGTTGATGTGTCGTGACACTTTAACGAATGTCGCAAACTGAGTCGCTTTCCAACGAGAGTATACCTGGTGAGGAATGGCCAAGGCAGGAAAAAACAAAGTTCAAGGTGCGCATTCAGAAGGTGTACACTCAACAGGTATACAGAGAATGAGTATACGGTGAAGGCGAATGTTGGCAGCAGTTGGTGGAATAACGAGACGAAAATAACGGAATGGAGAGGCCGGTCGGAAAAGTCAAGTCTTATTTTGTGTTTTTTCCTGTGTTGAAAAATGATGGGTTATTCACAGGTGGGGATTTTATGCGGGGGGTATACCTAGTGTTGTTTAAAACCGAGAAAAGGTTGAACACAGGAAGAAGATGTATAGCCAGGGAAACCTTGAAACACACCCCAAAATGTCCTTTTTTAAGGAACGAAACAAGGAAGCGCAAAAAAGAAAATTGTTGTTGTTTTATTTTGAGGTTGTCGCTGTACGTACCGTACCAAGGTAAAAACGGTTTGAAGGGTCGGCTGTCGGTTTGAACAGACGCACAGGTATACGCTGACCAAACGAGTCTCCCAAGAAAAAAAAACCATTCGACCTTGTCGTTTTATCTTTTTTTTTATTTATTTCTCTGTTCGCAGTCGTCATGAACGCAAGCCAAGACGTAACTAGGATTTAAAAAAAAAAGGGGGATCAAAACAGGATAAACAGGGTAAATCACGATGAAAAAATTCAGGAATTCCCATCGTTTCCAGGGTCGAACAAGTTTTTAATAATCGCTGATTAAGTTTAAGATGAAATGGCGTGTTTCGTGCGTGTTTTGTTCAAATTCAACTTCCTTTACGTCGACGACTACTTCGATGTAGGGTCACTCTATTACAAAAGACATTGTGGGTTTCTTTATTTTTTGTTTATTCGATCTTGTTTTTCATTTTGAAAATGTCCTTGGCTCTGACTCTGGATGTTCGTTTCACTTGAATTTTTTGTGACTTTGTCGAAGCCGAAAAAAAAACACGTACGTCAGCAGGACTTTGTTGAGTGGCCACTGAAAGAAGAAGACACTAACAAATGGAGATGGTGTCAAGGTCGATTTCAGGTGGCCCACGGCAGGTAAACAATGGGATTTCCCACGTCATTTTTCAGATGACGAGGGTATCGCTCACGTAATCGAACCAGTTGGATTATTATTTAAAAAAATAAAATAAATTCATTGTTATTTAAGCTTATAAGCAAACAAGGGTGAAGTGGCTATTTCTGTTGTGTCGAGGTGTTACACCCTAAACCAGTCTTTGGTTGGTTGCCTTTATTTGAATGTTAATTGAGAACAGCAATAGCGTGACCAGGTTTTTTTCCCCGTCGCTTGGTAATCACATGACGTTGCGTGATTGGGTTACGCAATCGAAACCAAAATGGCCGACTTTCTCAATTCTCTTTCGTATTCAAAAGACGCACGTACGCACAGCGACGCTATAGAAAAATCCCGCGAGAACGAGACATTCGAAGAATCCCGAAGGAAAAAAACAAGTCAATCCAAAGTGTGGGCCAGCACGAAAAATAAATTCTAATCGTTTCACTGTAAGATATTCACGTGACCTTGCGTCTGCCCAAACGGAAATAGAGGAGAATAGCAATGAGCACGAAGGTCATTTTGTTTGAATCAAAACAATTAAATTCGTGATTGTTTTCACGTGAGCTTCAACTTCAATTCATTTTAGCTGTCCATCCAGCACTCGGGCCAGCCCCGAATGTATACCCCCCCTTTTTTGTTGTTAATCGAATGGC
The DNA here is from genome assembly GCF_020631705.1 of Daphnia magna. Taxonomy (NCBI): domain Eukaryota; kingdom Metazoa; phylum Arthropoda; class Branchiopoda; order Diplostraca; family Daphniidae; genus Daphnia; species Daphnia magna. The sequence continues at coordinate 9,953,006 of NC_059187.1, forward strand.
CGAAATGTCTACGTTCTAAATGAAGACAAGCCTTTTAAATTCGTGAATAAACATACGCTATTGCACGTGGTCGTGCGTTTACTAGCGAAAACTAAAATCAACTGGATTTGTCCGCCAAGAATCAGATTAGAACGAAATGAAAATGAGAAATGGAAGACATAAAAAAACAAACCAAAATTCGAATATGAAGTTGTGGATATCCGAAATGCATGACGAGAAATGGAATCCAATGGCGACTGTGAAAAGAGATGAGGTCGCGTGATGTATTCTTATAATGTTTTCTATCCATCTCAGTCAGGCGTATTTCACATAAAGATTGCATGCGTTTCGAATTCTTGACAGTCAGGGACGTTTGAGTCCTAATTCCAATTCATTTGTTGAACTATTTTTTTTAAAACATTTTCCATCGTACTGCGTCACATTCCGTGCAGTTGGGGTCGGTAGCATCAATTACCTGTGCTGATTGTGATATACAGTCTGTTTATTATTTTTTATTGGAATTTTAATCGTTTGGTGTTTTACTTTATTATTTCAAATCATTTAGGGAATTCAGGACATGTTTTCTACAATGCTGAGCGGTGGCAGTGGTAACCGACGGGCCACCAGTTTGGGCAAGGGTCACCTCAGCCAAGCGGCAGCCGCCCGACTTGCCCGCACTTCTTCCTGGAACGACGGCCTGGACGGCGCAGGGAACCCAAATCCTTCAGCAACTGCTGCCGGCTATCCTTCCATTTTGAGGGTAAGTTAACTTTGTTATCTTCTTTTGTTTCTATTTATTCGTTCATAAAATGTGCAAGAATTTGATGCTAATGACTCAACCCAAACGACCGTGTCGTTAACAGCCGCTGGGAGAATGGACTTGAGCCGACTGGATGATTGGTCGGTCGTTAACTCGTTTCAATTGTTCTTCTTGTTCTCCAACGGCTCGGTCATTAATCTCCACGTCTGAGAATCACCCTCCCCTCCATTTTTTTTACGGCTCATTGATTTCTGACGTGTCAATAATCCCGTCATCCTGAGAATCAACCAATTCGGCTGGAATCGATTGACCGATGAGAAGAAAAAACCCTAACTTTTCTTTTTTTTTCCTCTTCTTCTTGCACGTTTTTCCTTGTTGCCGCAAAACACCAAAGAATACGCATTGTGTACGTACACTATATCGTGACTTTCGGTTTTTCCCCTCTCCCGTCCTTTCTCTACCTCGATGGCTAATAACGGCCAGTATGGCTGTTTGTACAACGGGACATTTTATCAGCAACAAACGGACACAAAGAGTCCGTCTATCTTTAATCGCTTTGATTGTGTAGACCCCCCTTCCCCCACAAAGAAAGAGTTTGCCCGCAAGGATTGACTGGGGCAGTTATTTGCATTTTCATTGAACACGAAACTCTTTGTTATATACATTCTGTTGTGAATTGGACAGGTGGCCGACGAGTCGCCTCAGCAACAGGCCACTACACTGCAGCAGCTCCAGCAGCAACAACAGGCTCGGCTACGACGCACTTCCATGCGCAGGATGGTCCGATTTCGCATGTCGGCCGGTTCCGCGGACGTTGACCCGCCCGACGTCGCTCCATCAGGTAACAACTAAGCGCACGTTATAGGGTGGAAACAAACAGAAAGGGAAGCTTTTTCGTGTACGGGTTGTGCTGCCCTCACACGTTTACATACGACGACACACATACGGAAGTTGCACCCGTTTTATTCAACGGGTGGATGTAATGAAGGCGTAGGGTCGGCATACGCGCAGCAGAGGGTGACGATGATCCATTACAAACAGTTGAAAAGAAGGGAAGCACAGGTGAAAATGCTTGAATTGCTCGACACAAAATGGGGAAAAAAAGAAATGGGAAATACCCGAAAGGGATGTGAAAACAAAAGAAATGTCAGGTGCAGCAACTCCCGTAGCTTTTGTTCTTTGAAAGCAGGTGGATGTCACGTACGCAGAAAAACGGAGCTGATTGTAGTACGAGTTGAATGCATCTAGACTTAATTGAACAAGAAACACGGACAATATGAGAATCGTTGACCGTGACCAATTAAAAATACGCTCCTTCCCTTCTTCTTCACGCTTTTTATTACTCATTAAAGAAATTTTCATTCGAATCTGGCCAATCCCGTTCACATCCGATCTCGCGAGAAAGTACAAAAAAATTTAGAAAAAAAAGAAAACGAAGGAAAGAACAAAGGAAGCTGCTACATAACCATCAAAATTCTGTTTCGTTTTACTGGTGGTCATTCATCTTTTGTTGTTTTGACGACAGGTGATGCCGCTGTTGACGATAACGGCGCCAATACGAGCGGGACGCGCACTTGTAATGAGCACCAACCGGCGGCAAACGATGGAGCAGATGCGCCTCGAAATGAAGACGGCACTAAAAGTCGCAACGACAGCGAGAGTCACGGCAACGCTGGAAGCAGCAGCAGCAGCAGCAGCAGCAGTAATAGTTCGGGAGACGAGCGTTCGCCCGGTTCCAGTCGGGCGGCTATCCCGTTACTATGGCAACCCGCCAGTAAGCAACCCCAGGTGGAGGAAACAACAACCCGCAGCCCGTTGCCACCTCCGCTACTGCCTCCGCCTCCTTCATCGTCTTCTTGCCAGCGTTCGGCCGCCATTGCGGCCTCGTTCGTCAGTCCCCTCACGGCCGCTCCCGCTAACGAATCGCTGACAAGTGGACGCCGATCGGCCTGTGATGGTCCAACAAGTACGTCGACGTTTCACATCGAACCAGACCACGAACGAGAGGAGACGGACCGATGGCCGGGTAACAACGCAGTTTCACCGTCCTCGCCGCCAGGTGCGACACAGTCGTCCGGATCGTCAGTCCATACTGGGCCGTTGGCCGGAAGAGCAGTGCTAGTGCGTCAAGTGTCTCGTTTCTCCGTCATGCAGACATCGCCGTCGCCTGCCGATGGCTCATCGGCGGGCGTTGGCGGAACACCGGCCAACGACTCGACGGCAACGCAATCTGGCGGCGAACGAGATCCGTGCGGCGGCCCCACTGGCCAGTTGTCGTCGTCTAGCAATCAATCGAGACGTCAACGTGGACGCAGCGGACGCAATCGCGAAGGCGGAGGTCACTCACGCGCACGTCGCCAACGGTCCAACATGAGCGCCGCTTCCGCAACTTCACGCGCTTCCACCGTCTCCTCGCCCGATGTACCCATTGTACGCTCACAGAGAAGGTCGGTTCATTTCCAATTTTCGAAAACCTATTTCCATTGACCACCGTTCGTTGCGTTTGTTTGTTTCCTTTTTTTTCTTTGATTTCTTCTGGCATTTCCTTGATCACTTGCAGTTTCTGTTTCCCTTATTGGAAATGGGATGGCGTAAGGTCGACTTCCTTTTGCTTCCTGGACGTGTTAGCCTTCACGTCGTGTTTCCCTCGGCAATTTGGCTTGCCTGCAAACGGCCGGAAACCATTTGCCGACGTTCAATTGTTGTCGATTTTATTTTCATTTTTTTTTTCTTCTTTCTTTCTGGCTGTTGGGAAAAAAGGGCTCGTTTTTCTCACGGACTTTACACGAACATGAAGAATGGAAGGCAAGATGGCGAATAAGAGAAAGGGATTTGTCTTTTATTTTACATTCATTTTCGTTTATTTCTCTTTTTGTACGCTGATTCTGGGCTGGAACATGGCGGCAGAGAAAACGTGTTTTAAACGACTATTCCTTGGACGTGGTAGCCATGGCGACCAATAACCGAGTCCTTTTATTTGTTCAGCAGTTTCTACTTTTCGCATTTTGTTTTTTTAGTTTTGTTTTTCATTTTCGAGAGCAAAGCGAGTCAACGATTAAAGCGAGAACGAAACACGGAGATTGTTTGTTAGGTGGCCGTGCCAGAATGGTGACTTTAAAAGAAACAAAAATCGCGCTGTGAAAGTCAATCAAATAAAAGGTGGTGACTTCTCAATTGAATCACATCAAACCCGGGATTGTATTCCATTTCACAATGGCTTTCTTGTTTTTTTGGTTTTTTTTCCAATGGGGTTTTAATCGAATGACTCAGATGGTGAAATTGAAGGCGGCCATGACTGCCACCCTGATATTACTAGATCAAACCGAAAAAAAGCAAACAACACATCATTTTTTGTTTTTTCTTGTCAAAAGAAAATGGAAGCCGAAATCAAAAGATTTTTTTGTCGCACGTGCAGTCGAATGAAAAGAACGTTAGCAAAATGCGAGAGAATTGAAATCATCAAAGCGAGCGCAAGGACCGCTGAGGCCAACAAACGAACCCGACTTCACCGTTACACTGAAATTTTCTTTTCTCTTCTTTCCTTCTCTATTATTATTATTATTATTATTATTTGACATTCTATGCCTGTCATTCTTCTTCGTCCCCTTTTGCTCGATTACTCATTTCAAGTTTTCCCTGAATGCGTTTAAATTCGCGCTTCGTGAACGCGCGTGTGTTTGAACCTTCGAAAGATCATCAGCCATCAGCTGTGATAGAGGACACGTTTCATCTGCGACAATTGGCCGGGTTGTTTAACGAGAATTTCAAAAATGAATTGCTTTGAAACTCGCCCACTTGAAGGAAATTGAAGTTAAGAAAAACCCCAAAAAATAAAAAAAGAAACCTCCAAACTTCAACGAAACAAAAGGAGAACATCAGAGAGAAAACGTCTGCGGTAATCACTGGAGATTATGGCGTGAAAATGCGAAAATGATTGAACGACAATGCGCTTGATTGCCCAACAAAAGAGTTCCGTTGGTTGGGGCGTGATAGCGTTAGGTTGGGTACAGCGGGCAAGGTTAAAATCATTAGGCGGCTGGAAGAAGGAACGCATCATCATTTGCTCTTGTTTACGGCCTCCTTGAGCTTCAGCTTTTGTTTTACATTTACGGAAAGGCCCTCTGTTCTATTGGTCGCTCATGTATTCACTTAACAATAAGGAAGATTGTAATCATTCCTGGGATTAGGGAGATCTCTGATGGCCAACTGTCGGAGAGAAAAAAAGAAAATTTGAACAAAAGAATAGAATCAAATTTGAACGTGAATACGCAGCCAGACATCCGTAGAGAATTTTAAAGGGCAACCACTTCAAAAATCCTTTCGTCCGTCTTTTGTTTCAGCAAGACAAACGCAAATGTCCGTCTCCATTTCTTTCTAAATTCTTTCCACTGTTTGATGTATGCAAATGAGTTGATAAATTTTAAACATTCAAGATTTAAAAAAACAAAACAAAAAACAAAACAAAATAAATAAATAAAATGTTTTGAAAAATAGGAGGAATCGTAATGCGGATGGAAATGTGGATCCGGAGGAGGAATCGCGACGGAAACTTGGAGGCATTTGGCCGCACAACATGTCGCCCATGTTCGCTCTTCTGGCTGCCACGTTGGGTCTTTTCAACGTTTCCCGTTTCGCTTTGCTGAGCATCGAGTACGGCGGCAACTTTATCGTCCAGTTCATGTTGTTGTCGTTTCTCTTTGGCATCCCGTTGCTCTGCTTTCACGCTTGCCTCGGCCAATTCCTCGGCTCAAACGTCATCGACATGTGGCGAATTTCGCCCATTTTTAAGGTTCCCATCCATTTGAAGTGAAATCTTTTCCTACCCGACTTGATTTCAAAACTCAAAATCTGTTTGTCCAGGGTGTGGGTATTGCTCCTCCTTATCGGCCAGGCCATCAGCGGCATCTACAGCATCGTCGGCGTGGCCTGGATGTTCTTCTACTTCCGCGATTCGTTCATCGCTCAAGAGGATCGCTACAAATGGTCCAAATGCTACGAGCAGATACGCAGCTGCTCGCAACCGACTAATTATTCATTCAGCCTGGAGGAGACTATTCCCGATTACTTCCAGTAAGATTTTGTTACACATTTTCAAGACAGTAAAAATTTAAATAAATTAAATAAGCGGCCCCCGGATATTGCAAGGCCATCACATTCATCTAAATTTGCCTTCCTTAATTCCGTCGACATTTTCAAAGCCATGGATGCAAAACAAAAAAAATGGCCTCGTATATCTTATGATGATTGAGCGCTCTTATTACAATGAAATTGTTTTTCCATGTGGATTTTATCCAATTATCTCTTAACGTTTCCCAAAAAAAAAAAACAGTGCCCGGGTGTTGCAGCGCAGCGCTCCTTGGTCACCGCCTCTCAGTTTCGTGTCTCTTAAATTCGAGCTGGCCTTCAACTTGGCCGTTATCTGGATGATCGTTTTCGTAGCCCTCGGCAAAGGTATTAAAAAAAAAACAAAAAATTCTAAAGCTATCCAAGTGAAACACGTACACTCGGTCGTGTCAGTCTGCTGTCGGAGATCAAACATTGGGTCTGAAATTTGATTTTCAATCTCAACGAATGAAACCTTTAGGGCTGCGGTCGTACGGCAAAGTAGTTTACGCCTTCGGGACGTTGCCCATTTTGGGCTATTTCATCATCTGCGTTAAAGTGCTGGGTTACAGCTCTTCCGTACCGACCAGCGGCGTAGGAGGCGTGCTGGACCGGACTCCGTGGAACGAGTTTTTCACCGACACTAAAGTACGTCTAGTTCATATGTTTTGTTTTTTGTTTTGCTTGCGTTTACACACGTAACGCACAGTTTTAATTGCTACTGTTCAGAGGAAATAGATATTCTAAAATAATGGGGAAAAAAAAATAAAAGACTGGGCAGAGATTTACTGTGACGTCCGGACGTTATAAAAAAAACGATACCGTTATAGAATCGCATTTTTTGGTTCGTTGCTCCTCTCTTTTTAACGATAATTTTTTTTCTTTTCTTTTCTCCTTTGTGTGCCTTTTCGGCTCTTTCCCTTTTTTTTTCGTGTCCTCTCGCCGCGCTGCCCGTCGCAACGACTCGGAAAAAAAATAAAAATAAATGGACAATGACCGTCAAGGTATGGGTGATTGCAGCCCGCGAGGTGTTCATGACTTGGGGCATGTGCGGCGCAATCGTCATGCAAATCACGTCGCACAATCGGTACGGGCACAGCTTGCGGCGTGACATCACGGTCGTCATCGGTCTCACGCTGTTCGTCCTCATGTTGTCCGGCTTCCTGGCCTCCGCTTGCCTTCAGATTATCAACTCCAGAGGGCCTTACGAATATCTCATGAGTTCTTTCGGTATGCGTTATAATGTGCACCGTGTTTTCGAGTTTGATCGTAATCGAAACATTTCGAAATTTGAATCATTGCAGAAACGGATCAAAGCTACAAGTTTTTGAGGAACTTGCGATTCATGCGACAGCATCAACAGTCGAATTTGCTCAACAAGTAAAAAGAACATTTGAAAATCCTAAACTTGATTTAGGTGGAAATTTAAAAAAACAGTTTGATTAAAAACGAACGTCTCCTCTAAAAGGCAAGAAGAATTCCACAACAACTTGGTGATGGGCGTGGCCGTTCGAGAAGGCGATGACGGACCGGGAGATCATTCGGGTTATCATCCGATTCGTTTAGCTACCGAACTGTTTCCAGCTGTTGTGGCCATCATCGGACCGGGCGAATTCTCACCGTTTTGGGCCGTCTTGTTCTACTTTTCGCTGGTGGCGTTCGGCATCGCTCAACAGCTGGCCATTTGGCATTGCGTCATCAACGGCATCGTGGCCTTCCGTTCGTGTTGCCTCAAGTCTTGGGAGACGACCATCACCTTCTGTACGTGTTTGCTGGGATTCTTCCTGTGTTTGCCATTGGCAACTGAGGTGCGTTAACATCCTCCTCCTTCTCGGCCTTCCCTCCCGGCAACACCCCCCATCCCTTCCCCTAAAAAATCAGCCGTTTGCTGGACTCGGCAAAACATCGCCCAACAAAACAAAAGACCTTGCAATGTCACGTTATCGCTATTAGCAAGTCTTAATCAAATCGGATGAATGGTGTGACTGCTCGTCACGTCCTTAAAGATGGAGCCAACGACAAGCGTGCGTGACGTCGATTCCCGCAACCTTGACTAGTTGTAACGTCTTACCTTTCACTGAAAAAACGATGGCCACATTTCTTTCATTTGAAACAGCATCCCCCCTTCGAACTTGAATTCCACGTGTGTATATTTGTTTGTTGTTAAATTCTTCTTTGTTTTTGTTTTGTTTTTGTTTGGCTTTCGTTTTAAAAAGTTGGGTATTTCCATCGTCTATCATCTGGATTACGTCATGGGTTCGCTCTGGTGGCTTATGATCATCTACGTTGTCCAAATCGCGGCCGTCTTGATTGTTCGCGGCCGGCCCTACAATGGCGAAAGTATTGTGGCCGTCCTCGTCAAAGGGCCTGGCTGCATGGCCAATTGGTGCGTTCCGATGCTCACTTTCTCGTGGAGCGTTGTCCTTCCCATCGGACTTTTGGTACACTTTCTTTTTCCTTTTTTTTTTCCCTTCTCCTTTTAAAAAAATTGAAATGAAACGTTCAATTGCTTATTCGCCATTTTGTTTTGTTTTACAGGTGCTCAGTGTGTCGTCTTTCAAAATGGGCCATTTCTGCGACATGTTCAACTGGCGAATGACTGAAGGCTATGCTTACTGGCCGTTGTGGGCCCGTCAGACGGGCTCGATGCTTCAATTGATACCCATCCTGCTCATTCCAGCTGTTGGCCTTATTCAATGTATCCGTTATCTATCCTCCGGGCCGTCTGATTTATTCGACGTAGGAATAACGTCATACGAATCAATGCGCTTTTGTTCATTATTATTATCGATTTATTTTTCAGAGGATCAAATTACTTTACCGGCCGGATTTCAGGACGTACCTCATACCAAGCCAATCGGCTTCTCGGACAGCGTCGAGGACGTCACGTAGTCAGCAACGAAGCGAAAGGCGGAGATCAGGTCGATCGTCACGTTCCCGTTCACGATCGCCGTCACCTACTCCGGCGACGTTCCCCGATCCGCCGCCCAAATACACTCCGCCACCGACGTACAACACGGCGACAGGAGCGCGGTACAAATCGTCCAATCATCGTTTAAACCTTGCATTTACTTCATTTTTGAACACGCATTAACGAATAGCGCATATTATTCAAATTATTTCCGACCAGGATTGCTAAAATGCTGCGCGAAAGCATCCGGCGAAGCATCCGTCAAATCCGCGATATGACGACGCCCATCCATACGCCCGGCAATACGGTGACCAGCATGGCTGCCATGGCTGAACTGGAATTAGGTCGAGGCAATCGAGAAGATCATCATCAGACGTCCATTACTTCGACATCGAGGCATTTGCCACCGGCCTACACTTCGGTTATTTTGGAAATGCGCAGTCACGGACCTGACGATCTCCGCATGCCGGACATACTGAGCGATCGCCTTTCTCAGCTGGTCGGCTGTGACAGCAGCGAAGCCTCGACGTCGGGCAGTTCTTCAGTGCTTGTTCCAGTACTACCGATTGTACTGCAACAAGTTCCAGCAGTTGCGATACGACGAGCAGCGCTCCAATGAGTGCGGTTGAATTGACGCGGCTTTTGGGAGAGTCTTTCCGTCGTAGCGCTCGCAATACGTTGCGCAATAGTTTGAGATTCATCCGCAACGGCAAAACTGCCGCCAAGCCAACGGCTAATGAACGCTCCGTTACCGATGATGACGACACTACCGATACGGACCAGGGCGGCCGCCATCTTGTCCACGGAGCTGTTCGCATTCACCGTGATCCCTCACTTTCCAATGTTGTGGTCACCTTACCCAATGCTCCTGGTAATCATTCAGAGAGTATCGCCTGATTTTTTTTTTTTTTATTATTATTATTATTTAGTCCGGTCCGGATTTTTCTTCGTAATAGATTGATCCATTTCCGTCCGTCCCGATCTGATGTAATTAAAGTTTTCATATCTTTTCGCTTGTTGTACGAAAAAAGAAAAAGAAAAAAAAAGAATGTTGAAGATGTCGAATTCGAGTAACGAACTGGCGGCCATCTCTGTTTTAACACCTGAGCGGCGGATAATGTTTTTGTTGTTTTGTTTTTTTCAGTTAAGTGTCACCCAGTCACGGACGTTACTGGAGAGCTCTCTTTTTTTATTTCCCTCTCTATTTCTCTGTTTTTAAAAACGATTTGGGTAATTTGTGATTGCAAATAGCAATGAACAAGACGTTAATTGTTTTGTTTTGTTTTTTTTATGGGGGGGGGGGGTAACTAGACGACGAAATCAACCATCGTGCTTTTGGAATTTCAAGTTGTTCGGAGGGCCGACAGCTGGTTTGCTATTGCATTAAACTTACAAATCGTGTTTTTATTTTATCATTATATAATAGGAAAAAGAAAAAAAAACAACATTTCGTTCTTCTTTCGTCTATTGCCCAATACGATTAACAACTTTTTTGCTTGACTTTATTTCATTGTATTTTGTGTGTCGATGTACAGACCTAGTCAGATGAAACCGCGCCTGCATTTTTCTGTCGCCTGTTTGTTGCCTGATGATTTTGACGGTACGTTTTCATTTGAGACTGTTAACGTCCAACATGTGTAATAATCGCATTCTTGTAATCTCGTATTTTCTTTGTTGATGTTGACGTTTTGGTTCTGCCTTCTCTACCCCTCTTGACCTTAATTTACTGTTCTCATTGAATGATTTGCTAATGTACCTATTAAACGCCTTTAATCGGTTCAGTTTGTCGACTGGCAATATCCTAATAGCTCCTCTTCGATTGCTTCGACCGATATCTTCAATGCGTTGCAATGGTTAACTGGATGCGATCCACTACTCCACCATGTCGGGCAAGCTTTTAGCCAGATAGACATGCAAATGGAGATTACAAGTTCAATCGATTTTGGCCTTGTTTTCTTTTCGTCGACGTATTTCACAATGTTGGCAAAATTGCCCAAATACCGGAGCAATCGAATCAGTAAGTATTGAAGTTTCTTCACGTCTGTTGGCAATATAATGGATGATGAAAAAGAGCACTGGACGATTTCACAAGAATGGAAGGAGAGTATACGAATACAACTAGAATACGTTATTTCGTTGGACATTTAGCCCGAAATCATGGCTTTCTAGGAAAAGAACAGTCAAACCAAAAAGGGACATCCATGTATTTGAATTGTAAATGTTTCTCTCGCATTATTTATCAGAAACTAGAAACAACCGGTTGGCCGCTTAGAGAACGTCCATTGTTAAAAACCAGAGCAACTGGTTCGTATTGATATCCTAAATTGAATCTGATATATATCATCACGATTTCTTCAAATTAGGTAGCATATAATTTTCTTGACCCCCATGTCACTAAAATTTATCCACTTGTCAGTTTGTGGTTAACCAGGCCGATATAGAGCTTTCTACGGAATACATTCTGACAGGAATCAAATTTGGCTTGTGGATCATCGTCCTTTTCGGAACTCATTTGACATTAAGCGATGAAAACATTTTAATAATTTCCAAGAAATACGGTATTTAAACGATTAGTTTCTAAATTATTATTGAGAATTAATTTTGTGCGAAAACTACAGCATTCCCTTCCCCCGTAGATACATACTGTATAACTAGGAGGGATGACAGGAACCGGATGCGGGAGTGATACTCGGATGGACGAGGTACATAGCCTCTTCGTAAGTTGGTGGTGACTCAATATCTTGGTCATCATATCGAAGTGGTTTGGGATTCCTTACAAGTTTAGGAGCATTTGTTTCCACGCAAATCACGTAAAGTCTTTCTGGAGAATTTTGGAGAACACTCTGAGATGACATTCCCGTGTCAACTTGGGCACTTGTGCTTAGCTCTCGCATATCTGAACTGTGCCGGACACCTGGATGAGCCACTGCCTGATAATAGTCCCGCAACAACTGAGATGTCATTCGCTGATTACACCTATCGCTTAAACATTCACCCATGAAACAGAGGCTCTTGAGGAGGACGACTACTGTCACAGCAACTCCAAGGGCTAGCAAACCAGCAAACAGAAGATCCATTCTTTAAGACCAATACCTGTATAACAATTAAAAAAAAAAAAAGGCATTGGACAGAAACATTTAAATAGTTTAGCATATGAACGAAGCGTATGAACAAAGCATCATTGCAGAATCTTCGACACACGATCAGTATCCATTTTAAGTGAAATGTTTGCAATTTCAAACTTTCAAATCATTTTTCGTGAAATTAGGTCACCGCAAACATCTGTTGGTAATTGCATTGCTTTTTGAAAGAATCACTTTCTAGCGTGAATTAAATGAGATGAGACTAAAAGATTTTTACATACCCAGTGTCACATCATTAGTATAAAGGACGCAAAACTTTGTCTTTCCCCGTCACTTTGATCAAGATTTTAAACCAACTATACGAGGATGTCACTCGTACACAGCATTTGTTAAACTGCTTTTCCGCTTTCTCTTTCCCAACTGCCAAACAAACTTCGTGAAGAGTATTGTCGACTGCGCCCTGCCAACGAATGGCAAAAATTCCTATGTTACTAGAAACGTGAAATAGCAATCGCGTTTTGTGTTAAGAAAGCATGTCTTGTGTACTTCAAAGGCCCGACAACTCAAGCAATCAACCGTGATTGCCGCATCGTGCGTGAACAAGAAAGTTTTACCATGATAAAAGTATATCGTTTCGTCAAAGACCTCGAGATAGCTCTTGCTGAACGCATTACGCTCAGATCGATGGTTAGTTGATGGGCCTTAATAGTAGGAAGCTCTGGCGAGCTAAGGAGTGAAGGAGAAAATATGCGGAAAAAAACTGTTGATAAATGTGGCATAGCTGTGGGGTAAATGTGTCGCAATTGAATTGTTTTGGGCTTCTTGCATTTCTCACTAAAGTTTCCTTTAAGCATGTCGTCTTTTTGGGAACCGTATCTCTGTTATTCTTCCCCCTGCGGTCCTGCCCTTCTCAAGTTTTTCAGCATCAAATAAAAAAACTAATGCCTAGTTTTGTAGTTAATGATTACATATAATTTTTTAACTCAATATTGCTTTTATGGATTTATCATTTGCATATTGGCGATATTGGCATATTGCATCATTTGCAGACTCGTAACTGCCTGAATTCCGTTTGCACGGCAACAGTGCACATTCAGATTTGCCGAACACTGCGAGTAGTCTGTCAACTCGATTTTCTGCTTGTCATTTTTAGTCTTGTTCCAAGTTTCAGTTTCAGCTCTTCATAATGGTAACATTACTGAATAGTATAAATAACAACTCAAAAATAAACCAAAAAGAAATTATCTACCATTTGTATGGAAATTCAGGAAAAATCAATCAACAAGGATAAGTGCTCTATTGGAGTTGAAGCCAACTATGATGTCAAAGATGCTATGCTCTTTGGGTAAATGCTATACTATAAATTGTTATGTATTCATTCTTGTAATTTTCTTGTGCAGTGTAAAAAAAAGTCGTACTCTGGATAGCTTCACCACATGCCATCCACTTGAAGTTGCATTAGTAAAGGTAAAAATTTCTTAATAATAATTTTTTTGGGTTTTGTTACAGTTTTTTTAATGATTATATCCTATGGCAGCACTCCCAAAAACAAGAAGAAATAAATATGAGAATGCTGAGGACCATGCAAGGTTTGCATGCTCCTATTCGCCTGCACATGGAAAAACTTGCTGTGAAGGACATTGGACATTTGCCATGCCTTCATCGCCATAATGCCATGCTTGATGCGCTTACTGGTATGAAAATGTTTACTTTCATTATTTAGCTTATAAACATATATATATATTTTTTTTAGGGAAAGATACAACCATTGAATTTGAAGATTTTCTCAATAATCAAATAGACTCTGAAATCATGGGGCAACCCCATGTGATGATTGAAAGGCAACTTGGAATGTTGTAGCTTTATATTCAGGAAACCAATAAATTCTTTCAAGTTGTATGCATAATCACTTGATATTTCCATCTATTTTCATTACAGTACACAGAATACAAAGGCAACTGAATAAATTTCCAAACCTGACATATTCAACTTAGTCAAAATCAAGATAAAGTGAAAGCATTCATCACTGATCATGTTTTCCTAAACCTTAACTCAGAACCTCACATAAGCATACAATTATATTTAGAAATGCTACTTCCTAGCAAAATAACATTACTCAGCTACCAAATAACTTAGCATGTCAGAGTTAATTCATCAAGAATTCAAGAATATAGAAATTCAAGAATCAAAGTCAAGTGAATAACAGAATAAGTGATAAAGACAATTATTTAAGAATGATTGAAGATCAATAAAAAATGTAAATTTGGCAACGGGATAATCAACAACATTTTCGACCTTAGCAGACGACTTCCATCATCAAACAGCTGTCAAACCTCAAACCGGATTCGATTGTGGCAATAGATGGAAATCATAAAACAGCGAGTTCTATCATTTCATTCCCAGTGTGAATAACGGTTTAGTGCGACATTGACATCATATTTTGACGTAACAATTTTTAAACCAAAGTGCAGTGCTTTAATTACGAAGAAAAAATGAAATCTCTTGTTGCCATGCTCGTTGTTTTCATCGGATGCTGTTCAAATGTTTTTTTCCTAGAACTCCTAATAAAGTAAGACCGGTTTCAATAAAACATTTTGAGCAAATATTTAAGTAGAAATGAATTTAAATTGTAGAGAAGATTCAGGTTCTGGAAATCTCATTACTTTTGCTCAGTTTGTGGTGATTGCAGTGGAAGGATTTATCACCACAATGAGATTTGGGACAAAGAAAACTGAAGTTCCATTCACGTATAAATAATAGGACTGTCTCCACTTCCCTTAAAGATTATTAATATTTTAAAAATAACTTTTTATTACAGAGAATACCTTAAAATGGTCTTGATGTTTTTCATTGTATCAGTTACAAATAATTATGCTCTAAGTTTCAATATAGCTTTGCCACTGCACATGATATTCCGTGCTGGTTCCCTTTTGGCAAATATGATTTTAGGTATAATGCTTTTCTATATAAGATCTTTTTTTTTTTTTAATTTGAAACATTTATTTAATCATTATAGGCATTTTAATATTAAAAAAGCGTTACACTACCATGAAATATTTGTCAGTTATTATGATTAGCATTGGAATCTCCATTTGCACCATTGCCTCTGCAAAAGAACTGGTAACTAGAAAAATTTTTAAACATACAGAATAACAGTTAACTTCTGTCTGAGTAAAATGAATGAATCTACCTAATTATTGTTTTAACAGAACCATAGTGAGTCTGAAAACCAGATCTCTTCTGTTGGAGACTTTGTTTGGTGGATTGTAGGTCAGTCCTTTGCAATATGAATATGGTTTATTTTAAGATAATCTGTTAAAATCGAATTTTTTCTAAAGGAATATTGTTGCTGACATTTGCTCTCTTCATGTCTGCTAGAATGGGTAATTTAAAAATATTACCTTAGACTATAGAAAAGAATCCTAGGCCTACACAAAAACATGTTATTCATTTCAGGTATCATGCAAGAAGTTATGTATAGCAAATTCGGAAAGCATCCACGCGAAGCTCTTTTTTTTACGGTAAGTCATACTGCACAACTTGTTTACTAATTCCTAGTGTTGGTGTTCTAAATCATGAATACGACGTAAATCAACGACTCATCGCTAAACAACAACCCTAATAATTTCTGTAATAACTGTTTAATATTTTTATTAGCATGCCCTTCCCTTGCCAGGATTTTTACTCTTGTTCGGAGATATTTCAAAACACATCCAGATTGCAAATATGAGCGCACCTCTTGATTCCACGGTTATCAGTGTAATTCCGTTTTTGAACACCTTGCCAAGGATATGGATTTATCTATTAGGAAATGTTTTTACTCAGTGAGTATTAAGCATCAACTAGTTCATAAAATAAGTGGCATTTTGCGGAATAATTTTATTTAGTTAATATTTTCCGTACACAGATCTATATGCATTAACGCTGTTTTTGTCCTTACAACGGAGTGTTCATCCCTTGCTGTCACGTTAGTCGTTACCTTGAGAAAATTTGTTTCGCTACTTTTCAGCATTTGGTACTTTCAAAATCCATTCACTGCACTCCATTGGTTTGGTACTATTTTGGTTTTCGGCGGCACGCTCGTGTTTTCTGACATTCCTAACCTAATGCGTCAGAAATCTAAAGTCAATTAAGATAGAATCATAGTGTACACATGATCTTTCTAACTGCCCTATTGTGACAACCCCATGTATGTAGCACATAGATTTAGGAGCACATATGCATCCAATCAGGTAATCCTATTGGCTTGGATTGGATTCTATTTTTGCAAATTTCTTTAGTTTGGTAAAGGCCAACCTTGCGTCTCATGTGTCACCTTGTTTCCGCGTTTAACTTTTTGGTCGATATGACCAGTAGAGCCGATTTAAAAGCTGACAAACTTTTCAATAAAGTTAGCAATCCAGATTTCAATTATTTAGTGAAGTATCTGTTAAGATTTTTACTAGTCTTAAACGGACTTTTATTCACGAAAAAGAAAATATAGCATATTGCAAGTGTGCACGTTCTGTCATTCTTAACTATAATCAAGCATAGACACTATCTCTGTAGTTAAGTGATTTAGCACATAATTTACTTGTGTGAGAAAACTAACCTGGGGGCTGCAAAAATACCATGCCAAACTATCGTTCGCTTGTAAAGCGATAACGACGGTTTCATCTCGTCAGTTTCTTTATTTGCAAAGGTAACAGTCATTGAAAAACAACAATAATAGAGTAGCCAATGCGAAAAGATAAATTAAAGTTTATTATCATGTTTTAAAAACACTATAGGAACTTCGGTTTATGAAGACATGGTGAAGTTTTACACCAAGAAAAATTACAATGTAAATGCCGATTGTGTAAGAACATGACCGGGTCAAAACAGGCATCCCTGGGATTTCTACCATGGGACGGACAACATTTCATCCGCTCCGAAGTTCAAGTATTAAAGTAAGTCCAATTCAATTAAAATGGCCATAGTTACAAAAATGCTGTACACGCCAAACTGTACTATTCCTAGCCATTTGTTGGCTCGGAACCCATTAATTGGAAGGTAAATGAACACCGTCACTAAACTCAGCGCTAGGAACACGCTCATGATTAGGCTTAATTTGGTAAAGGCAACGGGAATACTCTCGCCGACCTGACTGCAGACAATGCTAAAGGAAATTCCCAATCCAAGTAAAGTATCTGTAAAGACAATTAAACTTTAATATTTTAGGCCCTTAATTAATTGCTTGAATAGGATAGAATACTCAGTAACGGAGCACCGAAGCACGCAGAAAATCCCATTCTTGGAGCATTTTGTCTCGCCATACTGATGTCAGCAGCGAAATCTAGGACAAGACGTTTCACAGGGGATTTATTTATATGTAAAAGCAATAATATAATAATTCTCACCTCCGACAGAATTCCCCCAAGCAAGAATTGTAAGGCCTAAAATAG